>NC_083364.1:43462083-43770000 GCF_030254825.1 Meriones unguiculatus | reverse complement strand
ATGCCTCCCAGAGCTTTACTTACCCTCACACTGGACAATGTTTCCTACCCTTGTTTTCTAATACCATAGTTTCATGAAATACCAACGACTTAAATGTAAGAAAGTTCACTTAATCGGGTTAATATCAAGAAGTCAATGGCTTTCTGTCAATAACAATACCAGGTAATATAACTTAGAAGTGAAATGTTGGTAAATACTCATTCATAAAAACACAGATGATCAGTATAAACTAAACTTTCCATTTTCCTTAAGTATTGGCTTGCAAATATTTAGGAAAGTATGAGTTTGGGATTTGATAATAATTTTAAACAAATTCACTTTTACATTAGGTGTGTTTGAGGGGGACATGGAGCACAATTTCTCCATAGCTATGAAATTCTAAGTAGGTTCTATTAGTCTGAAAACAATGAGTTACTGAAACAGCTGGATGCCATAGCTAACAGAGGAATGAAGACTATCTCTGCACTCTCAGAATTTGTTCCAGGGCTACTCTCTGTCAGTAGAAGTAAAGAAGGACTATGCTCAACCATGAATGGCTCTTTTCACCCTTCAGAATTTTCTGTATATATTATGTACGGTGCTTATCTGCTGTTATCAATTTGTGGTGTTAACTACTGTGCAGACGATGATGAGAAGTGAAAATTAAAAGTAGCATACAGCCTTACCAAATTAGAACCTTAATGAGAGAAGATCTCTTCCTCATTAAATTTTTTCCTGTCTCTTCTAAACCAATTTTTGTGCCTCCTACTGTTACGCCCATTTGATTCTTCAAACCATGCTTTAAGAAAGAATTTCCACCTTTGATTAAGGAGGGTCAATTATTTCATTAGTGAAATAATTAATTATGTCAAAACCTACATAATATCCCTGTACTTTGCCCATGAAATTAGATCACATTGTCATAGTTTTTCCCTGAAGGTAGATAGTAATTGAGGATAGACATTTCTATCTATAATGTCAGGTAACCCTGTCCAAAATTAGAGATTTATAATTCTGAAGATGGTGGAAACACGGAATAAAATTATCTTTAATGCAAAAGAGTAAGCAAAGTTCTTTTGTTCCTTATAATATCCTTGATCAGAATTCAAGGTATGATTCTCTGCTTTGTTGAACTTGAAAATCACCTCATGGTTAGACAAAATTCACCCTTCACGAACAAAAACAAATAGGTGGGTTTAACAATTATCGGGAACCACCATCAAACCGATAACTCTCATCTTGTCTGGTATAGAATTGATAAGTAGTGCAGGAGAGATAACATTTAGTCATTTTCAAGATTCTTTAGTGGTCGTGAAATAGAGTTCAATAGATTTTTGCTTCAGTAGTGATAGTAGTGGTAGGGTCAGTTCAGAGAGGAAACAAGTTTAATTCAAATTTTGTTTCTTCTCCATCAGTTGGGATAATGACTATACTAACTTCTTAGTGATGGTATTAGGATTAAAAGATAATATGCCTAAAACATTAGATGTGTTAAACATTAAAAAAAAATGAGTGAGGTATCCCAGAAGCAGAAAGACACACACAGTATATACTCACTTATAAGTGGATATTAGACATATAATATAGTATAAACATGCTAAAATCTGTACAACTAAAGAAGCTAAGCTAGAAGGAGGACCCTGGGTAAGATGATCAATCCTCCCTCAAAAAGACAAATGGGATGGCCATTGGAAGAAGGAGAAAACAGGGACCAGCACAAGAGCCTACCACAGAGGGCCTCTGAAAGACTCTACCCAGCAGGGTATTAAGGCAGATGGTGAGATACATAGCCAAACTTTGGGCAGAGTGCAGGGAATCCTATGAAAGAATAGAGAGATATTAGGACCAGGAGAGTACAGGAGCTCCACAAGGAGAGCAACAGAACCAAAATATCTGGGCACAGGGGGTCTTTTCTGAGACAGATACTCCAGCCAAGAACCATTCATGAAGATAACCTAGTATCCCTGTTCAGATGTAGCCCATGGTAGCTCAGTATCCTAGTAAGGGGAAGAGAGACTGTCTCTGACATGAACTCAGTGGCAGGCTCTTTGAATGCCCCCTCCCCCAAGGGAGGAGCAGTCTTGCTAGGCCAGAGGGGAAGACAATGCAGCCAGTCCTGATGAGACCTGATAGGCTAGGGTCAGATGGAAGGGGAGGAGGACCTCCCCTATCAGTGGACTTAGAGAGGGGCATGGGAAGAGATGAGGGAGGTAGAGTGGGATTGGGAGGGAATGTGGGAGGGGGCTACAGCTAGGATATAAAGAAAATAAAATGTAATTATTACAATGTTGTGCTTACTTAAAATAACTGTTTTGCAGATCCCACCATTTACCTGCAATTTTCATGATTTCCTTGTTTTTGTTTTGTTTTGCTTTTTTTTTTTTTTTTTTTTTTTTTTTTTTTTTGCTGAGTAATATTCCATTGTGTAGATGTACCACAATTTCTTTATCCATTCCTCCACTGAGGGGCATCTGGGCTGTTTTCAGCTTCTGGCTATTACAAGTAAGGCTGTTACCAACATGGTTGAACAAATGTCCTTATTGTGTACTTGAGCCTCTTTTGGGTATATGCCTAGGAGTGGTATGGCTGGATCTTGAGGAAACACTATTCCTAGTTGTCTGAGGAAGTGCCAGATTGTTTTCAGAGTGGTTGTACAAGTTTACATTCCCACCAGCAGTGGAAGAGGGTTCCCCTTTCTCCACAACCTCTCCAGCATGCGTTGTCACTTGAGTTTTTGATCTTAGCCATTATGATGGGTGTAAGGTGAAATCTTAGGGTCGTTTTGATTTGCATTTCCCTTATGACTAAGGGATATTTCTTTAATGTTTCTCTGCCATTCAATATTCCTCTACTGAGAATTCTCTGTTTAGCTCTGTACTCCATTTTTTAATTGGATTACTTGATTTGTTTCTGTTTAACTTCTTGAGTTCTTTATATATACTGGATATTAGTTCTCTGTCAGATATAGGGTTGGTGAAGATTCTTCCCCAATCTTTAGGCAATCATTTTGGAAAATATCATCCTGAGTGAGCTATCCCAGGAGCAGAAAGACACACACGGTATATACTCACTCATATAGACATATAATATAGTATAAACCTACTAAAATCTGTACACCTAAAGAAATTAATCAAGAGGGAGGACTCTTGCTAAAATGCTCAATTCCTATCCAGAAAGGCAAAGAGGATGGACATCAGAAGAAGGAGAAAAGAGGGAACAAGTCAGGAGCTGACACAGAGGATCTCTAAAAGGCTCTGCCCTGCAGACTATCAATGCAGATGCTGAGACTTAAAGGCAACCTTTGGGTAGATTGCAGGGAATCTTATGAAAGAAGTGGGAAAGAGTAAGATCTGGAGAGGACAGGAATTACACAAGGAGAGCAACAGAACCAAAAATTCTGAGCACAGGGGTCTTTCCTGAGACTGATACTCCAACCAAGGACTATGCATAGAGATTACCTAAGACCCCTGCACAGATATAGCTCATGGCAGTTCAGTATCCAAGTGGGTTCCATTGTAATAGGAACAGGGACTGTCCCTGATATGAACTGATTGGCCTGCTCTTTAATTACCTCCCCCTGAGGGGGAAGCAGCATTACCAGGCTACAGAAGAAGACAATGCAGCCACTCCTGATGAGACCTAACTGACTAGGATCAGAAGGAAGGAAAAGAAGACCTCCCCTACCAGTGGACTTGGGGAGGGGCATGCATGCAGAAGGTGGAGAAAAGGAGGGATTGGTAAAAGAGGAGGGAGGAACCACAAGGGGATACAAAGTGAATAAAGTATAATTAATAAAGAATTTTAAAAAATGACTATTTTGAAAAATTAGACATATAATTTCCTCTCCCATTTTAGTGTCTATTCTTTCTTTCAAATGATATATTTTTATTAATTACAACTTATTCTCTTTGTATCCCAGTTGTAGCCCCTTCCCTCAACCCCTCTCAGTTCTACCCTCTTTCCCTCTTCTCCTCCCTTGTCCCTCTCCCAGTCTTCTGATACGGGAGGTCCTCCACCCCTTCCATCTGACCCTAGCCCATCAGGTCTCACCAGGACTGGCTGCATCGTCTTCCTTTCTGGCCTGTTCTCCCCTCAGAGGGAGGTGATCAAAGAGCCAGCCACTGAGTTCATATCTGAGACAGTCCCTGTTCCACTTATTAGGGTACCCATTTGGACACTAAACTGCCATAGGTTACATCTGTGCAGGGGTTCTATGTTATCTCCATGCATGGTCCTTGGCTGAGTATCAGTCTCAGAAAAGACCTCTGGGTCCAGATTTTTGGTTCTGTTGTTCTGCTTGTGGAGCTCCTGTCCCCTCCAGGTCTTTCATGTCCCTCTTCTTTCATAAGATCCCCTGCACTCTGCCCAAAATTTGGCTATAAGTCTCAGTATATGTTTTGATGCTCTGCTGGGTAGAGTCTTTCAGAGGCCCTCTAGAGTAGGTTCCTGTCCTGTTCCCTGTTTTCTCCCTCTTCCAATGTCCATCCCATTTGCCTTTCTGATTGAATACTGACATAATTTGTATTCATTTATTTGGTTGCCAGATTTGAGCATTTTAAGGTAATGATGTTGTTCTTAAGGATCTCATATGAAATTAATAAATATCTAACTCACTGGTGTCAGTTAAGTCATAAGGAGAATGTCAAGTGCAGGGCAGGTGTCTGAGAATGAGAGCTCGGGACTGAGGACTCCTGGGTGACTAAGAACAGACATGCAAGAGTGGAAAACATCTCTGAATAAAAGCACAGGATGTTGCTAAAGGAAGGAACTGGGGGAGGTAAATACAGGGATGCACAGTGCATGTTAGCCCGTGCTGAGTTTATCACTCTCATCCGAGGTGCCTTCCTTAGCAAATGAGCTTGGCAATATTTCCCTTCAAATTGCTTGCTCAGGGTCCTTAACAAATGGCTGGCCATTTAATGGCCCGAGGCAGAGCCAAGGAAGGTTAACACACTGACAAAATGGACATTAACTATGATAGCAACTGTTTTCATGGGGGATTATTGCTATTATGAACCTTATTCAACATTATAATGTTAGCAATAATTTTTCTTTTCTCCTACTTTTAAATTGTCAGGATCCATAGTATAAATGACACAGAAGGATGGAAACTCCAAATGTTAGAGCTTTATTGTTATCTTTCTGTGTTTCTCTTGCAACAAAATAAAAATAATCAATGTATGGATAAATTACATTAATTAAACTGGATGAAGGCATTAGAGAGAGTCAACATAATACGGCCTATTATGATGAAAACACATGACTGTCTCCAAGTCCTACTATAGTTCAGCATGATTTGCCTTGATGCTTGTGGTTAGTGCAAATACTCTGATTTGGATAATAAGAGACAGACTTTGTCCGTATAGAAATATCTTCTGGCTGTACAATGATAAATTAGAAAAGAATGAACCTGAAGTCCTGGTCTCTTCTGGGAGAATCAGATCTAAAGGACCAACCACCGAAGGCATAAGGTGTCAAGAGACCATACAAAGAGGCAGAGAGATACAGGACTGGACAGAGTGGAACATTTAGGGTGACCTGTGGGAAGAATGTGATAAATGATGGCAGTGAGGCCAGTGTGTTTCTGTGTAGGGGGGCTATATAATGATCAGGTAACAGTGGCTTTCAGCAAAAGCAGAAGCGTATCTGATTTCTAACAAAGATGCTAGGCACCTTTCTAGCATGGATGATGATAAGGTCCTGTGGAAATCTCTGCATACTGATTTGCTCATGCATTGCAAGATAGGAAACTGTGCAAGGAAAAATAGACCAGAATGAACCTTGGTTATAACTCATGATGGCTGTAGTCATGGAAATCTGGGTCATCAGCAGGGAACATGAGTATTACCTTAGTGATACATAAAAGATGGAGTGTCAACCTGATAAAAACGACACACATCTCTGCTAATGTTCACATATGTAGATTAGGATAAGAATGGCCATCCAGGCAGGTGCTGTATCTGCTGAGAAGAGGGAATCAGAACAGAGAGACTACTATGGAGAATCAGCCTCGGAAGGATAATATCTAGAAGTGGTCTGATTCTGAGCTGTGAGTGACCCACCTGAGCCCAGGCATACATGGTTCTCCAAAGAGACCTATCCTGGAAGTATCTGTGCTGTTTATTGCACTATAGGCTGAAATGTCCTTTCTCCTACTTGAGCAAGAACAGATTTTGCTTTCTCATCATTTCTTTCTTTTCTTATCTCTGTTGGCCTCTATGTCTATGTTTACACACTTCCTATGTGTCTTTGGCTAGCATCTTTGCCTTTTTCTTAGCAATCAGCACTGCACATTTAGATGCACACCCTTTCACAACACTAAAAAGAACTTTCAGATTATTTTCTGTTTGACTCTTCATGCAATCACTTGTCCATGCCAGCTGGCAATAGTTCGGCCAACTGAAGGAAGACCTCATCACTGGCCACCAAAACCTTGGAAGGGGGCCATGAGCCCTTTCTTTAACTTCTTCTTGCTCTCTGTGCACTGGTCCAACCTTATTTCTTTAGCTTCAGTTCATAAGAAGCAAGTTCCCTGCATATACTAACATGCATAACATTGAATTAAGTCTACTTCGTTGTACACTATTTCTGAATTGAAGACAGATGACATTTTACTTAAGCTTATTGATAAGACTTATGTCAATAGGAAACTGACTTTTTGAAATAAGTCTGACAAGAGGTCAGAAATGCTTTCCTTGACTGTCAAACAAACCTTGCCTTCTAATAACTACCACCCCTACTCACCAGTTCTGCTTCACACAGGAAAGCTAATATCTATTCATTTGGGGCTCAGTTCATCATATTTAAAGGTTTATCCATACTGATTCATCTCTAAGCTAAATATTGTGTTTTCTTCAGCATTCAGTTATGAAAAAAGTCTTACACAAGTTTGACCATACACTTCTAAATCAAAAGATTCTGTTGCTATGTGACTTCTCAGTGAGATTTAGGGAAAAACAAAACAAAACAAAACAAACAAACAAACAAACAAACAAAACCTAAGAATTCTGATGTATAGTCTACACATGGGGCTTCTCTAAATAAAAAGTTTTTTATAAGAAACATAAACAATTCTTAAAACACCAAAAAAAAAAGATTTTTAAAAAGAATTTCATATCTTTCAGTACTTATTCATCTTCTCACAATGGTTTAGTGGCAAGTCAACAAAATAGGGAGACAATATCATTTTTATTTACAATACTAGGCATCTATAGAAGTTATGGTATTTTAAGATAAATCACAATTATAGCTAACATCATATATATATATACATATATATATATATATATATATATATACACAAAGCAAATCTATTAGAATAAATATGTTGTATATTTACCATTTCATTAAAATAAAAAACCCAACCAAGCTCTAGACAATATTTTCAGGGCCCAAATTTTATAGTGGTTTGAACCTACGTCTGATCATCAATGCCATTCAAAACTTCGTATGACAAAGACTTTAAAGCAAAAGACTATATGAAGCCAAGGTCCTCAGCGCATCATGGCTGCCCATATTGGAATATTTTACCTATCTGGGGTGATACTGGATTATTAGCAAGTCACATTCCAAGGTTTAACTATATACTGCATAAAGCAATCTCCCTAACATGCGATCTAGGGCTTTGGAACAGCCAGTGAGGCATTTTTTTTCACCATTTGACATTCTCATGACCTTTAAATTCTGCTCTCTGATCAAGTGCAGTGAAAAGCTAGTTGACCAAATGTGAGAGATTTGGAGACTATGACGGCAGCAAACACTTCCTACTCTTCCAAGGAAGCTTGTTCCTTTAATGGTTTGTAGCATCTTTAAACTGTTTTGTGCTTGAGATCATGGTTCATTGTATGGGAATTAATAGTAAAAACAAGATATCTCTTTAGAAAAAAGAGTGAAACTGTACTAAACCTAAAAGGGTGCTATAAATCTGTCCAGTCCACATATGGGAGGATGACCTCATGTTAACTCTTTTCCAGTTCTGAGAGAGTATCATGCCAGAGGCATAACAAAGCTTCACGGTATGTCAGAGTCGAGGAATTAGAGATGACAAATCAGCCCAAACTCGTGCTTTAATCAATGTCATGTTCATTGCAACACAGGCTTTGAAGAAACACAGAATTTTTATTTGGATCTTCTTCCAAGACAGGTTGCCAAACATAGGTAAATATGCAGTAGAGAAATTACTTGGCACATCATTGCCTTTTGAAATATGATGGCTACGTGAGGATTTGCAAAATATGTAGATATCCACGGTGGAAAAACCTTTACATACTGGCAAAGTTGTCAGCTCTCTGGCTATTTTTCCTCATGTTCTCTTATGCTGAGCTAGAGTTGCTCCTAGTCCTGTGTTATTGTTCTCTGAATGGATCTTTGCATCACAGTCTCTTGTGCTCCAGACCCAAAGGTCTTCTCCTTGTCCCTAGTTCCTTAAGTACTCTGCCTCCTATCAGCCTCACTCCCATGCCTAGCTATTAGACAGCAAATAGGATTCATCTTTCATGTCAATAGAAATTGATTAGTAGTAGCTGCCTGGAACACTGTTTTCAGAAAGATTATGAGGCTCTGTCTGGACTCACTGTGATTGATTAAAATCGCCTGCCATAGGTACACAACGGTGACATGGTAGTATGTGTTCTATCCTCCAGTAATTCCTCATGCAATGCTCTAAGACAAATTGACAACAAATACATATCCCGACATGTTATTTTTGTACAGGAGCCATTTTATCCCCATAGGTTGCCTAATAAATAACAGAAGGCTAATAAAGCTGACATTTACTTAGGAAGAACAATATGCCAGCCACTGTGTTTGGTGGCTTTTGTGCATTACACCAAATCTTTTCAACAACTCAAAAAGAAGCCATTGCTTTACTTATTTCACAGATATAAAGATGGGGCTGAATATATCTCAACAGCCTGTCCAGACACATGTGAATTACTGAGTGTCAAAGGCAGAACTCACATACTAAGTCATTCCACAACCAACCCAAACATTACCCAAAGCAGCAATCCTAAGCATCATGGACTCCCTGGACTCTTCAGGTAGAGTCCCTATTTCACAAGTGACCCAGTGTGAGGGATGCATAAAGGCACTGTTCTCTGTATAAAATGTGGCCCTAGATCCAGTACAGGTGAAGGACATATGTAAACCATTAATCTCAAATCAAGAGTCCTCAAAAGTTGACATTATAGTCATAACTTATGATTCAGGATACTATGAGCACAACCAAGCATGGTATCATTCCAATTCACTCTTATAATCTCAGAACATTAGAAATGCCCATGGCCATTTCTGCGGGGCAATAAATCTATAAGACCAAGAGGCCGATTGCTCAATTTTTCTCTTCTCATGACAAGTAAAGGTAAGCATAATCTCACAAAGTTCCACACACATTTGTTGTTGTATAAATGTCTATTCATAGACTGGAGAGATGACTCAGTAAAGGTCAAGGTGCTTGTTGCCAATCTCCAGGATCCATAGGGCTAAAGGGTCATAATTGACTCCTGAAAGATTTCCCCTGACCTCAAACACATTTTACAGAATGCATGAAATTCCTCCCACTAAACCACAAATTAATAAATTCTATAGCGACTCATTTTAACAGGTATTCAAATTCAATGAGAAAAAGAAAATTACAGATGGAAAATTTAGTATTCCGAACTTTTAGAAAAAAAAATATGTAGAACAGAGTAGAAGATTACAAAACAAAGAAACCAGAGAGAGAGAGCACTACTTTCCCAGGGATTTCCCCCCATTATTAAAGAATCCACTCTTACTGATAGGTCCCCATGCCATGAAATACACAAGAGTTCTAAATTTACAGTATAAAAGTGTGCAGCTTAGCAGTATTAGGCCACAGAACAAAAATAATTAAAAGAGCTTATTTTCTATGTAACTTGCAGGATATGGGAATGGAAAAATATGTTAATGATATCAGGTAGAAAGAGCCATGCTATCCTTCCTGTTATGGGAATGGTATCACACAACAGAATGCTGTACTACTTCATTTTAGTGGCTGAACTAATTATTTATGTTAAATGACCACAGAGAAATTATTGTCAACATAATGATTGAGGCTTACGGTGCAACTTAGAAGGGCAAACTTGTTACATAAATGGTAAACCTCAATAGTCCAGGTTTTAATTTTTTTAATAACTGTTGAAGATTTAATCAACACAGAGTAATTACATTAAATCTGAATTAAGTTCACACCAGACACAGGATAATATCAAGCACATAGACCCATGATCTTGTGAATCGATACAGTTCAGTTGAAGTTCACTGAAGAAGCAGTTTCTCCTAGAGACCATGGCAAGCTTATCCTCAGCAACAAGCAACAATAAATGCTGTTTATCAGTGAAGCAAAGCTGCATCTCAAGCAATTGCCAGAAGTACATTTTACCAAACGTTTTAATCAAGGTACATAAATTTGCTTCTAAGATGGACAGCTATCCATTTCGTATTCTACAACACTGCATATCAAATTTCATCACTGAACAATATCTGCGACATAAGAGAAATTCTCCAGTCTCCTGCATCGAGATATACAACTCACTACAAATGGAACTTCATCCAAAATTGGTATTTTATCTTTAAAAGTATGAGGCTTTTTAATATCCTCTTCTAGGATGCATATGGCTTTTAGTATACTTGATCTAATAGGATATGTACCACTTTTCTTACCGAGAATAACACTAAAAATTTCAGTATTTCTTCTTTAGTTACAATAGCCTCAATTTTGAAAGGATCCATCTAGAACTAAAATGGCTAAAACTATTTCCACACTGCCCCACTTAAACTGCCTTTCTCACCTTTCTTAACTTGCCAAGAGTATCTTTTGAAAACTCATTCATTTTTACAATTAAAAAAAATTTAACGATACCATAAAAGTTTATTTTATTATAGATGGAACATACAATTTGTTTGAGAAAAAGCTTGCTCTGACTTATATTTTAATTTTTATTAATTACAGTTTATTCACTTTGTATTTCCCCTGTAGCTTCCTTCCTCCTCCCCTTCCAATGCCACCTTCCCTCCCCTTTCTCCACACATGCCCTCCCCTAGTCCACTGATAGGTGAGGTCCTCCTCCCCTTCCTTCTGATCTTAGTCTATCAGGTCTCATCAGGACTGGCTGCATTGTCATCTTCTGTGGCCTGGTAAGGCTGCTCCCCTGTGAGGAGGAAGTGATCAAAGAGCAAGCCAATAAGAGACAGTCTCTGTTCCCATTACTATGGAACCCACTTGGACACTGAGCTGCCAGGGGTTACATCTGAGCAGGGGTTCTAGGTTATCTCCATGAATAGTCCTTGGTTGGAGTATCAGTCTCAGAAAAGACCTCTGTGCCCAGATTTTTTGGTTCTGTTGCTCCCTTGTGGTACTCCTATCCTCTCCAGGTCTTACTATTTCCCACTTCTTTCATAAGATTCCCTGCACTCTGTACAAGAGTTGGCCACAAATCTCAGCATGTGCTTTGATACCCTGCAGGGTAGAGCCTTTCAGGGGCCCTCTTTGGTATGCTCCTGTCCTGTTCCCTGTTTTCTCCCCCTTCTGATGTCCATCCTCTTTGCCTTTCTGAATGTGGATTGAGTATCTAGCCAGAGTCCTCCTTCTTGATTAGTTTCTTTAGGTGTATAGATTTGATTATGTTTATCCTATATTACATGTCTAATAAATTAGACCAGAAAAGAAAATCCTCCTGTCACATATTTTAATTTTTAATACTTTGAACTATTAATTAGGCTGGAGAAGGGAGCATAGCACATATTTTGTGAATTTAAAATAAATGCTAGAATACTGAAGCTTCTGAGAAATTTTTGTATTGATTCAATAATTCTTTTATAGTTCCATCCTTTTACCTGCAAATTCCATGATTTCTTTGTTTTAAGTGGCTGAGTAGTATTCCATTGTGTTAATGCACCACAGGTTCTTATAATTCATCTTAGTGTTGGTCATTCAAAATTAAAATATATATATATATATAATGGTATTTCATAAAATAATTCTTAAACTATGCGTTAAATTTAGGTATGCTAAATTGCACCAGCTAATATGTGCCTTTTGTATTTTTTTAATAAGATTTTCACATAGGCATTTTATAACCTACCCATTGATACCACACCACCATCTTCCTTTTCTACCTTTGGTGCAACCTAATCTCACAAAAGAAGCCGCCAGTCACTGATCCATTCCATATTAACAGTGAGGCTTTAGAACTCATTTCTTCTGCTGAATTAGAATATTTTTATATCAATTATTTTCATTGGTGCCCAGTGGCTACTGTGTTTTGGTTCATGTGCAGCATTTTGAGCCTTACTAAAATATCAATCAATTTAGAAATTCACTCTTTACAGCAACTTACTTGGAGATTTACATGTCTTCCTATGGAGCTATTAAATTCCATAATGATCCATTTATTTTGTCTTCCAGGAATACACCAATTAATCAGAGACCCTTTCTTCCTTTTTCATGTATAACCCCTCTTTAAGGTTAAAAAGTAGCATACAAAATAGCATTTGTTTAAACTTATAATTTATAGGAATTTATTTTAAGTATAATTTATCATTCATTTAAATTAACACACGCAAACACATACATGTAACCACACACACACAATCACACACACACACACACACACACACACATATATATATATCATTTGATCACATACATCCATGTTTCTTCCATTCTATCTCCTTCTGGATTATTCCTCTCTACATATTCTCTTAGATTGTGTCTTACTAAAAAAAAAAAAAACAAAAAAAAAACCTCATTCAGCCCACTGAATCCAATTATTAGTACTGCTTATGCTAGGTATGATGCCATTCAATTCACCATGGGCAATCTTCCGGGAGCCCCTTTCATAAAGAAAACTGACTCTTCTTTCAACAAAAGACATCAGTGGTCAACAACTCCTTAGCTAAACCTGGGGGCTTATGAGCTCCTCTTCCATGCAAGCTGACTGTTGACTGGTTTTATCTTGTGCAGGCAACCACAGCTTCTATGCAGTCATGACTACAATGGTTGTGTCAGGTCCGGAAGACACTCTTTCACATCAGTCCTTCCCAACCTTTGGCTCTTACAATCTTTCTGTCTCCTCTTCTGAAATACCACCTGCTTCTTGAAGCAGAGGGGTGATACAGTTCCACTTGTATGCAAAAATTCCGTAGGCATTATTCTCTGCATTTTTGCAACTTGTGAGTACATTTTACAGAAAATTTTAAACACATTGTGCCAGTATGAACCCAGCATTGAATGTCAAAAGCTGGATAGAAAGGAGAGCTAGAGAGTTCAGTATAGTGGCATGCAATAGGAACTAGAAAAACTCCAAATAAAACATGAAATGAGTACCTGAGGAAAATGACATACAGGTTGGCAGAGAATAACGGTAAACCCTGAAACAAATAGCCTATAAATGCATGTATGGATAGGACACGGTTGAAGTAAATAGAGGGGAGAAAAGCCTGGACTCGGTGACTCTTAATGCTCAAATTTAACAATGGACAGAATAACAAAATGACTTCTAGTAGTCCTGGGAATTTACAAGAAAGAAGGTTATTACATATGAAAAATCTAAAATCACAACTACAGCCACAGTTCCATATATATTCTGCCTAATAAAAATTAAGCAGCAGGATTTGGAGATGAACAAACAGTTACAAAGTAAAACGAATTTCCTAGACATCATTCACCCAATAACTGAGACATATTAAATGAAGCACATGTATTGGGTATGCTGCTAAAGAAAAAAGGACAGGCACATCAACTCCATGTCTTGAGACAAGGCATCTGTCTAGATAGATGCTTCTGGAGGTCAATGGTTCTATCGCAGCTGTGTGTTGTGCTTTTTGAGTGCCCAACATATAATATTAATGTGTTAAACAGTCATTGTTGGAGAAAATGATGATGGAGACCTTGGTTCTCTTTGTAATGTGTTCCATAACCAAGCCAATCTGCCTCATGGTTTTGTTAAAATGATTCATGACATACTTAGTCTTCCTTGGAAGATGAAAGATGCCATAATACAAGTGATAATGCAGAGGAAAATGTGAGCTGCATAAAGGCTGAAATATGGAAACTCTCTGTGGGTTGGGAAGTGGAGGGACAGACTACTAAAAGACAGAGGAAGGGGCAAATTCAATTATAGACAGCGATATAATGTTAGTGGGACAGAGAATGGTAGAAGGCAGGAGACAACATATTGCTCAAATTCAGATAATAATAACCAAAACAATGGATAATGCGTGTCTCCTTGTTCAAAATAATTATTCTATTTCTTACATGCACGATCCTTTTTACTGCTCACATCATCCTGTGCTTATATATCATACGTTACTGTTCTATTCATTGCCTCTAGCACTTTTCTATTCCCAAAGAAGCCAGAGTCCTTAGAAGATCTCTTGGGACCTATCCAATATATACTACCATTCCTGTATCTCCCATCTTTCCCCTTGTCCAAGATCCTTATGAGTCTTTACATATACTAGACCACAAGCACACAGATCTCAACATTTTACTTTCTAAACATCTACATTGTTTATTCTGTATCTTATTACAAGACTTCTGCATAACAATATTTCATGGGAATATCTAATTTATACTCAGAATAAATAAAAATTACCCCATGTTTGATTATATCGATGCCCTTTATTTCTTTATGGTTTCTTCTGAAACTTTTATCATTTTAAAAATGCTGTACAGTTTTATTAACCATTTTATTCATTGTTTAGATTTATAATCTCAAATAATTTTTCTTAACCTTCCTAATGCTGCAACCCTTCAGTTTAGTTGATCATGCTGTGGTGAACCCCAACCATATAATTGTTTCATTGGTACTTCATAGTTGTAATTTTGCTACTGTTATGAATCATAATATAATGTCTGATGTGGAGGATATCTGATATGCAACCTTGAGGAAGCTGAGACCCTCAGGTTGAGAACCACTGTTTGAAAATGTAAGACCTTCAGTGTTCACCAATATTTCTACACTCCATTCCCTTCATATTTAACAGATATATCACTATCCACATAACTGACCCTAATCAAATGTTTTGTGCATAGTACTGGCACAAGCTAGAGTCATCACAAAGAAAGGAGCCTCAGTTGAAGAAATGCCTCCATGAGATCCAACTGTAAAGCATTTTCTCAATTATTGATCAATAGAGGAGGGCTCAGCCGGTTGTGGATGGGGCTGTCCCTGGGCTGGTGGTCCTGGGTTCTACAAGAATGTAAACTGAGGAAACCAGGTGAAGGAACCCAGTAAGCAGCACCTCTCTACGGTGCCTACATTAGCTCCTGCCTCCAGGTTCTAGCCCTTCTAAGTCCCTGTCCTGACTTTCTCCAGTGATGAACTATGACCTGGAAGTGCAAGCCAAATAAACCCTTTCCTCCCCAACTTGCTGTTTGGTTGTGGTGTTTTCCTCACAGCAACAGAAACCCTAACTAAGGCATGTGTACATATGCATATTTGTGTATCAGAAAATTTGGCTCCCCACCTGGGATTTTAAGTATCCTGGTGGTGAAAAAAGTAAGAAATAAAGTGTTTATAATTGATATTGATAAACCATCTGCAGAAAAGCCTCATGACTGTGATATGTGTTCTATTCTCTCTATACAAAAATGAATAGGATAAAAACCGTAAAGATACTCCACCATTAGTCAGCATGTATAAACCTTCACATTCGACTTCATCTCCATTCTATCTCCTCTCTTGTTCCATTTGCTTTTTTTGTTATGAATCTAGTATTTATAGCTGAGGCAGGGCTGAGAGAGGCACAGTGATTATGGCTGATTTTATCACAGCTGTATTACTTAGCTGCAAGGTGAAGCGTTGTGGTAAAATGGATCATGAATTCCTGAAATTGACTATCCGTCACCTTTATAATCCTGATGGAGAGGCAGGTCAGATCAGGCCTGACAACTTCTCATGCAAACCAGAGCACCAAGCAAAGTTCCTGACTGGATTTGTCTTGAGAAATAACTACTGAACAATAGCGTAGAGGCGAGTTGAAGCTACAAGTGAGAAGACAAGAGCATTAGGCAGATCTTTACCCCAGTACACAGATGTATTGAAAATTCCCTTAGTTATAAAAATGGAAATGGTTCTGTTATCTAAGACAAATAAATTTAGAGTCACTTCGGCCATTATTGACTAATTCTTGCATTTGCAATTCTTACCCTAAGCTCAGAAGTTTTACAAATATTTTCTGTTGAATATGTCTTTGATCTTTCTAGCTCAACATCTGTTGACACATGAGTGGGAGTTCAATAAATACTTATAACATAAATGCATGAGAGAATAAATCAATGGAATGATTTTAAACAGTGATTTGGCCTTTGTTCTGTCCTTATAGCAATAAGGGGCTTGCTGCTTTATAAGAAATGTCATTTAATTATTTGATAGCATTTTAATGTTCAATATATTTTTTCTTAATATGAACCAGTATTTTCACTATAACTTCTATTAGAAATTGTCATGGTTGAGTCAGTAGTTTTGATTTGATTATCACTTTCTCTCTGTACACAAGAATATTGAAATTAACTCTGAAATTAGGAAAGTTTTAAATTCTTTCTTTACTTCACATGATATTTATTTCCAAGTTTAGAAGAAGTTGCCATGATAATGCAAAGTCTTTGCCTGTAGGCTAGAATTGGTTTTACTGTGGACTTCAAATCTTCAGTTATAAATAGCTATAAGTAGCTCCCATACTTCAACAAAGAAACTTCTCTTCAAAGCAGATGGTGATTACAGAGAAACCACAACTGGAAAAGATGCAGGTGATGCCCAGCCCCAAGTGATGGACCTATATCTCTGGGAACAATAAGAAAGGTTGGGCAAGAATGGTAGGAAGATCCAGTGGAACAGAGTGTCTGCTTTGAGATCAATCTCCTAAAAATGTCAGGAGAAATAGCCCCATGAAGTCTCACCAGCATGGCTGTCTAAACAAGACTTGTGCAAAGGCAATACCAAGACACATGCTAACATGGAAATCTCATGGGCTCTTCCTCTAGAAGAAGAATTCCAGGCAACCAGAGAATATTGAACAAGAGAAAACAGTCTCCCACAAGGAAAAGTCCTCCAGTTGGATATTAAATACCAAGCGGTCATTTAGGAATTGTGTGTGTGTGTGTGTGGGGGGGGGCAACTATTACCATTAAAGTAAAAGAGGCCTGTAGAGGAATTTTAATTCAGAACAACTGCTTTGACCAAAGATCATATTCAAAGATTTTCTAGGTCTGTGAGATCCATCTGAAAAGCAAAATCACATCTTTTATCCAGGAGACAGAGGCAAGCAGATCTGAGTTCAATGCTACCCTGGTATAGAACACGTTTCAGGTAAAGAAAAGCTTAGGTCAAAGTGTTGTGGCACACGCCTTTAATCCCAAACAATGAAGGTAAAGTAAGTTTGTAGAAGAAAGCACTCATGTTTGAAAGTGATATTAAAATCTTGGCAGAAAAATATGATGAATCAGAGAAAGATTTGACAGAATAGGATATGTTCAACTCTCATGAGAAAATAGAGAAAAGGGAATAAAAGGGTAATGCAGAAAGAGGAGGAGGAGGATTTTACCAGGACAGTAATAGAGAGACAGGTTGAAGAAAGAGAATTCGGGTGAAGACAGAACAAGCCAGAGAATAAGAAGGAACCAGAAAATCAGAAAAAAAAATGTCTCTAGTAAGTTTGAGGCTAAACAGAGTAATTCGGAGGTTCAGAAAGTAGCCAGATTGAATAAGTTAGCTGGGAGAGGAATTTGAGCCAGAACAGCTGAGTTGAACCAGCCAGCCTAGAGCTCAGAAAGAACAAAAATGGTGAGCTTGTTAAACAGTAAGTCTCAGAGGCTAAAAACGTTTTAGACCTAATCTAGACTGTATAGAGGCTAGGAGCTTCCAGGACTAGGTTAAGGTTAGCAAAAAGAGAGAGTAAGCCTCTAAGACAACAATTGAAACAGGTGAATAGAAGTTCCTTTTATAAAAGCCAGAGGCCAAAAATTTGGTAAGAGAACAAGGAGCAGGTATGGTGGGAATGAATGGAAAAAGAGAAGTTAAAAATGTCATACTTTTTATGGTATCCAACCATGCTTGGGGAGAATGTTACGCTCAGGATGCGAAGCTAAGCACTGCACTCAGGGTCAGCCGCTTTGGACCCAGAGAAGAGCAAGTCTGATTGCATACGGGTTGATGCCCCAGGTCCCGCCTCTGAGAAAAAGGTATCAGACGGGTCTGATGCTCTTTGGGTGGATGACACCTAAATGAACATCAGTACAAAGTCCCAATTTATTTCTAATATCAGAGATCAGACCTCTACTCTTGCCTGATGCATCTAAAACAAAAAGGGGGAACTGTAGAGAGCTGCGGAATGCTATGCCTTAAAGATGGAGCTGGTATCAGAGATCAGACCTCTACTCTTGCCTGATGCGTCTAAAACAAAAAGGGGGAACTGTAGAGAGCTGCGGAATGCTATGCCTTAAAGATGGAGCTGGTTTCTGCCTTCCACCTTCCCGATGGTGAGTGCTCTCTGTCACGAACAACTCCACATTTGGCTAAGGCTGAGGATCTGGCTTGCTTCCATGTATGTGGACCTATCTGCATTGCCCACGTGGCACGCCTGGGTTGGCTACCCAGAGACTATTTAAGCTGTGGGCTGGCTTTCCCCGGGGTCTGATGATTGTTCAAGGTTCCTGAATAAACTGCATTGAAAAAAAAAATGTCATACTTTGCTTTCGAAAATAAGATGACTTTCTGTACCTAGTATGAGAAAGTTTGTATGTTCTTCTTCAGTTGCATGGTACTGTATTTTTCCTCGTTAGCAAAGATATTGTGATGTATAAAAAAATGTTCTCCTTTAACATTATCTAGGCACTCAGTTCATTATCCGGTAGCATGCACGTATCTTAAAATGGACTACACAGTAAGAAATGCAATCATTACTTCTGTTGTCTTTCCTTTTCCTGTCTTTTGTCTTGGAATTTTTACATAGATTCACTCATGGTCCAAGCTCTGAACTCTCTGCTTCATCAAGTTCAAGAAAAACAGTTCAGGGTCCAGTCTCATCAAATCGACGGCAAACTACAATTTTGCTCTATACTCTTCACAAGTATAGAATAGGATCCCTGTTATAAATTAGAGAACATAATTTATTCAAATAATGATGCAACAAGAACATCTCATTATTCGACCATTATTCAAAAGCTTGCTCTCATTTTTTAAAATTCCTTCCAAAAGAGAATGGTTTAGTTGTGCTCTATTCTGTGTGTGTGTGTGTGTGTGTGTGTGTGCTTCTGTATGTGAAAGTGCATGTGTGTGTGCATGTCTGTTCATTTGTTTCTTGTGACTGAAACCTCAGCTTTGCTAACAAAGCAGAAAACCAAAAGGTAAATATACTCCACAAAAACAATTTGTTTCCTATTACATGTACTCTTGTTACATACCATCTGAGGGACTGAGCAAGGAAGAAGGCTACAAACACAATTATCTGAGTGAAAAAGAAATAATAATTATCATCACTATGCAGTCAGTCAGATGGATATTGAGACAGGCATGCCTGCAAGCTAGGAAGGAAATGGAGCATTTCAGTCAGGGATGGTCACAAGATAAGTGATATATGAGGACACACAAAAGGGCTGATTGCCAGGAAAGTCATTATACTAATTCAATTAAAGATCAGAAGGGCAGCTGTCCTTTCTGACCTTCACAGCCAACTGTCCTGAGGTCAAAGCAATAGCTACAAAACATGCTGTTGGAAAAATAATTGCTTTGGACATATTTTTAAAAGCTATATTTTACTGATTACTACTATACATAAAAAATTTTTAAATGATAATATTATCATGAAAATACATAGAAGGAACTAATCTGATGAAATAGTTAGGGTAAGTATGATTAAAATAATTAAATTCCTCAATTTGCTAGTGTGAAGAGAATACCAACTTCTCAAATTCACCTTTGCTTTATCTATTTAAGTGAAATAGCAATTCCCATAGCCTCTGTCCTTGCATCTAGATATGTATATAATAAATGGTTTGTGTTTATTGGATAATTGTACAGACACTTAAACTTCATATAACTTATAAACATATAACATATAAACTTCATATAACTGCATTGAGATATGCATAAAATAAAGTCATTATTGGTGTAATATATACTTCTGAATTCCATAGATATATGACCTATTCTGTAACTTACATTCATTTTTAAGCATGATATATCCAAATTAGCAACTATACATGGGTGTATGTCTCTCACAGTTGCATGACAATGAATTCAAAGAAGAATGCTATTTATTTGCTCGTCTGAAGTGATTCCTAGTCATCTAAGCAATTTTGCACAAACTGAGAAAGTAGCATGCATGCATCATACTATAAAGAATAAAGAAGCTTTCAGTGTTTTTTTTTTTTTTATTTTTTAACTTTGGTTCGTCCTGCTCAATTTATATTTTTATTGAACTTTTCTTGAGTTTTGTTTGGGGAGGGTTGTTCTTATACATAATCCATGTACTCCTTTTGCCCATTGAAACTGAGCATGTTGTGGGCGGAATGGATTCAGAACAGTGCTGACATTTTACCCCTTTCCAAATTCATATTCACTAACTTTTGGAACTGCTTCCTCTTAAACCAATGGAGTGTTGACATTTCCTGTCAATAAATATTTGACAAACCAAACGACAACAGCAACAAAAATAGTGTTAGTGTCACTATCTTTTAGATTTAATAAAAAAAAATGTTGAATAATATGTTTCTCCCAAGAAAAAGATTTTTTTGGTTAATTATCCTGCTTATACAAGTTTTTTTTTCCTTGATTTTGCAAACACTCCAACATATTTATACACATTCCCACTAACGCTTCTTTTTAGGACAAATGAGCGTAGAGGAGATATATTCTTAAGCTACTCAATAACAAAGTACTTTGCAATACCTGAAAGCTTTAATGACAAGGTTCCATGTCAACGTTTTGGCTTACTATTAGAGTTCTGCTAAACTGGTAAGACCATTTCATTGAAAATAAACCGCACACAATTTTAGGAGTAAACACTGTTAACAGGAATTTAATATAGATCCAATTGCTCCTCAACTATCATTTCTATTACCTAGTACAGAGTTGCACAATTTCCAAGGCAAAATGGTGTTAATTTTTTTTTAACTAGGTGAAACTGGTTCATAAGAAGAAATCAATGGTTCACATTTCTGCAACAAAATGCATTTTAGGTTTTGCTAACTATTTCAAGAAATAATTCAATGTCTCACTTTAGATAGCATGTGCTTCTCTCCTAATCACAGCCCTGTAAAACCACTTACTGTTTCCATGAGAGTTTCATGTACACATTAAATTCATTGAGTAAGCTTTTTTTTTTAACATTACAAAATAGTTTATTCTCTAGAATTTTTATTTATTTATTTATTTATTTTTATTTTTTATTTTTTTTCATCAATTACACTTTATTCATTCTGCATCCCCCCATAAGCCCCTCCCTCCTCCCATCCCAATCCCACCCTCCCTCCTCCCTCTGCTTGCATGCCACTCCCCAAGTCCACTAATAGGGGAGGTTCTCCTCTCCTTTCTGATCTTAGTCTGTCAGTTCACATCAAAAGTGGCTGTATTGTCCTCTACTGTGGCCTGGTAAGGCTGCTCCCCCCCCAGAGGGAGGTGATCAAAGAGCAGGCCAATCAGATTATGTCAGAGGCAGTCCCTCTTCCCATTACTATGTAACCCAATTGGACTCTGAACTGCCCTGGGCTACATCTGTGCAGGGGTTCTAGGTTATCCCCATGAATAGTCCTTGGTTGGAGTATGAGTCTCTGGGAAGTTCCCTATGTTCAAATTTTCTTGTTCTGTTGCTCTCCTTGTGGAGACCCTTTCCTCTCCAGCTCTTACTATTTCCAAGTTAAGCTTTTTTTAATCACAATGTCTTATACCATCAACCTCTCTGAGATTTCATTCATTTTTGTTTAATGGTTAGAGCCATTGCAATCAAAATTCTGACATAAGGAAAGACTAATCAACATCAAAATGAAATACCTAAAAATTACAGAGTTGTTCATGCCCCAGTAACAGTGCTAAGTAAAAGTTGCTAGACAGCTCTGTCCTTAGTATCACATCTTTATCTGCCTCCTTGACTGGGCAGCTTGTTCTTAGTATCCCATTTTTATCTAGTTGGTGGACACTAGGTTGTGGGCAGAATCATGTTTTCCTAGTGAGTGGGAAGAAAGCAGAGGAACACCAGAGTGACCAAGGTCCCAAGGACAACATGGGATGCAATCATTTCCACTGACATTCAAATACCAAGCATGGTAGCTTCAAATGGAAACCATGTCTCCAATACCTGTCTATTACCTGTAGGTAAAGAAGAATACAGTTATGGGCAGCTGGCCATCTCAAATATCCTTGCTAACACAGTTAAAGCATTTACTGAAATAAGCTGCTTGTCAGGGTGACATCCCAGAGCTCTGACCTTAAATTCTGCCAAGATTCTCACAATGTACTTTTTGTTATTTTGTGCAGGGAATTGAACCAGGGACCTCCTGGACAGTCTGTACCACTGATGCTTACCTCCTGTCACTCAACCATGTTGTGAGAAAATGTTGTAAGTCTAGTTTATTTCAATATTCGAGTGAACTAAAGATCTTAGATACAAGTAGTTTGTATTATATATGTTCTCCTGTTAATGTTATTTGTAATGTTATCTGTTAAAAAATCATTCCCGGTGGTGTACCTTGATCTCTAAGTGTGATATATATATGTGAGTGTGTGTGTGTGTGTGTGTGTAAAGTCTTTTGGATTTTGTTTTAAAATAGTATGTAGAATTACTTGGCTGAATCTTATAGAGTGAAATACATTATTTTTCCCAAAGTTCATAAAGGAAAAGAAATGAAAGAAAGAAAGAAAGAAAGAAAGAAAGAAAGAAAGAAAGAAAGAAAGAAAAAGAGAAAGAAAGGTGCTTCATCTTTCCTAGAGGACAGGGTGTTGGGAATCCTTATTATATTGACTGTGCATGAGAAAGGAAATTAAGATACAGAATAAATGAAGTGATAATTTTCCTTCTACTGCCTAACAACTCATATTGACCCTAGAAATGAAAAGGCTAGAACTAGGAAAGGGTGATTTCTAATGAAAATAGATCCAAATCCTGGCTGGATTACCCCATAGTCAATGTTAGTCATTTGGCTTCTCAAAGCATTTGTAAAGGTTAGGAGGGATATGCTCTATGAATCTCAAACTATAGCATTACAAAAAGTAATAACAGAACAACCATCAGAATGCTATTAAAATAATTAATAATTCACTTGGTCCCCATTTAGGTGACAATGTCTGCCTAACTTCACATAAAGAGATGAGGCTTCAGAGGTGAAACAAGGCATTAACAGGTGTCACGGTATCACAAAGGTGATTTCCCATTAGCTACATGGTAAATGTTCTGGAAACAGCAGCAGGAATGCTGTAACTCACAATGCCACCTATGCACCAAGTCGTTACATTAAATGAAGTTATTATTTTGGTTAAATAAATTCCAAGCCATTATTCTAAATGTATTAATTAAGGTTGATGGTGTAATGAAACAGGTTGACGGTTAGCTTCCACCATGTAGCATAAATGGAATCTGGAACAATGAAACCTTAATGGATGCCTCACAATGAAACTAAAGATTAAAGGGCATTGCATCTGAGATACAAATCCATTTTCTATTTGGCCACGGCAATGTCCAGATGTAAAATTAGTAAACTTTGGCCGGAATAATCCAGTAGAGTGATTAAAAGTGCACAGACTTTGAGATAGGTCTATTTCTTTTATGTCATCAGCATTCTGTGCACGGCTACATATTTCTGTATGACCTTGAGCTACATTGCACAGCCTCTTGAAACCTTAGCATCAACATTTGCAAAACCAAGGGCATTAATTGTTGCTTCCTTATGTGATTGTTGCCAAAATTAAATTAGAATTCCTCTACAAAGCACTTTGCAAGGTGTCTGGAACAGTAAAGGACTCAATAAATGTTAACACATAATTATTACTGTCTTCAAAATGTGTGTATTGCCTGCTCATTCATATTGTTAATTTGAACTTAATTTGAAACAAAAGAAGCTCTACAAAGAGACCAACACAGCTAACAAATCTGGGCTCAGGGAGGCCTGCAGAGACTAACGTACAATTCAAGAAGGCGACCTTGGCCCCCTGATCAGATGTAGCCCATTAGCAGCTCATGGGTTCCCTAGTAAGAGGAACAGGGGCTGTCTCTGAGATGGACTCTGATGACTGCTCTTTGATTACGTGCTCCTGGATGGGCAGCCTTGTCAGGCCACAGAGAAAGAGGATGCAGACAGTTCTGATGAGACTTAATAGGTTGGGATCAGATGGTAGGGGAGGAGGTCTCCTCTTTTCTGAGGACTAGGGGAGAGGAATAGGAGGAAGAGGGATGGAGAATGGGACTGGAATGAGATGAGGAAGGATGATGCAACCAGGATATAAAATGAATAAATTACAATAAAAATAAAAATGAGAAAAAGAAGCACTATATTACAATATAAAATTCACAAAGGCAATCAAAATTTTCATTTCAAAGGGAAACACACATATTTTAGCCACTAGATATGAGAAAGAATGCCCAAATTGTCTTGAGAAGAGATTTTATAATAGAGAATATAACTAAATAACACATGGGTGAGAATATATATTTGAAAAAACAAAATTCTGACTCTACAAACTAACAGAGGATAATTCCAAAAATATAGCCATTTAAGTCCTCACTTCTATATAAGAGCCAAGAAAATGAATTTCAAACTGAAACTGAATAAGAAGTCTGGAAAATGATTTTCTGTACATATCAAGAGGTATAACTGACAGGAGAGAGAGCATTTGGAGCATGCATGTATAACATGTTTGAAGGAATTGTCATTGCAAAATGACTTCAAGAAATGACCTCACTGAAACTTAAATGAATAAATAGAAGTCATCGGGACTGTTAAAAAATATATATATTTCGCCCCTGGGTTTGCTATAAAAGGATCTCAGGGGTTATTACCATCTTATCAAATATTCCATTAAGACTAACAGCCCTAAAAGTGAACTGTCATTTGCCAAAATTTCCTCTGAGCTCTAGGAATCCTTTCTGTCAGTGTCATGCCTTGAACAGGATTCAATACAGAGAAGAATGAAGTCAGAACCTGGTTAATATATAATTAGCAATAAAAGGAGTTGGGTATTTGAATAATACATCACATGGTGAGATAAGACGAATACCAAGAGAGCAGAGAGAACACAAGCTAAGACAAATCAGATTCAGGGAGCAAGAAGGGAAGTGCATGGTAAATTGGGATGAGATGGAAAATCTCATGCTAACAAAGACTCTATTTGTAGCTATCTTTCCAAACAATGGCCTTTTTATAGAATTTTCATCATCTTTGATGGAAACCTGAAACATGCACCGCATCCTTACTTTTGAAATTAATATATCTAGGGATAATGAGTGGACAGAAAGTGACTGACAAGGGTTTCTCATAGTGGGCACAGGGCTAGGCTGAGCATCATCATGACCCTGTGCTATAGTCATTAAGACAGCATTTCTGTGTAATATCTATAATCCCAAAAGGTAGGATCTGAGCTAGAGCATCATTATCATCATATTGTCTGGACTTGGTTAGCTTTAAGTGCACCGTCAACAGA
Source organism: Meriones unguiculatus (assembly GCF_030254825.1). Lineage (NCBI taxonomy): Eukaryota > Metazoa > Chordata > Mammalia > Rodentia > Muridae > Meriones > Meriones unguiculatus. The sequence continues at coordinate 43,744,372 of NC_083364.1, read as the reverse complement.
ACTTAGAACCACCTGGGATAGTAATATCAGTTTAATAAGTTTCTTTTCAAGCTTGTCTACGATGGGGGTAGGAAGCCTGAGCCATTCCCTAGGCAAGGTATTCTGAACAATATAGGATAGGAGAAAGGTAAATGAACCAGACAGTATGTAGGGGTTCATTCATTTCTCTCCGCTTTTGAATGTGAATGTGGTTTTGATTACCTGTTTGGGTTCCTGCTTTGACTTCTCTGCTCTATGATGGACTGAAATCTGGAACTGTAAGCTGAATAATCCCTTCCACCCTCTACTTGTTTTGATCAGAGGTTTTATCATGGCCACTGAAATGAAACTGGAATATCTAGGATCTTCTATTCTTTCTAAGACTACTAAACTGAAATCAACATTTCATCAATGTATTCATGATTCCAAAGTTCCAGACCACTCATCAGCCAGTCTTCCTTTGATGTTCTGTATGAAGTTCTTCACTCATGTATCCTTCATTTCTTTTTAACTAGGTGTCAGGCTGAAAAGTAGGAAAATGTATTTTCATCTTTGTGTTTCTCTTAAGTACTGATAGTGGCTCAGCAATCACCATGAGGCTGTCATATCAGAGCTCCACAACCACTTACCCATCAATGCTTAGAATTATCTGGTCTTATGTAATTTCCTGTTACGTTCCGCCGTGATTTCTATCTTAATGATTCTTCCTGTGGCACAGTTGTGGAAAGACAAGGCTCTGAGGGAAAACCCACAACACTGGCCTATTGCAACACACCTTCTACACATGGAATAAACTTTGCAAGCGTTTTCTTTTATCCAACAAAGCGAGTTAAAATGGATCTTCATCACTGTAGTTTGAATGTCCCCCACAGGCTCATGTGTTTGAACACTTTGTCCTACATGGTGTAGCTGTTTGGGAAGACCGTAGACCTTTCAAGGAGGTGTATTTATTTCAGTAGAAATCAGTGACTAAAGTCGGGTTTTGATTGTTTTAATTAATTACTTAGACAAATGACTCTGTATGTGTGTGTGTTCTGCCTGCATATATGTATGTGCATCACACAAGTGCCTGATGCCTGCAGAGGATACAGAGGAAACTGGATTCATTGGAATTGGAATTCAAAGCAGTTCTGAACTGCCATGTGGTTGCTGGTAATTGAATCTGGGTCCTGTGTAAGAACAAAATGTGCCTTTGACCAAGGAAAAATCTCGCCAGGACCCTCCTTGCAGTTTTTATATCTACCTTACCTCCTGTTCACTCTCTAATTCGCAAGTGTAGATGTGATATATTAAAAAGCTAACCCTCTTCTCCTGCTACCAAGATGCCTTCCCTGACAGTTACTACATCCTCCTCCATGCTGGACTATAGTCCCCCTACCCCTAGGAAATCTGAGCCAAAAGCAACAACAATTTCCTCCGCTTTCATTAGGGTATTTTTTTTTTCTAATCAGTGAGAAAGTAGCTTAGATAATCAGTTACAGATGAAACACTACCCTATAATATCTATTTGAGGGTAACCTGGGAGTATTTTCTGCTTCCCACTATCCTAGTTACGGTTACCACTGCTACGATAAAACACTATGACCAAAAGCTGGGGGAGAATGGATTTATTTGACTTATTCCATGCTATGGTTCATTACAGAAGGAATTTGGGACAATAACACAAATAGGGCAGGAACCAGAGGCAGAAGCTGATACAGAGGCCATGGAGGGGCACAGTCATGAATAGATCAAAGTAAAACCAAACTCCAACAGTGTAGATCACCCACGGGCCAATATCTGGTATTCAGTCATGATTTTATGAAATCCATCAAATGGCCTGGGTCACCTCTCTGACTCTGCCCTCTGCAACACACAGAGCTTGACCTTTCAGGCTCAGGTCAGCTCCACTCCACTGCTGCTTTTCTTGGTGATCTTCCAGTTGCACTAGTACCCCCCCCCCCAAATGCTAGTGTGTTCTGTTGCAACTAAGCTGTACTTTTACCAATAGCCTCTCCTGGGGTCTCTTCGGGGACTCCAGCCCTGCCACACAGTGCTAAGCTTCAGCTGAAACACAACTTTCATGTGCTAACTCCGAGGAAACACATCTCAGAAGATTCCATCTCAATGTTTCTGGTTTCTTCTTAATGACTCTCTATTTATCAGATCCTGCTAGCCAGAGTCAATTGCCCCAGCAAGGCAAAGGTTTTACTTCAGTGTTCCTCGTCTCTTATAAATCAACAGGCCAAACTAACCAGAAATACATATTCTCAGTGCAAAACACCAAACAGTCCTGACAGAGTCAGGACTCTCAACTTTCCTCTGAAATGTCACAGGCCAAGCATCCATCACCTGCACTGCTCTCAACATTCTTCTCTTCCAAGCACCAACAGAACAGCCCCCGAAGCTCTCAACACTCAGAGATATTTCCAGTACACAGTCCCAAAGTCCTTCCATAATCATCCCAAAATTAACATGGCCAGGTCTGACACAGCAATATCCCACTATTTTTGTACCTATTTCTATCCTATTTAAAGTTACTATTGCTATGATGAGGCACTATGACCAACAGCAAGTTGGGGAGGAAAGGGTTTTGGCTAGTATTTCAACATCATTGTCTATCATTAAAGAAGTCAGAACAGGAACTCAAACAGGGCAGGAATCTGGAGGCAGTGGCTGGTGCAGAGACAATGGAGGAGTACTTCTTACTGTCTGGCTACTCATGGCTTGTTCACACTGTATATTTTTTTTTTAGAACCCAATACCACAGACCTCATCCATCAATCACTAAGTAAGAAAATGTCTTGCAGGCTTGCCTACACCCTGATCCTCTGGAGGCATTTTCTTAATTGAAGTTTCTAACTTTCTGATGACTTAAGCTTTTGTCAAGTTGACATAAAACTATCCAGTACATACTCCATGAAGAGAATAAGTACAATGCATCTCTGCAAACTCTGTAAAAGTCAAGTGTTCTAAATCATGAATGTATAATCAGGCTATTATAATAAAAAATAATGATAAAATTGGACTAGATTTGTTTTTGAATGAGAAAGGCTATTGGATGCCATGAACAATGCAATGGAGACAAAAATACAACCCCTATTTAAATGAGATCTATAAACTCAGGTCCTCACTCCCCCTAGGTGCCTCTTCACCCTTGCTAGTCTTAGAACCTTAAAACAACAAGTGATGCTGTTATTTTGGTTACTGAGTTGAAAACTGTAAGGTACATACTCAGGAATGATAGAGTTGGACAAGATGATAGCTCTAAATTTGAATTTTTAGGACTCCAGCGTTGATTTCCTTTTTGGCTGCATAGTGTACATTCCCATCAGTGTGTAGATCACCCAACCACCCTGTCAGCATTTATTTGTTTGTCGGTTTTCTCTTTTACCATTATCACTGTGATAAGATAAGATGGAATTTCAATACAGCTTTGATAGGTGTTTTCTGATAGTTGAGGATGTTGAACATATATATATACTTATGCTTATTGGTCATCTTTACTTATTCCTTTGAGAAATATCTGTTTAATTCACATTTCATTTATTGATTAGAAAAATCGATATTAAATTATTGAATTCATTATTTATTGCAGACATCAATCCCTTGTTAGGTATATACAAGGCAATTTTTTTTTTTTCTTCTCATTCTTTATACCATCTCTTTACTCTGCAGATTGGTTTCTTTGTTGTGTTGAACCATTTTAATTTCACAGATTCCACTTGTGGATATGCGTGTTGATTTTTTTTTTTTGCTTGCTCTGATTTCCTAAGATGATTATAATTTGTTGCAGTCTCAAAAGCAAACCTGTGTTCTTTAGTCTACTGCATGAAGAGACTTTCTCACACCACTTCCTGAGAATGAGGTATCAAACTCTCTAGTTTTAGATAAGATTGGACATTTACTTGTTAATATTAACTTTATTTTTCACTAAGTGGTCTCAAAGATTGCCTTAAAATATAAAACATGTATTTTAAAGAATTCATAAAGTTAATGTATGACTTGAATCCATGAGTTATTAGAATAATGGTATCATATTTAAATAAATACAATGATACAAAAATGTTTTGAGTGCAAATTATGCTATGGATTTATTTCCCTTCTACTATAAAACAACATATGTGGCTCCCTGAGTTCGTACTTAGTTCTGATAGCACATGACTACCATAAAAGATAACGTAGTTGAGACTGATCAGAGTAAAATAAAAATCATCTTGGACAGGAACATGCATGGAGAGGACCTAAAACCCCTGCTTAGATGTAGTTCATAGACTCAGTTTCCAAGTGGGTCACCTAGTAAGGGGAGCAGTGGCTGTCTCAGACATGAACTCAATGCCAGGCTCTCTGATCACCTCCCCTTTGGAGTGGGGGGTGCAGCCTTGCCAAAGCACAGAGGAAGACAGTGCACCCAGTCCCGATGAGACCTGATAGGCAAGGGTTAATTAGAAGGGGAGAAGGACCTCTCTTATCAGTGGACAAGAGGAAGGGCATAGGGGAAGAACTGCAAGAGAGGGTGGAACTGAAAGAAGATGAGGGAGGGGACCACAGCTGGGATACAAAGTGAATAAAGCGTAATAAATAATAAATTAAAAATTAAACAATAAGTTAACTTAAAAATAATCTTGGAGAATGGTTAGTTCTGTTGTACACAAGAAAAATTTACAAGTCAGAAAATGGGAATAAAGGAGTATGACAAACATAAGTGCCCCCAGAGGTTGTAAGGGAGAGGTTACTGGAGTCCAGAGGAAACATCTCAAAAACCCACAGCCTCATGTGTTTTCTTAACTTTCCCCAGTTAGTTATAGTCTGTATTATACATCAGGTGAATTTTGTATAAATCTCAGGCAGCCCAAATGATTAAATTGAAGACAAAAATATTTGTAGCCATTGAGGATTTTAGTTGATTTTATAATTTATCTCTGACTTTAAACTATCAGCTTCCACAAGTGAAACTGCAAGATTCTTGTAAATGAAGACATACTCAAAAATATCTATTAAAAATACAGAAAATTTTAGATGAAAGCCAGTTGTCTTTCTGCACAGCCTAGGTAATATTTGACTCTGGTATAAATATCGTGAATATTCTGGAAATCTCTGGAATTGTGCAGGAACAAAGTAAACTTTCAGTCAGGAGTTCCACTCATGATTTCAAATATAGTTTTTTACCAATAAATGAAGATATTGCCAGGGAAGAAAATTCTAGAAGCTATAAACTTATTAAATACCTTAATTGGTAATAAGATAAGCTTGAAATTTTATTTAAATAATCTTTTGCCTTATGGATTGTTTACTTACTAACACACTCACAATAAAGAAGTTTTCGGGTATGGAAGTAAAAACAAGAACATTTCTCAAATGATGCATTTTAAAATGTTTGTTTTCTTTATGCTAGAAAAATTCAATAACTGAAGTGATTCAAATTAGATCATATCTGTTTTATCAAGAGTTCCTACAGCCCTCCATAGAATAAACAACATGTCCCTGAGCAACAGTCTTGGAAGTCAAAATTCAGAATGTATTGATTCATTTTACAATAGTAAGGTACTTTCTGTCATATTTTTTTATTTATGAAATTCTATTACTGGAGTCTACGGCAATTTATAAACTGGTCTAAAAAGAGCTTATAAAGACTGGCCTTGGCCAAGGAGAGGACAGAGGAAGGGAGAGATTGTTCATCATTTTTCTTAGAGTTTTGTTTGCCCTTTCACTCTTTCACTCTCCTCCTTTTGCGAAAATCAATTGGTGTAGATGGAGAATATTTCGGGTATTAATAATATAACTAATTTTACCAAAAATGTTCTCGAAAAGTGAATATAACTTTAACGGCATGTTTGAAACTAAATGACTAATTTTGGGGGGTAGGAGACAGTCAATGATGTGGTTTTGTGTATATTTGTGTATGTGTGTGTATGTGTGTGTGTACCTGTGTGAATAGTTTTTCATGTTTCTTTTGACCTTCAAGGAATTAAAACATTTTATTGCTCTGCTTCATAAAGTACATCTTGTATTTTCTGTATCATCAATAATGAATATTTACTGTGTGGGTGTTTTAAGCTCTGCATGATTTATGTACTGGTCCTCTCACAGGGCCAATTTCTACTTGGTGGAATTAGTAACATGGAAACATTGTGCTTTATGAGGATAATGGTCTATTCACTTCCTGAGCTTGTCTCTAAGAAAAGTACTAGGAGCTATATGTGAACAAGCCTGGCTAACCTCCATAATTTCAAGGTATAACAGCATAGCATGTGAAGCCTTGTTTTCTGCAGGTAGGTATAACTGTATTTCAATTCTCACTGTACCCCACAGTGAGGAATAAATGACTTCAGGATAGATCATATATTCCTTCCACATAAAAATGGGTCATATGGGGCTAAATGTGATCAAAGTATATTATAAACATATACTTGAATGTTATAATGAAACAAATTGTTTTGTGCAATTAATGCATGTTAATTTACTGTTCAAAATTTCTTTGTTGCTGAACATAAATGAGAGAACAAAAGAAGTTTGCTAGTATAGTAAGTAAAATTAGATTAATGATGAATCTGTCTTTCCTTTGTCTTCTCCTACTTTCCTCATAGGAGTTTCGGTGCTGACAGTGTTTGCTCTAAACTTTCTTCTTCCTAAGCTAAGCAGGGATAATTTACACTTGTATTAAGAGGGCAGCTAATCACTAACAATCATTTCTAATTTTAGTATACAATTTTAATACAAATATTTAAAGCTACTTCATAATTTTTGCCTCTATCTTATATTTCTAAACAAAAGAGAAATAACTACACACATGAAATCTTCATTTATGCTCAGATAAATATTTTGTAATTTCTTGAGCAATTTTTTTATTGGATTTCATAGTCTTTTGTGTTTTATTTTTCCTTTTGGCTATATCATAAATCTCTTGAGGAAAGAAATGAATCCCATTAGATTTTTTGTGTATAATTTCCATTTTTAATAGAAGTTAAGTAAGAACTCCTGAGATCCTTTCTATTCTTTATCAGTGTGTAACTTAATTTATGTCTTCCAGGTACCTTTTGGCTTTCTACTTCAATCTCTGTTATTGACATTTACTACCATATTGAAACCTGAACTATGCTCTTTCTTTATGGACTCTAATACTTACTGCTTCATCTAATCATCTTTAAGTATCGTTGCCTTTTTCTTTTCTACTGTTTATTATGAGTCTCAGGTATATTGACAACAAACTCTTAACTTCAGCCTTTTCTAAAACCTTCTCTTAACAAGAATAAGATGCGGCATCAGGCTTATTCTGTTACAGGAGTCTGCATGAGGAGAAGAAGCAGCGGAGGCCACAGAATGCAATTGATGCTGTTGGAAGGGTAGCTGATTACAGAAAAGCTGATTATGTGGTCCTCACAATAGTGATGTGGGATGACATGAATAGTATAACTGGGGCGGGGATGCAGCAAGAAATACTACAGAGCTGAGTTGGAAATCCGATTACAGAAGCCTGGAACTTAGTCAATCCTTACTCCAATCCTCTGTGTGTTGGTGTTTCTTCTTTGTAGATGAAGAAAATTGAGGGCAGAAAACCCAAGAAACATATCCACTGTCACGTAAAGGACACAGGACTAAGCTTTCAGTGTTGGGAATCGACAATCTCAAGCAAACCCCTCCAACATGTACTTGCTATCGCAGTGGGCTTTAATTCCAACACTTGAGTTGACACAAGTCTCAACAACTGTCCAGAGAATGTGTAGTGTACTATTATGGTTTTTACCTTCATGTCTCTCTCTTTTGCCCTCCTATTTCTGTGTCCTCCTACTTCTGATTTTTGAGAAAGGCTTTCATATAGTCCAACAAAGTTGCCTTCTAACATTATGTAGCCAATATTTGGCCTTGGATTCCTCCTCACCCTGGTCCCTATCCCAAGGGCAAGATTACAGGCACACACCATCGCACATAGTGAGGCTAGCTTCTCAAACAATCAGGACCTTCTTACTCTTCTAAAGACTTATCTGAGAGTAACCACATCATAGCACCTTAACTTTCTCCTTCAATGCACAAAGCCAACAGCAGCCAGGGTTCTATTCATTGCTCTTTCATTAAGAACCATCGGTTTGACTATTTCTAACACATTCTGCCTTTCTGAAATCAACACCACTCCTGTGGTCCTGAAAATAACAAAAAAGCTATTTTTGCTCCTGACAGCTGATGTTCCTAGATCCACGAGTCCGTTTATACTCTTTACTGCTTTAAGCTAAAAAGTTGTTGTAGTGGTAGTTCTAATTCAGGCCCACTCCTATCACATGCAGTACTCCTCAGATGGCTGACTAGTTCTAAGGAGTATGCATCTAACTCTCCAAACTTCTTATGCAAATGTGGAAAAGAATGAGGGTCTTCTGACTCAACTCTCTCTCTACCTTCTTTCTCACTCTTCACAGGTATGAGAATGATGTTGAGTTGTGAGTTTTCTAGAGAATTCCATCCCCTCCACTTTAGCCTTCAATATGTCCTTGCAAACCAAACACATGCTTTTTACTTCTCAAAGTAACAAACTATATCTCTTATAACAGCCTTCTGCATGTTTTAAAGTGCTGTTCGTTGCTATGAATAACAATGGATTTGTTTTGTTTGTTTTTGAGGTATGGTTTCCTCTGAATACAATAGGTATTGCCTTTTTTCATATATTTTGTTGTTGTTTCCTGGATCTTTTGATATGATGAAATACTTTTTTTTTTAAATTAAATTCAAGTAGACTTACATTTGCTTGTTTTTGTTGTTGATGTTGTTGTTTGTTTTTGTTTGTTCTTTTGTTATGCTTTTTCCTACCAATTTTGTGCCTGAAGTCTATTTCCTTCCTAGGAACTCCTTCCTAGGAAGTCTTTTGAATGAGAATGTCTTCCTGTCTTCCGTAGGCTCTTCTATTGGAATGCTTGGTTTCAGTTAGAACATGGAACTGATTTGGCTATGTGGCACTGCTGGAGGAGGTGGGACACTGGGGATGGTTTCTAAGGTATCAAAAGTCCACGCCATCCCCAGTTAGCTCTCTGTCTTGTGCTTGTAGATCAGATGTAAGCTCTCAACTACTGCTCCACTGCCATGAATGCCTGGTTGTTTTCATGCTCTCCACCATGATGGTCATGGGCTCTGATCCTATGGAACTAGGAATCCCTAAATTAAATGTTTTCTTTCACAAGTTGTCCTGATCATGGTGTTTGGTCATGACGATAGAAAAATCAAATAAGATAAACTCTAAGTGTAAATGATGCCCACTGAAATATTTACCAAAGGAGGCAGTGTCAGACGAGTTCAGAAGGCAACCTGCTGCACATTCATAGTTCTGACACCCAAGTAGCACACCTAGCTCCTAAGTCCCAGTCTCTAGAATTCAATTCTTTCTGAATCACTAGGCCGGCGTAATCCACATTTGCCTCTTTAATAGTTGGTATCTCCTTAAAATCCTTAGAGTCTATGAATAGTTAACTGAATTTTCTTTCTTAATTCCTGAGGACATTTCTCCTCTTAAAACTTGCTAATTTTAGGAATTCCCCCACCCACTCAAATTCCCACTTGAATCTTTACTTATTGTGAATCTGTTCTCCTTTCTCCTGTCACCCATACAACTCCCTTTGATCTAAACAATTAGATATTTTCTTGTGTTTAGAAAGGTTTCAACTTCTGTTGCTAGTTCCCAAGTTCTTTTATCCAAATATTATTGTAGCTTTTAATTTTTTCTTTCATACTATTTTCCCCCCATGTACAAACCTATTCACTTGCTAATAACTACAAATAAGGTAGTATTTAAATTCTATTTTCTTGCTTATAACAAACTTTCCTTAACTTACAAACTTTAGTTTCTTTAATACACTAGAAAGTTTTCATCTAATTTTGCATGCATAGAAAGTAATTTTCCGGGAGGGGCAAGATGGCGGTGCCGGGAGGACTCTCATTCTGAGCAGCAGCACAGCAGGATCAGCACAGTGAACAGCAATCAGAACTCTCGGCCATAAAACACAGTCATTGTGTTTCCCAGGTGAGAGGATACCCCACGGTGGGGGATTCAATCAGCTTTTAACTCACCCGGCTAAACCACGGAAGAGATCCAGGTTCCGCCAGACGCTTGGCTGCCGGCCGCCAGCCCCAGCCCCAGCCCAGAGCCACAAGCCAGTGTCTCTGGTCATGGTCCCAGACTGAACCTTGGGCACCACACTATCAGAGACTGGAATTTTCAGTCGAGAGATAACCCCAGGGTACAGGAAACGATTGGGACCGGCCTTAGGTCAACCAGACATCCCCTGGAAAAGACTCGGGCGGGTTCCACGGGCACCCCAGGAGCCAGCCCGGAGCCAGAGCCCGGGACCCAGGTTCCAGCACAGAGCCCTGCCTGCCTGCGCGCCTGATTCGCCGCCGGAGATAGAAACGGCGGGTCTGATCTCAGAGCACTCAGCTCACCCCCAACCTGAAAAGGTCCCCGGAAAATTACCCAGCTCAGGGAGCCACTCGGGCTCCCAAAAGCCGCAAAGGCAGACACAGGCAGTTTCTGCGCACCAGACAGATGGCAGAGACTGAGCCGCCATCACACAGCTGTGCTCCAGGCACAGGCAAATTTCTGTGGCCAGCCAGCTGGCGGACACTGAGCAGTGTGCACCAGGGCAAAAAAAGACACTAGGAGTCCGTGTCTCCAGAGAATCCACGGGGAAGGAAGGAAACTGTACTGATCTAAATAACCCAATCCTTCCCTAGAAAAAGTCTAGTAGTCTAGTGGGGCCGAGGCGCCAGCACTCAGCTGTGCTCCAGACACAAGCACAAACAGTTGAGGCTCGCCTGATGTCCAACTGGGTCACAGCAGCTGATCATTAAATTTGCAACAAGAAACCCAGAAACAGGGCAGCTGCCCTCAGGACTTCCCTGGGTGAGAGGAGAACCCTCTTGACTAACAAAGACCACAGTTACCTCTCAGGTCTATATCCCTGAGGTGAGCAACTCCTGAAAAAACACCAGCCATCCAGGGACTATACCCAAAAAGCTGAGAAGACATCCTTCAGGAAAAACCAGCTTTCTGCAAAGGCGATTCTCTCCACCACAGGATCCCCAGGAACCACCAGAAAATAACCCCAAACTCCTAAGATAACACAATGGGTAGAGGCCAGCGTAAAAGCTCAAGCAACAAAAGACAGAGCAATATGGCATCTCCAGAACCCAGTTACCCAGGGGCAAGTAGCCCTGGACACCCCACCATAACTGAAATCCAAGAAGATGACCTAACAAGTATGCTCATAAAGATGATAACAGAGGAAACAAATAAGATTCGTAAAGACATAGAGGAAGATAAACTCAAACAGAATATTGCCATCCGTAAAGAAATAGAGGAAGCTGCAGCCAAACAGTTTATGGCCTTTAGAAAGGAAATGCTTAAAACACTGAATGAAATGAAAGAAACAGAGTTGAAGGAACTAAAAGAAAAACAGGAAAGTACAATCAGACAGGTGAAGGAAGTAAACAAAACAACTCAAGACCTGAAGATAGAATTGGAAAAATTAAAGAAAACACAAATGGAAGAAATAATGGAAAGGAAGAATCTAGGGAAGAAAACAGGAACTACAGAGGCAAGCATAACCAACAGACTAAAAGAGATGGAAGAAAGAATCTCAGGTGTAGAAGATACAATGGAAGAAATCGATGTATCTGTCAAAGAAAATGTTAAATCTGAAAAATTCCTGACACAGACCGTCCAAGAAATGCAAGACAATATGAAAAGACAAAACCTAAGAATGATAGGTATAGAGGAAAAAGAAGACTCCCTTCTCCAAGGCCCAGAAAATATTTTCAACAAAATCATTGAAGAAAATTTCCCCAAGCTAAAGGAGAGGCCAATTAGAATACATGAGGCCTACAGAACACCCAACAAATTTGACCAGAAAAGAAAATCCTCCCGCCCCATAATAATCAAAACAGTAAGTATACAGAACAAAGAAAAAATACTAAAAGCTGCAAGGGAAAAAGGCCAAGTAACATATAATGGCAAACCCATTAGAATCACACCTGACTTTTCAACAGAGACTATGAAAGCCAGAAGGGCCTGGACGGATATCATGCAGACCCTAAGAGAACACAGATGTCAGCCCAGGCTACTATACCCAGCAAAACTCTCAGTCCTCATAGATGGAGAAAACAAGATATTCAATGACAAAAACAAATTTCAACAATACCTACAAACAAATCCAGCATTACAGAAGACACTGGAAGGGAAAATACAACCCAAGAAAGCTAGCTACATTCAAGAAAACACAGGAAATAAATAACCTCACTTCAGTAAAACAAAAAGCAACCAAGCACACAACCTGATGACCACAGCCAACATCAAAATCAAGAGATCTAACAGCCACTGGTCATTAATCTCTCTCAACATCAATGGACTCAACTCTCCAATAAAAAGACACAGATTAACAGAATGGATACGTAAACTAAACCCAGCAATCTGTTGCATACAAGAAACACACCTAAGACACAAAGATAGACATTACCTGAGGGTAAAGGGTTGGAAGACGACTTTCCAAGCAAACGGAACCAAGAAGCAAGCAGGAGTAGCCATTCTAATATCTGATAAAATAGACTTTCAACCAAAATTAATCAAAAGAGATGGGGAAGGACACTTCATACTCATCAAGGGAAAATTCCACCAGGAAGACATCACAATCCTGAACATCTATGCCCCAAATACAAGGGCACCCACATTTGTGAAAGAAACATTGATAAAATTTAAAGCACATATAGATCCACACACATTAATAGTAGGAGACATCAACACCCCACTCTCAACAAAGGACAGGTCAACCAAACAGAAATTAAACAAAGAAACAATGTCTCTGACAGAGGTCATGAATCAAATGGACCTAACAGACATTTACAGAACTTTACACCCAAACACAAAAGAATTTACCTTCTTCTCAGCACCTCATGGAACCTTCTACAAAATAGACCACATAGTGGGTCACAAAGCGAGCCTCAACAGATACAAGAAGATTGAAATAATCCCATGTATCTTGTCTGATCACCATGGAATAAAGCTGGACCTCAACAATAACAGAAATAACAAAAAGCCTACACACACATGGAAACTGAACAACTTGTTACTAAATGACAGCTGGGTCAGGGAAGAAATAAAGAAAGAAATTAAAGTCTTTCTAGAAATCAATGAAAATGAAGACACAATATACCCGAACTTGTGGGACACAATGAAAGCAGTGCTAAGAGGAAAGTTCATAGCACTAAGTGCCTTCAAGAAGAAATTCGAGACAGCTCATTCAAGCACCCTAATGGCTCACTTAAAAACCCTAGAAAAAGAAGAAGCAGACACACCAAGAAGGAGTAGACGGCTGGAAATAATCAAACTCAGGGCTGAAATCAATCAATTGTAAATAAATAAAACAATTCAAAGAATCAATGAAACCAAGAGCTGGTTCTTTGAGAAAATCAACAAGATCGACAAACCCTTAGCCAGGCTAACTAAAAGGCAGAGAGACACCACCCAAATCAACAAAATCAGAAATGAAAAGGGGGATATAACTACAGACACTGAGGAAATCCAAACAATCATTAGGACTTACTTCAAAAGTCTATATGCCACAAAATTTGAAAATCTAAATGAAATGGACAATTTTCTTGATCGATTTGACTTACCAGAGCTGAACCAGGACCAGGTAAATCAACTAAATAGACCTATATCCCCCAAAGAAATAGAAGCGGTCATCAAAAGTCTCCCATCCAAAAAAAGCCCAGGACCAGATGGCTTCAGCGCAGAATTCTACCAGACCTTCAAAGAAGAGCTAACACCAATTGTCTTCAAACTATTCCACAAAATAGAAACAGAAGGAATATTACCAAATTCATTCTATGAAGCCACAGTCACCTTGGTACCTAAACCTCACAAAGACTCAACAAAGAACGAGAATTTCCGGCCAATCTCCCTTATGAACATTGATGCAAAAATACTTAATAAAATACTTGCAAATCGAATCCAAGAACACATCAAAGATATTATCCACTATGACCAAGTAGGTTTCATCCCAGGTATGCAGGGGTGGTTCAATATACGAAAATCCATCAATGTGATCCACCATATTAACAAACTGCAAGAAAAAAACCACATGATAATCTCCCTAGATGCTGAAAAAGCCTTTGACAAAATCCAACATCCATTCATGTTCAAAGTATTGGAGAGATCAGTGATACAAGGCACATATCTAAACATAGTAAAGGCGATATACAGCAAGCCTATAGCCAACATCAAACTGAATGGAGAGAAACTTAAAGCAATCCCACTGAAATCAGGGACAAGACAAGGCTGCCCACTCTCTCCATATCTCTTCAACATAGTGTTGGAAGTCCTTGCTAGAGCAATAAGACAGTTGAAGGAGATCAAGGGGATACAAATTGGAAAGGAAGAAGTCAAATTATCACTATTTGCAGATGATATGATAGTATACGTGAGTGACCCCAAAAACTCTACCAGGGAACTCCTACAGCTGATAAACACCTTCAGCAAAGTGGCAGGATACAAAATTAACTCAAAAAAATCAGTAGCCCTCCTGTATACAAAAGACAAAAGGGCTGAGAAAGAAATTAAGGAAACAACACCCTTCACAATAGCCACAAATGACATAAGGTACCTCGGAGTAACCCTAACCAAGGAAGTCAAAGACTTGTATGAAAAAAATTTCAAATCTCTGAAGAAAGAATTAGAAGAAGATATGAGAAGATGGAAACATCTCCCATGCTCATGGCTTGGTAGGATTAACATAGTAAAAATGGCCATCTTACCAAAAACAATCTACAGATTCAATGCAATGCCCATCAAATTACCAACACAATTCTTTACAGACCTGGAAAGGAAAATTCTCAACTTCATATGGAATAACAAGCAACCCAGAATTGCTAAAACAATCCTCTACAATAAAAGATCTTCTGGAGGTATCTCCATCCCTGATCTTAAGTTGTACTATAGAGCAACAGTTTTAAAAACTGCATGGTACTGGCATAGAAACAGAATGGTGGATCAATGGAACCGAACAGAGGACCCAGAAATAAACCCACACACTTATGGACACCTGATCTTTGACAAAGACACCAAAACCATACAATGGAAAAAAGATAGCATCTTCAACAAATGGTGCTGGTCTAACTGGATGTCTACATGTAGAAAAATGAAAATAGATCCATACTTGTCACCCTGCACAAAACTGAAGTCCAAGTGGATCAAAGACCTCAACATAAAACCAGACACATTAAATCGGCTTGAAAAAAAAAGTGGGAAATACCCTAGAACTCATTGGTACAGGGGGAAACTTCCTGAACAGAACACCAACAGCACAGGCTCTAAGAGCAACAACCAATAAATGGGACCTCATAAAACTGAAAAGCTTCTGTAAAGCAAAGGACACCGTCATCAAAACAAAGCGACCACCTACAGATTGGGAAAGAATCTTCACCAACCCTTTATCTGACAGAGGACTCATATCCAGTATATATAAAGAACTAAAGAAGCTGAAAAGCAGCAAACCAAGTAATCCAATTAAAAAATGGGGAACAGAGCTAAACAGAGAATTCTCTGTAGAGGAATACCGAATGGCAGAGAAGCACTTAAAGAAATGCTCAACCTCACTAGCCATTAGGGAAATGCAAATCAAAACAACCCTGAGATTTCACCTTACACCCATGAGAATGGCCAAGATCAAAAACTCAAGTGACAACACATGCTGGAGAGGTTGTGGAGAAAGGGGAACCCTTCTCCACTGCTGGTGGGAATGTAAACTTGTACAACCACTCTGGAAATCAATCTGGCGCTTTCTCAGACAACTAGGAATAGCGCTTCCTCAAGATCCAGCCATACCACTACTGGGCATATATCCAAAAGAGGCTCAAGTACACAAAAAGGACATTTGCTCAACCATGTTTGTAGCAGCTTTATTTGTAATAGCCAGAAGCTGGAAACAACCCAGATGCCCCTCAACTGAAGAATGGATGCAGAAATTGTGGTACATCTACACAATGGAATATTACTCAGCAATGAAAAATAAGGAAATCATGAAATTTGCAGGTAAATGGTGGGATCTGGAAAGGATCATCCTGAGTGAGTTGTCCCAGAAGCAAAAAGACACACATGGTATATACTCACTCATATAGACATACAACATAGGACAAACCCACTAAAACCTGTGCATCTAAAGAAACTAAGCAAGAGAGAGGACCCTAACTAAAACTTCCAATCCCCATCCAGAAAGGCAAAGAGGATGGACATCAGAGGAAGAAGAAAACAGGAAACAACCTAGGAACCTACCACAGAGGGCCTCTGAAAGCCTCTGCCCTTCAGACTATCAAAGCAGATGCTGAGCCGGATGGGCAACTGTTGGGCAGGTGAACGGAATTTTAGGTAAGAACTGGGAAATAGTAAGAGCTGGAGAGGACAAGGTCTCCACAAGGAGAGCAACAGAACAAGAAAATTTGAACATAGGGAACTTCCCAGAGACTCATACTCCAACCAAGGACTATTCATGGAGATAACCTAGAACCCCTGCACAGATGTAGCCCAGGGCAGTTCAGAGTCCAATTGGGTTACATAGTAATGTGAAGAGGGACTGCCTCTGACATAATCTGATTGGCCTGCTCTTTGATCACCTCCCTCTGGGGGGGGGGGGGGGGTGGAGCAGCCTTACCAGGCCACAGTAGAGGACAATACAGCCACTTTTGATGTGAACTGACAGACTAAGATCAGAAAGGAGAGGAGAACCTCCCCTATTAGTGGACTTGGGGAGTGGCATGCAAGCAGAGGGAGGAGGGAGGGTGGGATTGGGAGGAGAGGAAGGAGGGGCTTATGGGGGGATGCAGAATTAATAAAGTGTAATTGATGAAAAATTTAAGAAAAAAGGGAAAAAAAATAATTTAAGAACCTTAAATGAATTTCAAAATTGGAGGAAAACATGGAGTTAGTCAATTGGCATGGAGCACGTCTTGCCCCTGGGGGCAATGGTCTCCTGAACCTACTCAGACCTCGGACACCACCACTGCTAGTTCTAGAACTGACGCAGGATGTTCCAACGAGGGGTTAAGGCTTCTCATAATATTTCCTATAAGCCCACACCTGTTTGTCTATATCCCCCATTTTTATTCATTATTAGCCAGATAGAGCCAAGTAATTGTGGTAATGATACTTGCTTTTTTGCCCAATGCTGGAATGCTAGTAAATTTAGGTATGCCCTGGGTACTTGCATGCCTCACTGGGTGCCTGTGCCCATTGATGCCCCTCACGCTATGACTCTCTTCAGACAGAAAAGGGATCTTGGAACTACAGCCACCATTGTTACTACCATCTCATTGACGGCTGTTGGAGCTACCACCAGGGCATCAGCCATGAGTCATACTGGGCAGACTGCTCAGACCCTGAATAATCATTTAGCCAATGTAGCTCATGCCTTAGTTGTATATAAATGAATTAATGCTCAACTAAAAGGAAGCTTGATGGTGTTCAATCAGAGGATTGACCTCTTGCAGGAGCAAATTGATACCCTATGGCAAATCGCTCAACCTGGCTGTCAATGAAAGTATGCTGGACTTTGTGTCACTAGCATACAACATGAGAATTTTTCCTGTGCTGCAAATCTGTCTAAACAATTGTCGAGCTATATTTTAGGTAATTGGACTGGAGCATTCGATACTACGATGGAGCAGCTGAGAGTGGCCATTGTCACAGTAAATTCTACCAGAGTGGACGCAGGACTAGCCACAGGATTATCAACATGGATTGCTGCAGCCATGAATCATCTGAAGGAATGGGCGGGCATGGGAGTGTTAGCAGGCCTTCTGGTGTTGGTCTCCTTGGTTTGCCTGTGGTATATATGCAAGATTAGAGTCTCACAACAGTGTGATGCAGCCATGATCATTCAGGCCTTTACAGCCATTGAAGCAGGACATTCTCCCCAAGCATGGTTGGATACCATAAAAAGCTAAAATGATACGCTCAGGATGCGAGGCTAAGCACTGCACTCAGGGTCAGCCGCTTTGGACCCAGAGAAGAGCATGTCTGATTGCATGCGGGTTGATGCCCCAGGTCCTGCCTCTGAGAAAAAGGTATCGGACAGGTCTGATGCTCTTTGGGTGGATGACACCTAAATGAACATCTGTACAAAGTCCCAATTTATTTCTAATATCAGAGATCAGACCTCTACTCTTGCCTGATGCGTCTAAAACAAAAAGGGGGAACTGTAGAGAGCTGCGGAATGCTATGCCTTAAAGATGGAGCTGGTTTCTGCCTTCCACCTTCCCGATGGTGAGTGCTCTCTGTCACGAACAACTCCACATTTGGCTAAGGCCGAGGATCTGGCTTGCTTCCATGTAGGTGGACCTATCTGCATTGCCCCCGTGGCACGCCTGGGTTGGCTACCCAGAGGCTATTTAAGCTGTGGGCTGGCTTTCCCCGGGGTCCGAGGATTGTTCAATGTTCCTGAATAAACTGCATAAAAAAAAAGTAATTTTCCATCATTACTAGTAATAATAATGATTGAATATAACAATTATACACTAGAGCACTTTATGACTATTCTTTTCCAAGAAATCACCTACATGTTGACTGACTCCATAGATATAATTGTTAGTTTATACGAATTTTGTTGAGATCCATTCCTGTATAGTGAAATGTCTATCTTCACATTTATTGAGGAAGTAAAATACTGAAGACTAGGTTTTCAAGCTCAAATCTTCCCATCTAAGTAATGACTGTGCTTAGCTTCTCAGTCAGATGAGATTGGGCATGCTCACAGTGGTATGGCCTTAAACATGTCAATCATTCTTCCAAAAAAGAAATTTAAGCAACAGTCCTATATACAGTCCTCTATACCTATGACAACTATGATACCCATGAACCAGACATAAATGATCAGCATGGCATTGGTACTTTAGTGCCATACATAACTTAGACATAACCAACAGCACCCTAACTGGACATAAGTCCTACACAATAGGAGGGAAACCGTGTCTGGTCCTGGAAACTTAGCTAACTTCTCAGTGCTAGTGAAGTCTTGGTTATAGAGGAAGAATCTACAGCTACATATTTACTAAACCAGCATAATCCTGAACATTTTGTAAACATTGCCACAAATTCACAAAGATAGATGTGCTCTTTGCTCCTCACCAAAGAAACTTTTCTTTGCCAGAACAAATGGAGACTACCACAGAAAACTACAACCAATGAAAACGTAGAGTTTTAGATCTACTCTCAATGGTTGCATCTACAAAACACTAATGGACGTAAGGCTCAGGAACACTTAAGAAAGGATGGAAAGATTATAAGATCTAGAGGACCAGAGAATTGGCCATGAGATTATGTCTCCTAATAATATCAGAAGGAAGCTACACATATAAAGTCCACCAACCTGAGGGCCCGAATGACAACTGAATAAGGATGATACCAATTAACAAATCAAACTGGGAAGAGAAAAGCCCATAATATCTCAACCCTGCATGAAGAACCATAGGCAACTGAGGAAAACTGAAAATGAGAGAGATGACTTTCTCCAGGAAGAATACATGAATTAGTTGTCTAGTCCCAAAGAGTCATCCCTGAAAACATATATACAAATAACATTAAAAGGACCCAACCAGATATATTTAGGAGTATATGTGTATACACACACACATATGATGTGATAACAATTAGTGAAAAGGTTGAAAGAGAGCAGAGGGTCATAGTGGAGGGCTGGTAGGGAGGGAAAAGAAGAGAGAAATGCTGTAATTAAATTACGCTTTCAAAAATAAAATAAGAACTGTTTTAAATAAAAGATCAAGGTCAACATTCCTAATGTGAATTTCATAGCTTTTTACAATTTGACCTGTGTCTTTTTAATGGAAATATAATTGCATCTTGCATTTTATTCTCTATTTCTTCCTACCTTTTTCTCTATGGTAACAAGAAAAAAAGCATTAACTATGAAAATCTAATCATTGCTAATCATGTACTGTGTATCATTTTTGTCTGCTATTTCACCTGTGTTTTTTCTTTTGTTTCTCCCTGTACCCCAAGTGTCCTGGTACTTTATTATATACTGTGGAGGTATAAAATTCAGGCAAAAATTTCATCACCCTCATAAAACTTGTCTAGCCTCTTTTCTTGAGCAGAAGGAAATCCCTGCCACACTAAAATGTACTAATATTTTACCTGCTCTACAGGTTGATAGGTAATGCCTTCTACTTCATTTTCTAATTTTAAAAATACTAATGTAAACATATATTAGAATATAATCTCTTAAAAATAAAACTATCTGTAGCTTTCATAATGTTATAGTATTAAATAGAAAAACTCATTTGAAAAATTCATTTGATAAATTTATGCTGTAGTTTTTATAGTACATTTAGAGACACTAGCAATTTCTCCTGAATAATTCACTTACTTATTGAGTCAGAGGTAGCCAATCATTTTTGTCCTAGAAGTAACAGGGTTACAACATTTCTATTTATGATAAAGAAAATTTATCACTAATCTTAGTTTTACACTCATTAGCTAATTTAATTTTTTTTTTCCTCAGTCATGGTTGGGAGTAGTGAGCCTGTTGTGGAATTCGTAATGCAACTCTTCAAAATCCATGTAAAGCTAGAAAACAAAAATTTCTCCTTCACAGATGGTATGTTCACCTTATCATAGACTATATCCACAGAATTGACAGCAAACATGTACTTTCTTGCTTGGTGTCAATCTTCTGTACCCCCTGAATCTTCAGGCAGAGATGCAGGTGAGGCTAGTTCGGTTTGGGTAGATGAATTTGATTTATGTCAAGGAAACGTTTATGAAGAGGAAAATCATTTCAATATTAAATTGTAAACACATCATATGTGTTATAGAGGTTAGGAGAGAACTCATCTAATTTAGTTCTTTATCCTGGGGGCAGCGCTAATAGAAATTCTGAAATGGTGGTTATCTCCCACTTAGAATATAAGAGATATAATAATATATTACACCAGGTGTTCGCCACTTGAGGGCCATGACCCTCTTTGAGAGTCAAAGACCTTTTCACAGGGGTCACCAAACACTATAAGAAACATGGATGTTTACATTATGATTCAAAGCAGTACAAAATAACAGCCATAAAGTAGCAACAAAAATAATTTTATGGCTGGGGTCACCACAACATGAGAAATTCAACTGAAAGCTCACATCATTAGAAAGGTTGAGAACCATTTCATTACACTGTTTTATTTTTCTACCTACACATTTCTTTTTTCTGTGGAGATTAACAAAAAGTAAGTTTTCCCAATGTAACAGTTATGCCAGGAAAGTATGCTAAAACCAGTTAGAGTATTAATTTTTAAACTATTTGATGGCATCATGCATTGTTATTGTAAACAACAAGAATGTAAACATTTTTGTCATGAAAGGAACTGGGTGTTCTAAGCCTACTTTTATAAAATTTAGAGGAAAGGACATAAAACTCCTCTCCTTTGTGGAAGTCATAGGCTGATGGAAAAGGGCCACATTTGTAAGGGTTAGTGTGCACTAATGGCTCTGTCACTCCGTGGTGACTACAGTGGTAGAAAAGTGAAATTTCTAACCTTGCAGAGGAAATGCTCATTAATAAAATAAAGTGAACACCTTCGACTGCTTTCCAGAAGGGAGATTGTGACCGAAGCCTTTTAAGTGTCTCAGTTTTATCATGATGCAATATGTTCGATAGAAGACATGTGGTGTTTAGGACACTGTGGGAACTACACTTCTAAAACTGCTGATCTACCATGGTTTCAAAAGAATTTGTCACAAGCATTATGGTCTTCATGCATTGGTAAGCTCTCCTAAATCAGTTCTGACTGTAGGCTCTGTGGGCAGATATCATAGACAAGACTGAAGAGCATTTCAGCCTCACACTAGAGTTTGTTTCCCATCACAAGAAAAAAAAAAAATCAGCAGAAATTCCAAGGACAAAGAGCCAGAAGGCCCTAGTTCATAAAAGAGAGAAACCTGTCATTGAATAGTGTGCATGTGATCTTGACCCTGCCTCGTGCACATGCGCGAGGGCACACACACACACACACACACACACACACCACACACACACACACACACACAGTGTTCTGCCCTTTGTCAACCAGATCAGTATTTCAGATGCAAATGAAGTGAACACAGGAGAAGAGAGATTCATATTGAGGTGTGAAAACATCCCAGAAAGAAAAAAGACAGATTTGTTTAAGTGTACAAATACACCCAATAAATCATTGTGAGCTCGGTGGGGGTAACTGCTCTTCCTTCTGGCAGCTTTGTAATTACTGGCTCAACACAGCAACAACTTTCTTTAGAAACAGTCACTCTATATGCAAGACAATTATAGCACTAGGCATCACTGCCGGCCAAAGCCTAGGCTATGTATGTCACAATCCATTAGTTAGGAGATGTATCTGAGCAGCCTGAAGTTTATTAAAGCCAAGTGCCACTTTCCCCTATCGCTTTTCTCAAGGTCTCCCAAGGGCAGTCATCGGCTACTTCTAATAGTCCATCAATCCAATCTGTAAATATTTCTAAGTCCACACTCTCTGAATTATTAACCTGATCTATGGGACCTGAAAGCTCTCAATTCAGTTTACCCCAAACAAGTTCTAATCTTCAGCTGCAGTTCACGACATGAGATCCTGAGAATATACTACAACCTGTGAAAAACATTGTCACTCTCCCCCCTGTGGATCTGATTTGTCTGCATTTGTGTTTGAACATGTTAGAACATATTGAAATGGAAAGGGCAGACAAAGTCCTGCTTTGTGTGTGACTGAGATTTCACTTTACAAAAAAATACCTGTCTTGTTTATGGCTCCCCATTTGTATTTAACTATGTAATGACTTGCATTATCCTCTAATTGGTTCCCATGTAAAAGCATCATTTTCTCAATTAGTTTATAAGGAAAAGGGCCAAACCTTGAATGGTCTCATTTTGTCAGAAGCAGTATGTTGGAGTTGGCTTACACAAATTTGTGAAAGCCAATTTTGAATTTTTGTAGGGAATTCTGAGTTATTACAAAAGTAAAAACATAAAGGCTTATAATTAACTAATGATAATAACAGCAAAGATAATAAAGATCCAAGGCTTTTATCATTCATTTTAGTCTATTTTTACATTATCTGTGGTTGTGAAATTGTTTACAGATAGTTTTCTGTTCTAAAAGCTATGTGATGGTCCAGCGCTCTGGTCTTTCAATGGCCTTATAGTCAATACCTCTCACATTCAATGACTCACTTGTTAATGAACTAAAATTAAGTATGGTGTGACTATTTATATCATAGAAATATGCAAATACTGGATAGCAGGGTTCACTCCTTTCTTTTAAAAGGCTGGGTAAACATTTACCAGATTGCCACTGATTATTATATAAAACTAAACATCACAGGTGTGTTTGAATATGCGTGAGAAAATCGCAATACTATAGCAACAAGTCATTGACTCATTGTTTCACTTTATACTGTTTTGTTTGTGTTTGCTGCATTCCATACAGCATAATCCATGGCTATACATAATCAAGGCTGAGGATAATATGTTCTGATCATATCTGTGCTGTTCCTGATGAGGACCCTTTTGGCATGGACAAAGCATGATAATCAACAATAGGATACTCAAAGCCCCTTTATTTTTGTTTCTGAGTACCTTGGACTTCAGTTGTACAGAAGACAAGGCTGAAATCCTAGTTGCAATTAAGTAAATTAAGTAAACAACTATTGAAAAAGGGTGGGTTTATATTTGATCTTAGAAATAGAAAACCAGTAACTCTGAAAACTTTAGTAGAATCTCCTTATTTTTTAAGCAATAGATAGGACCTATTAAATCAAATTCTGTCCCTACAGTTGATCAAACACAAAACTAAACCCATGCCATCAAAGTACTTGGGTCCCAGATAGAACATGACATTTTAACTAAGGCTTAAGTGTGTTAGTGATGTCATTGGATATAAGAAAAGTCTTGATATTAGTGGTAGAGAAATAGGAATACTGGGTAAGGATAAATAAAATAGTCAGTCTGGAGGACAGGTAAGAATTGTAAATCTTTGATGAACTGTCATCTAAAGAATATATTAGGCCTATCTTTGCCTTAAAGAACAACATTAGAATTTCTTTAAGTTGAAAACATTTTGTGAAAACAAAAATTTAATACAGCTGTTAAAATATGCAGTGTCCATTTTAATATCATAGTAAGTCCATATATCACTGGACATAAACAGGGGTGAATAATACTGGCATAAAACAGTTGGAATACTATTCTGGATCTTTTCAAATATTTTCATGTTGTAGGTAAAGAGGGAATGAGTTGTAATTCTCACTCTTTATTACCTCCAGTCCCATATCTATATCATATTCAAACTAACGTTTCCTAAAACGAGCTCTCTGGAGGAAGCTTCTTTTCAAAGGCTATCCCTGAATATGTGGCATGAGCAGTGGCCAGAGAAGTAAACTAAACTGACAGAGGCTCCATTGTCCAAGATGCAGAAAGTAGCCTCTGACATTGTAGAAGGAGACAAAGTTTTCAGCAGGCAGTTATGGAAAATGCAACTGGAAGGGATTATTATATAAAACTAAGCATCACAGGCTTGTTTGAGAATATGCATGAGGAAATCGCAACACTATAGCAACAAGGCATTGACTCATTGTTTCACTCTATATACTTTGTTTGTGTCCAGTTTAAAAGGAGAAGAAAAAGTTAGACAAGGTTCCCATCTCATTTACTCAGAAGGACTGTCCAAGTCAATAGAATATTTACAGTCCAAAACATGCCAAAGAGTAAGAATGTGGTGTATTAAAAAACAAAAACAAAACGAAACAAAAAAAATAAAACAAAAACAAAACAGGAAAATCACAAAAAAACAGGCATGAAATATGTAGCACAACATAAACTTTTAAAATCTTGCATGCAACTTAATATGATTAAGAATAAGGAGACACTGGCTGCCCTTACTTTTTGTTAGCTACTTTCAGCATCTTAGTATTTTAGTTAGCAAGAATAAAAGCTTGTTTTAAACCACTAAACTGACCCTGTACTCAGATTTTTTTTTTCGGTTAAAGGGCAGTGTTAAATGAAAATTGAACATTTTTTAACTTTAACTTTTATTTTTTTTTAATTAATTACAGTTTATTTACTTTGTATCCCAGCTGTAGCTCCTCCCTCATTCCCTCCGAATCCCACCCTCCCTCATCTCCTCCCTGCCCCTCTCTAAGTCCACTGATAGGACAGGTCCTCCTCCCCTTCCATCTGACCCTAGCTTATCAGGTCTTATCAGGACTGGCTGCAAGGTCCTCCTCTGTGGCCTAGCAAGGCTGCTCCTCCCTTGGAGGATGGGGGGAGGCGGAGGTCAAAGAGCCAGCCACTGAGTTCATGTAAGAGACATTCCCTGTTCTTCTTACTAGGGAAGCCTACTTGGATACTGAGCTGCCATGGGCTACATCTGAGCAGGGGTTCTAGGTTATATCCATGCATGGTCCTTAGTTGGAGAATCAGTCTCAGAAAAGACCCCTGTGCCCATTTATATTTGGTCCTTATGGAGCTCCTGTCCTCTCCAGGTCTTACTAGCTCCTCCTCCTTTCATATGATTCCCTGGACTCTGCCCAAGGTTTGGTTATGAGTCTCAGCATTCTGCTTTGATATGCTTCTAGGTAGAGTCTTTCAGAGCCCCTCTATGGTAGGCTCCTGTCTGATAAGTTGTTTCCCCCATGCACAATATGGACTAAGCAGCAATTAAGAGCTCCATCTCTGTGGTTAGTCTGTACGCATTGAATATAAACTTGCCCTAAGCTTATGGAACTTACTTCTCTTCGTCTCATTTATATTTAGACTAAACATGAAATCTGTACTTCCATCTAAGTTTTTTTTGTGAAACAAATTAAGCAACACACTGAGTCTTGAACATTTAGGATGGTGTCAGGCTATAACAGACACTCAATAAATAATAATAATTACTACTGTTGTTATCAACAACTTTAAACAAGAGATTTGTTGCATTCCACTACTCAGATTGAATGGAATGATTTATTTCAGTGCTACAGAAAAACAATCAAAGAATAACTAAGCCCACTTCATTATGCATAGATTGATTTATATGTAAACAACAATGGCAACCGTATCGACATTAATTCATTTTAAACATTGGTAATAGCAGGCTAAAGCACAGAAAATGTAGTTATCTCAAATTTATTGAAAAATCCTATAAAAATTTCGCATCAGAAATGATTGCTCCTGTTCAATGCATGTCATTTTGATGGGAAGTGTAATTGTGCTTCCCGGTACCTGTGTGTGAGCTATTTGAAGAACGGTAAAGTTTAAAATAATGTCACATTTTATCTTCTCCAGTCCTCTGCGAGTCTAATGACTGACTATCAAGGGTGGGATTTAATGACATATTGTTCTGAGTGATTTAGAGTGATCACAAAAGTTAAAAGAATAAAAGCATGTGCATGTGCAGGGGCGCATGCACACTGCTTGAAAGCTTTGGTCTCTGGACCAGAACTGAACTCCAGAACTTTGCCCTCATTTGAAAGAGTTTACCCAAATGCTGTCTGGTATAACAGCCACTAGCCAACTCTGTGACCATGATGTTTAAATTGTTTCAGCAATACCAAAATTCCATTCCTCATTTGGTCGAAATTCTCAAAAGTCCTTGGTGGCAAGTGGCAATAGCACTGGACAGTTGAGATATGAAATATCATATTATCCCATGTTCACATGATCAGTCCTAGGAGGAGCAGAGGGGACTAGGAACAGGTGTGAGTAGAAGCAGGTGTAAAAGTGGAAAAGTGCCAACTGGAGAAGAAAACAATCTTAAGTGCAGTGAAGGGGTTGTGGCTGGGCATAGGGCTGTAGCTGGCCTGCAACGGTGGAGATGCTGAAATAATTGTTCATAAGAACCTAAGTGTCAAGGTCATTGTGTGAACAAAGTCCCTGTTGTAGGTACAGTGATAAATTTCCATGCTACTCCTCTTTTTCCTGTCCATGTGAGTCATCCTTAAATCCTTAAAAGTCCTTCTGTGAATGAGGCAACCCACCTGGGATTGTGATTGGAGACAAATTTACTTCTGCAGGAGGCTGGTTCCAAAATGCCAAGACTAAAGAAAACAAAACAGAGAAGAAGAAAACTCACAATCTCCTACAGTTTTGGCTAACAGACCTATTGGCAAATTCTTTTTAAATATTATAGACATATATCTTACAGCACTAAGCAGCAAGTATTCCTCTTGCTTTTTGCCCTTCTGTCCACAGACAGATAAATATTCATATTGGTTTATTTATTATGTTTTTCAGGATATAATATACATTTCCATAATTAATTTTCCATTCTCATGCATTTTAAAAAAGTGGTTTACTTTTTTGCATTGTTTTCCTTTGCTGTCAAATCAAAACTTATTCTTTCTCTTTTCAGGCCATAAGAAACAAGGCACAGGATAACATAAAATGGCCGCTGCTCTCAAAGGTGCTACCACTGAAAATCAACGCTGTACCCTTAGCTTCTTCTAAGGATGTAACCAACCGTGTGCAGCACTAAACTCTGAGGCGAGTTGTGTGGCCCCTAACAGAACATATGACGTATATATGGTGCAGTAATGTCAGGTTACAGCAAGCATGTGGGGGCTGTGATTCATATGTTAGGTCTCCTGGGCAGATTGCTCTCTGGGCTGGCTTAAGATAGTTCTTCCAATAGGAAAAAGAAATTAATAGAATGTAAATGTACCAAGTTGTATTCATTGTGGAGATAAGGTGATGCAGAAAGCAGGCAACAGAGGTTAAGGGATGGAGGCACAAAGCCAGATCCACACATGCACACTGCCATGCTCAAGTACACAGAAAGACACAGCCCAATAGACGCAGGCTACCAAAAATACTTCTGGATTATTTTCTGTTAATTTTATTTTTCTGCAACCTGATCTTTATCCAACAGAAACCTCAGTTGTTTCAAAACTATGTTGACTCTAAAAACTAAGAGATTATGAAATATGAGCCCCCTCCAAATGGGCAGAATGAGTTTTTTGTTAACTTATTTCTTATAATTTATTCACTTTACATCCCAATCATAGCCCTCTCCCTCATCTCCTCCTGGTGCCTCCCTGCTTCCCTCTTACCCCTTATCCTTCTCCCATAGTCCTCAGAAACAGGGAGCCCTTCCCTCCTACCATCTGACCTCAGCCTATCAAGTCTCATCAGAACTGCCTGCATCCTCTTCCTCTGTGGTCTAGCAAGTCCACCTCGCCAAGGGGGAGATGGCCAAAGAGTGGGCAACAGAGTCTATGTCAGAGGTTGCTCCTGATCTCTTACTGGGGCATCCACATTGAGAACAAGATGCCTATTGACTGCATCTGAGCAGGGGTCTAGGTCCTCTCCATGCACGGTCCTTGGTTGGTGCCACTGTCTCTACAGGGCCCTATGAGACCAGATTTGTTGGCTCTGTTTGTCTCCTTGTCAAGCTCCTGTCTCCTCCTCGTCTTTCTATGCCCTGCTCTTCCACAAGACTCCCTGAGCTCTGCTGAAGTTTGCCTGTTAGTCTCAGCATCTGCATCCATCCCCTGCTGGGTGGAGTCTTTCAGAGGACATCTAGGCTCCCATCCTGTACCCTCTCTTCATCCGTTCCAATGTCTATTCTAAAACAAGTTTTTAAAAAAAGTCTATTTAGCATTACATACCAACTGGAATAATTAGAAAGATACGACTAAACACCAGTGCTGAGTCCAATCTCTAATCTGCCTCTCAGTGTGCTTCCTCTGTTTTTCCACTCATTCATGAACTCGATTTCAGTCTTGCTCTGACAAGCTGTTTGAAGAAAAGGAATGTTCTCCAACAGCTGAAGCAGGAACCTCCAAGCCCTTGCCCTGCTTCACTGCCATAGTGCAGTGACTGAAAGGCTAAGGAATCCAAGCAATATTCAGTATCTTTGATAACCAATTTTCCGAAGAAAAGTTTGTGCTTCTTCTTACTCCCTGCTCTTTTCCACTTTTCATAGCTTTTGTTTATATTTGTCTTTTCTTCTTTATCTTTTTAAGTGTAGGAATGGAAAATTCTGGAACGTTAGGTAAAAGTTGGGTTCAGTTAGACCCACATTAATTCCAACTGCTTTTCTGGGAGCCTCAAAAATCTCTGGAAAGAAGGAAATGCTAAAGAGGATGTGGGTCTCAAGGACCCACCATGTTCTATTGAGGACCAACATCCTCAACTGAGCTCACCGTGAGGTACAGGCTGTACCAGGCTCCTCACTGTGTGAAGAAGCTTTCAGGACACATCACCACACAGCCTTCATTCTTGTGCTTTTCTACTTCATTAAAAGCTTATCACAACTCTGCCATCCACAAGACATTATAAATTTTGGATACCACTGAAAATAACACATTGCTCTTATACGAAATCAGACTCAAATAAAGCCTACCTAAAGCGTCCATCTTCACAAAGCTGTGGTATTTGCATTTTATGGAAAACATTTTAAAATCACTTTAGTAAGTGGAATCCATTTTCCTCCATGAACTTCTAATACTGAATTTTTAATAGCTTCCCCAGGGTTCTGTGTCTTGCCATGAAACCTTGAGTGATTTCATCATTGTTGAGGCACAGCAAACAATCACAATTTATGCTTATAAGCATAAAACTCTCATCTATTACCCTTCCTAGATTTTATATTTTTAAAGATAGAAAACTTATTTTCCATGCAATCTGAGTATGATACAATGCTAAATTGGTTTATAAGCTTGGTGAACAAGGGTATAAACATTCTTAAAAATGCCTTAATGTATAATACCAGCATTTCGAATCCTTATAGAGACAATTATGCTCTAAATTTCTCAGTTTTTTAAATAAGCTACTGACTGATGCTTTTAGTTGTTGTTGATGGAGCTGATCTTTGTTTTGGTTTTGTTTTGTTTGTTGTTCTTTTTTTTTTTTCCTGGTTCCCATTAGTCTTACTTTTTATAAAAATACCATGTGCCTGTTCCTCTTCTAAGTAGAACCTTTAGGTTCATGTTCAAAATCATAAATGTCTTGACTGTGTAGGATGCAATAATATTTTTAAAAATATTAGATACACAGATTATTAGTAAGAGTGGTCCAAGAAACTTCCACAAACAATAGTGACTATCTTCGGTTGCCTCCTAGGGGTTAAGGGTAGGTCCCTATTGGCTGAAGACACCACCCACTTAGGGAACACTGACATATAGCCTACATGGTACCAAAAATACTTACCCAGCTGCCAAGGGAGGGAGGAATTTAAACAGTCCCACCCAGTTGCAACACCTATGAACTCTGACAGTGACTAGATGGTAAGTTAAGGAAGGCGCAATAAGTGATTCTCACACATGAGAGGCAGCTGTCTAATTGTACCGAAGGCCTACTTAACAGGAGGTAGCACAAAATGCCTAGCACTGAAAGCCTAGCTGTTTCTCAGAGCCAGTCAGATCACAGACAATAAATATATATCCATATATATGTCTATATACATAGATACATATCTATCTATATATGTTATGTATATATATATATCACAGCTCCTGCTTCTATGCTCAGGAAACATGTATGGAATTAGGGGTAGAAATACTGTAAGTTCCAGAATATTAGAAATATATGGTGATCAGTCTCCTAGATATTGCTACACAGACAAGACCAGAAAATGACAATATCAATGGACATATTAATACAGAAGGAGTAAAATTACACAAGACCCACCTCTGACAAAGAACAATAGTCAACTACAGACTGCTGGGAGAAGAAATAGGCTCTGCTCTCCCAAGGTTGAACCTACTTTTTGGTTGCCCAATGCAAATAGCAAGCCTTGAAACCATACTCACAAACAACAAAAATGGGTGAGAAAGTTGTATTTATGGATTTGTGCATGCACACAGACATACATCTACATGTATAAATCAGTAATCATCAAAAAAGAGACCATTAACTTGAGGAGAGTGTATGGGAAGGATTACATAGGGTCCCTAGGAGAAAATGGAGGCATGGAAGGGAGGAAATAAAGTGTTGTAGTTTCATTACAATTCAGAAAATTTAAAAATAAAAGAATACAAAGATGTGTAATAATACCAGATATTGTGCTGGGTGACAGCTAAGGCAGGAAAGCGCTTGCTGTGCCTGCAGGAAAGAGACTGGCTTTTGGATCCTTAGACTGCCCAGTACAAACAATGTGGGTACGGCAGTTGGCCTGTAACGTATCATGTGAGAAGTGGAGACAGTGGATCCAAGAGCAAGCTGGCTGGCCAAGCTTGCCAGAATGTCAAGCTCTGAGTCAGGCAAGAGATCTTGTCTCAATATTAAACGTGAAAAAGGATCACGGAAGATACTCTACCTCAACCTCAGAGCTGCATAACCATGCACATATGTGCTCATAATCCAAAATCTGCTTTGTTCAACACATGTGTAGATATGTAAAAATAACATTAAAAAGTGTATATTAAATGATTAAGATAGTTCAATGTGTAAAGGCATGTGTGCCAAGCCAGGTGAAGGAGCAATGGGGATACAGGCATATATTTAAATACAGAATTATTTAAGTAATTGATCTTTTGGGAAATTGAGTACATTATCTATTGACTAATTCAGTTCATATATGTTGATAATAACTGTGTATTTTGCTTCAGTTGCCAGCCTCAAAGTATATCATTATCATTTCTATTATTTTTAAATGTGCATAGTAGTACACAAGCCAAACATGTAATAAGTAATTTCAATAATAAATCAAAACATGGGAACTGGGGAGAGGTCTAAGCAGTTAAGAGCATGGGGTGCTCTTCCAGAGGATCTCGGGCTTTGATTCCCGTCCCCCCAGTAACTCAGTGTAACCTCCTGTAACTGCAGTTCCATGGAACAGGATGCTCTTTTGTGGCCTCTGCAGCACTACATGAATGTGGTACACAGGCACACACACATGCAAGCACACACATGCACACACACATGCAAGCACACACACAGGCACACACACATGCACACACATGCACACACATGCACACACACATGCACACACACATGCACACACACATGCACACACACATGCACACACACATGCACACACACATGCAAGCACACACATGCAAGCACACACACATGCAAGCACACACATGCACACACACATGCACACACATATGCACACACACATGCACACACATGCACACACACACACATGCACACACACATGCAAGCACACACACATGCACACACACATGCACACACATGCACACACATGCACACACACATGTACACACACATGCAAGCACACATGCACACACACATGCACACACACATGCAAGCACACATGCACACACACATGCACACACACATGCAAGCACACATGCAAGCACACATGCAAGCACACATGCACACACACATGCAAGCACACATAGAAGTATGAAATAATAAATAAAAATGTATGGGAGTAACTCAAAGTTTTATTTATGGAACTTTATATATACAATGCTATTTTGGTAATTATCTCATGAACGTAAAATATGAAATAACTTATTGATGTGGTGGATATATAATAATTATATACACACTACACATGTTCATAGTCATTCCGAAGAAAACCAATTTCCAAGGATATGGGAGAAATACTGTATTTCAGCTAAACTTCACAATCATACCTGAGAACACTGATTTCAAGGATTTCCAGGGACAAGAAGCCCACCTATAATTTTCAGGTTAAACAATATTTCACATGTTGTCCTTTTGTCTTACATTTGAAAATGTCAAACACCTTTTAAAGTTTTGTCTGATCTCTTGTCGCATTTTGCTCTAGTCTGTGCAGCCTTCTGGAACAAATGATCACAGACCAGGTAGCTTCCAAACTACAGAGATGATTTCCCACAGTTCTTGGAGCTGAGAAGTCAGAAAGGCACTGGGTAGATTCAAGGCTGAGTGGTTGACGACCCTGCTCCTGATTGACTGGGTACTTCCTCAGTTGTGTAAGCTAGGATTTCAGTGTAAGAATAAGATGGGAACACAGATATCTTCTCCATAGCACTTTCTGTTCAGTTTTTTTCAATGATTGAAATATGTAGTTAAATATTCATCATATAATCTTTTTAGAAGTATAAAATCAATCTCTATATTGCATTTAATGATTTTGGCTTAATATTTCATTTTGTATAATGTTAACATTTTATTTTATAACCTGTTTCTTTTCCCTTTAGTTTTTCAGACAAAAAGGAGAGACTATCTCCTAGAACATTTCATCTTATAAAAAAAAAAAAAAACATTTTACCTCTTAATTATTTTATCAATTTAGCTATTAGAAAAAAAGAACAGTAAAAACTAGGACTTAGTTCTGAGCTGGCATGAGAACTAAGGGCCTGAAAACATTTAATGCATGAAAGACAGCATAGAGCAAGGTTGTAGGCACACATTAATAAGGAACTCATATTTAATTTTACTATTGTACTAATTGATACAAGAGTGGAACTCACTAAAGGTATACTTAAAATAGAGCAAAGGTTTATTTTTGCAGTCTTTTTCAGAGTCATTTTTGTTAAAATTCTAATTTTTTATGGAATGTTCTTTCTTAAATCATAAGTATTCTGCTGTACTTTCTTTCCTTCCTTCTTTTTAATTCTTTCTTTCTTTCTCTCTTTCTTTCTTTTCTTTCTTTCTTTTCATATTGTATTACATAATTTATTTTTGATTTTACTTAGTGGTTAGCTTTACAATTTATAATACTGTTTAAAACATAAATGTTAGAAACATACGGAAAAATACAGACAAAATTGTAACAGACAACAGACAAAAATGTTGTCACAAATTTAGCAGATGTTAACATCTCACTCTGCTTGCTCCAGAGCATCTTCTTAGAGAAACAAACCACAGCAGATAGAGCTATGACCAGATTCACACCCAGAGCCTAAAACTGGTGGCAAATACTCCTTTGTGTCTTTAAATATTTCAGTCCATGACTGAATTTAACTAGCTATACAGCTAGTAATCAGAATGTTTTCAGTCTTCCTATTTATTTTCCTTGCTATCACTACATTTGCACATATAGATTGTATTTGTCAGATATCAGAAGCAAACTGGATATGAAACATTAGATGCAATGTTCCACATTTATTGCTCAGAGGTGAACATTTGCAAAATGTTGGATCCTGATGGCTCTGATCTAATAGAAGAAAACAATCAATTGATAGATTTTTAATTGGGGCACTGAGAGGTGGTAGAAACTGGAAAGCAGGTCAGAATGGAGCGAGTGAGTTGTTGTGTATAGCTTGGAAATGTGCATCTTGTCAGCCTCTTCCAGCTGCATTCTAAATGCCAAGAGGAAAGCAGTTTCCCTCAACACCCATGTTACCACCGTTACGCTGAAATAGTAGATAAATAAGTAGTTCCTCCTTTAAGTTGTTAAAAGGAGTATTTTGTTATATTATGGGCACATTACCACAATTTCAATTAGTATTCTAAATACCTTATCATAATAAAATTGTTTGATTTCAGGCTTTTACCTAATTAAAAAATATGTAGCTCTGCTTTTGAGTATTTTTCATCTCTCCTGCCTGTTTGGTATGAATTTTATTTATGATGGCCTTCTCGTTTGTTTGTTTCTTTCTTTTTTATCTTTTTAATATATTTTTTATTTATTACAATTTATTCACTTTGGATCCCAGCGGTAGCCCCACCCTCATGCCCTCCTAATCCTGCCCTCCTTCACTTCCTCCCATGACCCTTCCCCAGTCCACTGAGAGTGGAGGACCTCCTCCCCTTCCATAAGACCCTAGCTTATCAGGTCTCATCAGACTGTTTTTCATAGTCTTCCTCTGTGGCCTGGTCAGGCTGCTCTCCCCTCAGGGGTAGGTGATCAAAGAGCCAGCCACTGAGTTCATGTCAGAGACATCCTCTGCTCCCCTTATTAGAGAGAACATTTAGAGACTGAGCTGCCACAGGCAACCTCTATGGAGGGGTCCAAGTGACCTCCATGAATGGTCCTTTGTTGGAATATCATCTCAGAAAAGAGCCCTGGACCCAGATTATTTGGTTCAGTTGTTATCCTTGTGGAGCTCCAGAACCTTCCAGGTCTTTCTATCTCCCCCTTCTTTCATAAGATTCCCTACATTCTGCCCAAAGTTTAGCTATGAGTCTCAGCATCTGCTTTGATACCTGCTGGGTAGATTCTTTCAGAGGCCCTCTGTGGTAGGCTCCTGTTGTGTTCCTTATTTTCATCTTCTTCTGATGTCCATCCCATTTGCCTTTCTTAATGAGGACTGAACATATTGTCTAGGGTCCTCCTTCTTGCTTAGCTTCTTCAGGTGTACAGAGGTTAGTATGTTTATCATATATTATATGTCTAATATCCACTTATAAGTAAGTATATACCATGTGTGTCTTTCTGCTTCTGGGAATCTCACTCTGGATGATCTTTTCTAGTTTCCACAATTTGCCTGAAAATTTTGTGATTTCATGAGTAGTATTCCACTGTGTAAATGTACCAGAATTTCTGTATCTATGCCTCAAATGAGGGACATCTGGGGTTTTCCAGATTATGGCTTTTATGAATAAAGCTGCTATGAATATGGTTGAGCAAATGTCTTTGTTGTATATTTGAATATCTATTGTATATATGCCTATGAGTAGTATAGCTGGATCTAGAGATAACACTATTCTTAATCTGAGAAAACACCAAATTGATTTCCAAAGTGGTTGTACAAGTTTACATTCCCACCAGCAGTGGAGGAGGGTTCCCCTTTCTCCATATCCTCTCCAGCATGTATTGTCACTAGAGCTCTTAATCTTAGCCAATCTGATGGGATAAGGTGAAATCTCAGGGTTGTTTTGATTTGCATTTTCCTGATGAGTAAGACTGTTGAGCATTTATTTGTTTCTCTGCCATTCGATATTCCTCTATTGATAATTTTCTGTGTAGCTCTACAACATTTTTTAATTGGATTACTTGATTTGTTGCTGTTTAACTTCTGGAGTTTTTTATATATTCTGGATATTAGCTCTCTGTCAGATATTGGGTTGGTGAAAATCCTTTCCCAATCTGCAGGCTGTTGTTTTGTTCTGACAACAGTGTCCTTTGCTTTATGGAAACTTTTCAGTTTCATGAGGTCCCATTTATTGATTGTTGCTCTTAGAGCCTGTGCTGTTGGTGTTCTGTTCAGGAAGTTGTCTCCTGTACCAATGAGTTCCAAGATCTTCCTCGCTTTTTCTTCTAAGCGGTTTAGTGTGTCTCGTTTTACATTGTGGTCTTTAATCCACTTGGACATTAGTTTTGTGCAGGGTTATAAAATGGATCTATTTGCATTTTTCTACATGTAGATATCCAATTAGACCAGCACCATTTGTTGAAGATGCTATCTTTTTTCCATTGTGTGGTTTTGGAATCTTTGTCAAAGATCAGGTGTCCAGAAGTGTGTGGATTTATTTCAGAGTGTTCTATTCGATTCCATTGAGCCACCAGCCTGTTTCTCTGCCAGTACCATGCAGTTTTTATTACTCTTGCTCAATAGTACAGCTTGAGATCAGAGCTGGAGAGCCCTTCCTCATTTGTTTTTTGTTTTTATGTTTTCATTTAATGATTGGTTGTTTTATATGTAAGAGTAAAATTTGAAAAATATTAGTAGATATTATATTGTCTATGTGCTAAATAATTTTATGTCAGCTTGACCCAAGCTAAAGTCATCTTGGAGGAGAAAACCTCAATTGAGGAAATGCCTCCAGATGATTCTATGGGGCGTTTTCATAAGTAGTGATTGATGTGGGAAGGCCCAGCCCACTGTGGGTGGTACAACTATCCTTGGACTGGTGACCCTGGTTCTATAAGAAAGCAAGCAAAACAAGCCATGAGGAACATGCCAGTAAGTAGCACTCTTTCATGGCCTTTGTGTCAGCTCCTGCTCCAGGTTCCTACTTTGCTTGAGTTCCTGTCCTGGCTTGCTTTAATGATGAACAGTGTTGTGGAATTGCAAGCCAAACAATCTCTTTCATCCCCTTCTTGCTTTTGGTCATGGTGTTTCATCACAGCAATTGAAACACAAGCTAAGGTAGTCTATGTCACTAATTGTCTGAAAAATGGCTTTCGAGAAAGAACTTTTCGTAAGAAAAACTCATATGTGAATACACATGTTTAAATATATTATTCTCTGATAGGCAGGAGGATATTGTTCATCCTTCATTGGACTCTGGTGTGACAGAGAATTAAGTCACTAATTAGAATCTTGGAACTTGATCATTCCTTCTAATTTACTCTTTCTTTCTTTCTTTCTTTCTTTCTTCCTTTCTTTCTGTTTCAGCAGTTACCACTATTTTCATTGAACTGCTACACAAGTATTCTAGTTACATTCCATTGCTATGAGAGAAAGAAGTAGAAGAAGAAGAAGAAGAAGAAGAAGAAGAAGAAGAAGAAGAAGAAGAAGAAACAAACTATGACCAAAGGAATTTAGAAGACAAAAGAGATAACTTCAACCTACAAGTTGTGGTTCATCATTGAAGAAATGATGAAATCAGGGCATTTCACACAAGAACTTGAAGCAGAAACCATAGAGGAATGCTGTGTGCTGACTTACTTGCAGACAGACACTTAGCTGGCATTTTTATAAATTCTAGGGCTACCTACCTAGGATATGGTTCTACCCACAGTGAGCCTTCATACATCAACTGACAATCATGAGAGTTCCCCACAGACACATCGTATACAGGTCAGTGGGTCCTAGGTTGTCTCTCCATTGAGACTCCCTTCTTAGGTAACCCAAGTCTGTGCCAAGTTCACTGTTAATGTCAACCAGAACAAGATTATTGTCTTGCTATTGACTCTATTCCATTCTGGAAAGCTGGTGTTGATGAGATAATCTTAGCATTCCATGAGGCTTGTTTCAATTATATTTCTAATCTCTGCTTCTTTCCATGTTTCCATTTCTTTATGGTAAACATTAGTGGTAACTAGCCCAGCTAAAAAGAAATACTGGACTTTCCAGCATTTTTATCATTTCACACAATACATATTTTCCATTTTCATATTTCAGTTTTTTTTAAGTTTTGTTATGTAATAGTTTGCAAAGTTTTTCTACCATATTATTAGCTAATGCTTAACTGTTTCAAATCATCCAGTTCAGATTTTAGTTTTTACAGCTTTCCTTTCAATCTACCGTTAAGACTTCCACTTGTTTGGAGGAAACAGTCTACTGAATTTTCATTGTATCCTACTGTTTTCTTATTACTTTACTTAATTTTTTTTTCATGCATATGGTATGCTCTTATGAGCTACTGAAAGAAACAAAATCTTATGCTTATTCTGTTAACTGTTATTTTTCCTTTTTATTAAATGCCTGCTTTTCTCCTGTTTTATGTCAATAGTCTCAACCAAACTAATATTTGTTTCTAGGTTGTATTTCTTAAAGCTTATTTAGAATTTCTTTACACATTTCTTTTTATGTGTGTGTATGCCTGCATACATACTATGAAACATAGTGGCAGTCAGATAACAATTTTCAAGAGTCACTATCCTTCTTTGACTGTGTGGCAACAAGTGTCTATACCTGCTGAACTATTTTACTGGCCCCTGATTTGTGTTTATTTTTAATCAACTTTAGATTGAGAGCAAATAGATTCAAATTTACTGTGCACAGATATGCACTGTGTGTAGAGCATTTTTCTCATACCATGTTCACTTAGTTGATCAACTCTTTTCAGTTTACAAACATACAGCAAGTTGTGTACAATTTTTAGCTTAACATTTGCTGTCCATTAGTCTTTTAGTTCTACAAGGTTCTACTGGACTGAAAAAAGACAGTGCTTTATCTCAAGTGCTTGATTGTCTAATACAAACACAGACTAAACACATTACAAAACATGGTTCCATAATCTGATGTTCTTGCCTTTAAACAACCAATCCATACATAGATCTTCATTAGTCATAAATAACAGTATCACACCATTGACCTTCAGTATGTCTTAGCTGTAGATGTGCTGCAAGGTATGAGGAAAGACGGGCTGCTCTAAGAGCAGGAAGAAAGGGGAATGCTTAGTTACTTGACACAGTACCTGTTCAGTCATATAGGAATTACTCAGTTGCCTGACTGATTCATACTTTTGTTTCTGGCCAATGAGATAGACAATAAGAATGAAAATACTTAAAAAAAAAACAAAAAAAAACTTTATCTTTTTTTTTGTAGGATAAGAATGAAAATACTTTTTTTTTAACTTTACCTTTTTTGTTTTGTTTTGTTTTGTAGTAGTAGTAGTCATGTAAGTTATCTCCTCTCTGGTCCTTCCTTCCTGGACTCTTCATAACCGGCACTATCAGTCACTTTCTTCTTATTAATTAATTCAATTTCTATCTCAGTCATAGGCCCCTCCCTCCTCTTGCCCAGTCTCACCTTCCCTTCCACCCTACTGCTCCCATAATCTGAAGAATAGGGGAGCCCTCTACCCAGACACTTCAGTTCATCTATTCACATGAGAACTGAGTTCCTCTTTCTCCCCTGTGGCCATCCTTGTATGGAAGTGCTATCAGAGGGAAGTGATCAAAAAGCAGATAACATAATCTGTGTCAGAGATAGTTCCCCTAACTAGTGAGCCCGCATGAAGCCTAAAAAAGCCTAAGATGTCCATTGGACTTATCTTCTTAGGGTCTGTGCATTGTAGTATGTTTTTCTGTACTATATGACTTAAAATTAGCTTATAAATGAGTTTACACCATGAATGTGTTTCTCGGTCTGGTCTGTATTACCTCTCTCACAATGATCTTTCTTAGATTTATCCATTTGCCTGCAAATTTCATGATTTCCATGTTTTTAATGGCTGAGTAATAGTCCATTATGTACCACAGTTTCTTCATCCATTCTTCAGGTGAGGGACTATCATTCTTATAGTTTGGGGAGACTGTGAGCTTGAGGATATGAAGGATATCCTTGACATTGAATGGTGGCAAGGAGTTACAGTCAGCATTTGGCTCAGCTTTAAATGAGGAAACTTCTTCCATGTCTGATAGTCTTGGGCTCTCAGTGTTTCTCCTACAGCTATGATA
Organism: Meriones unguiculatus; assembly: GCF_030254825.1. Classification (NCBI taxonomy): domain Eukaryota; kingdom Metazoa; phylum Chordata; class Mammalia; order Rodentia; family Muridae; genus Meriones; species Meriones unguiculatus. The sequence goes on along the minus strand of NC_083364.1, from coordinate 43,704,460 downwards.
TGCTAACTCCCAGGAGCCAGGTTCAATCTCATTGCTCTGTTGTGGCTCCTTTCTCCAGGTCTTATTAGAGTACATTTTGTTACTGAGGTCACTCACATTCTGGTCAGTGGAAACTAAAGAAAAAGGGCAAATGACATGCATGAACTACCTGTGAAAGGAGATTCCAAGAATGTTTCCTAACCTTCCTATTTACACTTCACTGATCAAAAGTTAAGCACAAAGCCATCACCATCTTAACAGGATCTTGGATCTGGAAACAGTGTTGTTGGCAATTAGTCATGTATGCTTAGGAATAAAGATTTTCATAATACTGGAGTGAAGTGAGGAAGGTCAGAGTTGAGAAGAAGTAGCAGATTCGGTCATATTTCTCATGGGTTTTGATTTGGTTTTTGTTGTACTTTTCATAGGATATCAAAAAGATAAGAGGAGTTAAGTCAGAGCTTGTTAACCAAACCACATTTAAATTAACAGAGGCATTCATGGTATGCCTTTAGATAATGTTAAATGATTTTGCCCTGTAATCATGATAGATGATATTTCTACAACTCCACACACAAATGTTTTATTTAATAGGGATTCTCATCTCAAACCTACTTTTTTTTCTATTGAGATCATGACTCATCTATGAATAAATGACTTGTGAATTTTGAAAGGAAATATTGATTTTTTATTTTGTTCCAATAGGGTTCTGGTTGTTTTCTAAAAAGATAATTAAATAAGTAAAAATAAATAAAAAAAATTTCTTCAAACCAGAGCCACATGAATTTTGCACTTGTTGGCATTTTCAATCATTTATTCAGAAACAGACGCATGTATAAATAAAGGACGAGTTTGCCAGTGAGACGTTCTGTGGGAGACGAGATGAAGGAGCCCTGTGTCCTTACTGTTTCTCAAGTGTATGCTCAAACTTTTCCTGTCACTTTGCACAGAGCAGTTTAAATCATGTAATGTAAAAATCAACCTGTCTTCTAGAAAATGAACACGTTTAACTACTATAAATTGCCTTTTGTTCATGTAACATTTTATCTTTAATTAGTCCTTGTATTAAATCTCTAGCTGAGAGCATAGATTTCATCATGACAAAATTTTTATAACAAGAACTTCAGGAATGGCCATTTAGTTGAGTAGGCCTGTACTTCCATTGCCCCCTCATCTACTCGGGAAGTTGAGGAAGGAGGATCATTTGGGCTCACAAGTTTAAACCGATTCTAGATAACATAGTGGGCCCCTGTCCCTTTAAGATAGGAGGGAATAATACGATATTTTAGTTATTCTCAGAGCTGATTTCTGTTATTTAATTGCTTACTCTGCCACAGAGACTGAAGAGGCAAGCGTGGAGCCTGTATGAATCGGTGCTAGGTTCTCTGAATATAAGTTGTAATTGTTTAGCTTGGAGTTTCTGTGGGACTTGGAGTATCTCTGACTCTTTTGCTGCTCTTGTGACCTCTTTCCTACTACTGGGGTGCCTCATCCAACCTTCATATAATGGTTTGTGCCTTGTTTTATTATATCTTGTTATGCTGTTTTCTGATATTTTGGGGAATCCTGCTCTTATCTGAAGCGAAACAGAGGAACAGAGGAACAGAGCTGCTAAAAGTGGAGGTGGAGGGGCAGTGGGGGAGGTACATGGGAGGATGTCTGTGGTCAGGATGTATTGTATGAGAGAAGAATAAAAAAACCAAAATATAGTTTTCATCAATTGTGGACTTTTCATATGCGCATTTTCTGTCTTTTGTTCTTACTTGTTCAATGCTTTTTCATAACTTTCTCAAATTCATTAAAATAAGGTAGGAAAATGTTTTATAGTAGGAATATTACTATGTGCTAAATTTTTGTGTTTCTGTCCATCTGAGATTCATGTATTTGGTCTCTAATATCCAGTATAGCTGCTGAATTGCCCTTGAGGATAGTGTTTCTCTGTAAGGTGGTCAAATTAAGTAAGGCTAAAGAAGTAGGGTCCCTGACCAATAGGGTGTTTGCTAGTGTGAGATGAGACAGCATTAGCTGAATCTCCCTGGTTTTGCTCTCCCCTTCCTCTCCTCTCAGTACCTGTGCGAAGGTCAGATGCATTAGTCAAGTTTGCAGTACTACAAGATAACAGTACAACTTAAAAGAAGCAAGGTAGCTTTGGTTCATGGTTTCAGAAGTTCAGGTTCATGGCTACTGCTTGACCTAGTTATCTGGGCTTCTAGAAAGGCACTTCATTATGTTAAAGAGTGTTTAGCAAAACAAAGCCACTCATTTCATGGTTAAGGGAAGCAACTGAAAGAACAAGAAGATGGAGTCCTACAATTATCTGCTGAAGCATAATCAATAAGAAAACAGGCCATAGTATACCCCAACTCTTAGCAGTATCACCACCCCTCAACAGCAATGACATCTCTCTGGAAAGAGAGAGAGAAAGAGAGAGAGAGAGAGAGAGAGAGAGAGAGAGAGAGAGAGAGAGAGAGAGAGAGCATTTAACAAAGGGAAATTTTGGAATCAGTTCAAGGTCTAATCTATAGAATAACAAGGTAGAATTCTAGGGGCAGGATGACTTTTATTTTTTTTTTAATTTTTAACCAGAAACTAAATGTGTAAGCAGTAATCATTTTTTACCTTAGACACTATATGTGTGAAAAAAACAAATGACTATCACGTAAGTAATCTCTGTCATTTAAGTACTCAGTCTCTGGTACTTTGCTATGACACTATGAATAAAATAGTATAGTATCATAAATGTCCTGAGGATAAGGTCTGTTAACAGGACCATGATGCAAGTAAGAAGTTAAGGGGAGGCTTGAAACCTCAGCCTTCTGGGAGGTAGCACCCTATGAACGCTGGAGATGCATAAGCTGTTAGGCCAGCTAGAAGACCAAGCACAAAGCTGCCCTTACCTTGGTCTTGTCACAGTCTAGAGACCATCAGAGGTAGGCACAGATCTGAGAGAGTGCTCGACCCACATCATGTCGCTAGTTCAGATTATGATGGAGATGGTGAAAGGTAGTAAAAACAGGAAGACCTAATTCCAGGCTGTAGCTGAACAGTATTGAAAAGCAATACAGTAATAAGCAGGTGGGAATAATTTGAATGCCATTCTTATAGAATCCATACTTAGTGCATGTTTAAAGTATGTGATAAGCTTCTGAGCATAAGTGGGTACACTGAGGAAAAAAAAAACTAAAAGGAAATCTAATTCTTTAATCATGATAAACTAGGGATGGTGGCTGAGATACCATTCTCTGGATGCTCTGTTCTAGGATATTTTGTGTTATTTTAAAGTCAGAACATAATCAAAATCAAACATATTATGCTGTAAGTATTTAAAATGTTAAACAGCCTCTCTATATGATGTTACTTTCCCAGTGTTGTATAAATTGACTCCCTAGCCGGCATCTTTGCAGTTTGGAGCCTTAAAAAGCCTATGTGTCTTGATAACACATTCACTTGTGCAATTGCCTGCGAGACAGTCCCTGTTTGAGATTTTACATATATTCATTTAATAGCACACATTATTTCACAGCATTCTCTTTTCTGCCTCTACCACATTACCAGGAAAGCCTGTTAGAAAGAAACCTCTGTTTTTCTAAGAACACTCCGTGTTTTGAATTAAGGATAATTTTGCATGCTTAACACAGTGAGGTTTGGACAAGTTTCTATGCATCAATATCTTTAAAAGAGCTTTGTCTCCACAGGCAGGTGAAGGAAATGTTGAATATTTAGCACTTGCTGTTAAAGACAGTGTTGTTATTCTTTGTGATGTAAGGAGTGGATTGCTTCTTAGTGAATATCCAGAGGCTCAGCTGACTTAGTTATCATTACTGTTGCCATTATCTTGGCAGTAACCTGGCTATGTTTTTCAGAAAAAGAAAATCTATGAATATCAAATGAGTGTGTGGCATTCAAATGGAAGTCCAGATCGTCACTTCTGCTGCTGCCATGAGTGGCATGAGTTCTTGGACCCCAGGAGAAAATCTCCTTCATTCTATGTTCCTTCTAATGATAAGCAGGTAAGCCACTTCAAACCTGGTCAGGGTGGGAAGTTTGGTCGTTGCTGTAATTGCCCTTACCTCTTCAAAATACCAAACACAAAACAAAATAGGCAGCCACTGATAATGAAAGCTATGCTGTCAAAAACAGAACCGCAAGCAACAGACTGAAGACACAATGCAAGGAGGTATCTCAAGAGGGATAATTAAAATACACATGTACACCAAAAGAAAAAGAAATAGATGAATATTTGCGCTCCTCACTCCAAATCCTCTTGTACATTCAACAAGCAGTAAGACAGGAGAATGTAAGCCAGAGTTCCTCTAAAGCTTGCAATTAATGAGGAAGCTGTGTTGAATGTATTAAGTTTCCTTCCTGCTTGATGTTTCAATAGGTCATTCTGTTTGCCTCCACCCACACTGTGTCTGCTTCAGGGAAGAGATCTTGGTAGTTTTGACTTTTCTGACTCCAGACATGCACAAGGGACCTTTTTATAAATGAAATGATTTGTCTCTTTGTGTTCTTGTCTTTGTGGGTATAGAAATCAAGAACAGTCTCTCCACGAGCCCAGTTGAGCTTTCTTTGCAGATATATGCCTTGGGCATCTGCTGAGTTTCTGTTTAATCATTCATTTTTGTGGATAGAGAAAGAGAGAGAGAGGGAGAGAGAGAGGGAGAGAGGCAGAGACAGAGACAGAAAAACAGAAAAAGACAAGAGATAAGAGACAAAGAGATAGATAGGGAGAGATATAAAGATAGAGAGATAAGCAGAGATTATTGTCTCATTCTTGCTACAGTTTTCTAGGGTATAATGGAGGGTTATTCCTACAAAAGACAAGCTTGGACTTGTATCAAAACAAAGCAACAACAACAAAAAATAAATAAAAACAAATAAAAACAGAAAGTGCCACTCTCTTATTTTCTCTTGTTTGTTATATTAAGAACCCAGGACTCTCACTTCTAGTAATAAGAACACAGCCATCCCTGTCGCTCTGTTCCCTTCTCAGATATAGAAAGGCGGAAGTGAGGGATGAGGGCTTGGTATTCCCAACTGAAGATGAAGAATATTTTGCAAGCTTTTGCTGTGTGATGCTACTCATTTTCCAGATAAGGCTAAAGAAATCTGAAGGTTTCATCAATCTAAATTTAAGCTCTTTTATAAATAGATTTATTCATTCAATAAATATTTATTGGACACTTACAATGTGCAAAGCATTTTGAAAATGCATAACATAGTCTTTTCTCCCAAGTGGCACATGATTGCATAGGAGCAAATAATATATATATGCAAATAACTATATTATCCTATTCAGGACTCTTTCAGTTGCAAATGACAGAATCCAAGCACAAAGTCACTTAAACAGTTTAAAGAAAGGAACACATTGCTTCCTTTCCTAAAAAATCTATGAGTCGATTATGGGTAGAACTTCAGGCATAATTCAGGGCTTATTTAGTATATTTTTTAGCCCTCTTTTCTTTTTTTCTCCTTAAATTTCTTTGAGTTTAGATCCTGTAGACCAGTAAATGTGGCCCAAAGTATGAAGACTTCACATTATTGGTAATATAACATTAATTTCTACATAGTGTCTGGACATTGACATGTTTCTATCAAACATTTACTAAACTTTGATTTTTTTAATATGGATTGAAATGACATAAAAACAAGTGATTTTTTGAAAATCTGATTATTTGAAACAAAGAGCAAGATAACATGAGTTTTAGCAAATAATAACAAAATAAGCAACTTTTTTTTTAATCTTTGTATCTCAATTAATAGCAAAGGGGAAAGCAGAAGTTTCTAGAGACAGAAATATTGGTCAATACGGAAATGCAAGGATCAAAACCTGAAGTACTTGATAGAAAGTGCTATCGGGTGGAGAGCTAAATGATGACAGGTACATTTGTGAACTGAGAAAGCAAAAAAGTGACCAAGAGAGCAGAGATTATGAGGAGAACATCAGTGAGTGTGAGTCCTGGGTAGGCAGGAGATTGAGGTTGATCTTTAGGCATGTGGCTGCATTGCTAGGCAACCAGCCTAGATGTGGAATGAAGTTCACATCACCTGAGCTGTCTAAGTCACTAGGAGGCCAAGATTCCTCAACATTCCTTCACCTGTGGTTGAGATATAAGGGATAGATGTCACATCAGCAAAATCAACTCTAAGTGTTAGGGAGTTGGGATGAGAACAGATGGTCTTCGGAGATAAGCTATATCAGAAACAGGAGCTTTGGTCATGGTCTTCTGTAAACTGTACTAATATAACTACACAGGGCGGTCATGGCCAGGGGCAGGTCACAAGGTTTTCAGCCAGTTAGAGGTATAGACAGAGTGGCGGAACCTAGCATTGTGGTCTAGGATTTTTAGGTGTTAGTAGCATTATATCTTTTATTGTGATGTATCCAGAGCCTAAAATTCCTTTGAAGTTCCCAATGGCAGAGATGCCTTCTCTCCATTGTTATGGAACCAGTCCTGTGAGGAGATGCAGAGCTGGGATATTTCTTCCTATTATAATAGCCTGGGAAGATGAGCTACTGCTTTAAACACTTGAAGCCTTCATTATGAAATCTCCTACCTGCGAGACATGGCCATTTTCAGTCTATGTCACATATTTTATTAATAGATGTTCAATGATTTTTCTTTTCATCTATTGAATCTTAGAAGTTTAGTGTTTAACAGTTACTTTTAGACTGCTAACTTCATGTGAATAGGAATCTTGGCCAGGTTGTTAAATTTGTTCAGTTTTATGTCACCAGTTTTCCAGTCTGGATCTGTACTTTTGAAATGGAAGTTATACACACAGAGAGACACACACACACACACAAACACACACACACCAACTTTTTTGTTACCATTTTTTATAAAAAGGCCAAAACTGAAAGGAACATGACTCTAAACACACTGAGTAAATAAAGCAGTTTTCTTGAAAGTTGTCTCTGTGGTAGTACAGGACATGAAACTATCATCAGGGAAGCACAAGAATTGTTCTGATGATCCCATTCTCTTTTTATACTTGCACTTATTTGTTTTCAAAAATCATTTTTCATTTCCCTAATGAAAATGTTTCCTCTTTCCTTCCACCTCCTATTATTTTTGTTTTTCTCCTCCACCCCATAACACACAAGAGTACCCCTTTTTTACATATTCACCTCATTTTGGGGGTGGTGAGCTAAGCTTTTAGAGCCTGAAGCCTCTCTACAGCCCTGTTACATGTTCATTACGCAGGGAGTCACTCTTAAATCTGTTTACCAGACCCCATTTCCACGTGAGTACTTTACTTCATCCTCTAGGATACACATCTTCTCTGATTTGCAACACTAATGGGAATAATGAAATTTCTAGATTCAGTGTGGCTCTTGCTGCATCTTTAGAATCATCGCCACATTATTAAAATAATGAAAGCAAAATACTCGACTGTGCTAATGAGGTCAAGGCAGACAGCTCAATCTCTGGGCAGACAGGCTAGTATTTTGCGTAGAGTAAAACGATCTCATGGCTATATCCTCAACCAACCACTTTACAAACAGGAGCCATTGGCTACAAGTAGACTACATGAGAGAAAGAGAACACCTTTAGACAAAGCCACCATATAGGGAAGATTGGAGCCTTTTCCATAAGGAGCCTATTACTTTTATCCTGTTATTAAGAAGCCAAACTAAACTAGAAAATAGAGATAGCTTTAAAATGTAGCCACTGAATTTATTTTAAGAATAAACAACCATAGAAATAGTCAAAGGAGATAAATATCAGATAATAAGTAGAATTTGGGAATGGTAGTACCAGAGAGTGAACTAAACTTGTAACAATTATTGCTCATTTGAGAATACCCTCATGCAAGGACTGTCCAAATTTAGAGGGAATTTTCCAGTTATACTATGAGATAAACGTTCCACCTAGGCCTATCAACTCTGTAATATTTACATTTATTGTATGACATAAACATTAAATACACCCTCTACTTCTGTTACATATAGTGATTAGAACTAAATATTGGTGAATAGGTAGCTTGTCCAAGTCACAGGTAACAAGTCGGAGGGATAGAATTTGTTGTTATTCTAATTAAGTCAAGAGAACTTTCGAATAAGGAAAAGAAAACATCTATTTAATTTAACAGGGAAATATATTAAATGTTCTGGGACCAAAAAGAGAAACATGTTTACTGCTTTCAGGAAAGCTCCACTATAAAGACAAAGTACACTCTAGAGTGTATAGAATCAAGATTCCAAAAGGGTAAGATGAGCTAGAAGAGGAGCGGGTCTTATCAGCCATACCCATTCAGAAACATATCATCAAATGCTTTTGTAGAGAGGCACTGAAATGTGGAAAAGGTAAAAGGTTTTATCTAAAGGCAATTTTGCAAATATAAGATCACTCCACACTTCATAGAATAGAGACGATGACATGAGATTTGCCTGGCTTTTGTAATATTTGTCTGAGGTTGTAAGCATGGGGTTATGGCCAAATGCAAATCGTTGAATCTACCTAGGGCATCCTATCTCAGAATCCTCAAGACACTTTATCATTGAAAATCAGGGAATCAGTGCTATAGAAGATGATGAAATGATAAGATTTACTTAACACTCAAACCCATTCAGTGAGTGGGTTTGAGAATGACAAAGAGAGACAGTGAAGGACACCAGATTCAATTCAAAGTACTGGTTCTTTTTTTAGACAATCTGTTTTTGAATAGGTGAAGAGCTAGATTGTTACTAGGTTTGTCAACCTAATATATAATCCAAATTAACAAAAAAAAAAAAAAAAAAAAAAAAAAAAGAAGCGATAACCCACAACCCACATGGCTGAATCTCAAGGTGCTGGAATTCAGAATGACCAAGATTAAATTCTGGCTCTGCCGCTTCCTACCTAGGACCTCTTGGCAAGTACACACTCTCTCCAGCTCCAGTTCCCCTGTTTGGAATGGGGGACTACTAACATTTTATTGCCAATTATGGTAACAAAACAAGATGGCTTCTGTGAAACATCAATTTTCACAGATGCCGCATTCTCTGTGGGCATGGCTGGTATTAGAAAACCAGAGAAAGATTGACATAACTGAAGGCTTGACATAACTGTGGCTCCCCCAGGCTGAGGGGAGAAAAACATCGTTACGGATTTCACCTGGTTTAGGATTTTGCAAATTATTTAACTTCAAGTCTGGAACAGAGCTGTTTTTTCAGTCTATCACAAACCTACTAATGTGGACTTGTCTACTGTTGCAGTGAGAGGAAGGGAAAGACTAAAAGCAGACTTTGCTGCCATGCGTTTGCCTCGTTCTCAGGACCACAGACACTTGAGAAGCTCACAAGCAAGTGTTCCTATGTAGATGCTATTTTGGAAACGTTGCTGATGAAGTCAATAGCTTTGACTCCAAGAGGCATTTTCATCTTGGTTTTTTAAGACAGGCTGAAAGCATCTGGCATAAGCTTCAGCAAAGGTATAATCTTTTAGTTAGCTTTGAGTAAAAAATCAACAGCAACAAGTCAAAGCAAGTGCTGGTTAGACTTGGGAAAATTGCCACTTAGACAAGTATGATTGAGAGAAGCAGCTTGGTGCAGGGGTGAACATCCACACTAACTCAAGACGCCTGGGAAATGATGCCGTGCTGGTTAATTGGACATTATGCTTTCCCTGGTGTTCCCATGATTATGCAGCACATATGGATTAACAATTTTCAGATAAATGAAATGCGTTTGGAATTTTAAAATAGAGATTGTTTGGTCTACTGCTTCCAGTTTATAGATAAGCATATTTAAGCCCAGTTAGGAGTCCCTCGTATGAACTCCCACTTAATTATAATAGTAATAGAGCAGAGCTTGGAGCATGGGTCCCATCACCTTTGCCTCAGTCTTTCTTCACACTAACCCATGTGGCTGGCTAATCCTTCACATTCTTGAATGATTTCTTGGTGGATGAGGGGAAATTGAGAATGTTAAGTGATTTAGATGTTATCACGGTTACTGCAGAATCTGTCTGGACATGCTGAACGGGTGAAGTTGTAGAAATTGGATGCTGAGATGAATCTTCACGGAGCCAGTACACTACCATAGAAGTTCTCTTTTTATAAAAAAAAATTACTAATGGTCACTTGTACATGTTATTTTCATTGCATTTATGAACAGTCACCAGCAAAGCGTATTAAAATAAATTGGTTTTCCTAGATGTTAAGGACTAAGTAGTGTGGGTGGTTTGAATGAGAATGGCCTCCATAGGCTCATATATCTGAGTACTTGTTTCCTGATGGTCAGTAGGACTAGTCTACTTGGGAAGGGTTAGAGGGTATGTCCTTGTTGGAGAAGGTGTGTCACTGGGATAGGCTTTGAGGTTTCCAAAGCTCAAACAGTCCCTTTAGTTCTCTCTGCCTCATGGTTGAATCATCAGACGTAAGCTCTTAGCTACTCCAGCACCATGCCTGTCTGCCTCCTGCTATGTTCCGTGTAATGATGGTCATGGATTCTAAACCTCTGAAAGCTCCAAATACTCTCATTCTCTATAAGTTGCCTTGGTTATGGATTCTTATTACAACAATGTAAAAGTAACTTAGATCAACAGTTTTAGATTAAAAATTAAAGATAGTATAGTTTCCAAAGAGTGCATATATATATATATATATATATATATATATATATATATATAATGAGAAGATGAGATGGTTAATGAGTAAAGGCTCTGCTGACCTGAATTAAGTCTCCAGGACCTTTGTAGTGAAAGAAGAAATCTGACTCTCCAGAGGTCTCCTCTTACTTCCAGATCCACATTCTGACATGAACATGCAATAAGTAAGTAAATAAACACATAAATAAATATTTAAAAGAAAAAAGTTTTATGATGGTCTGATTAAAGGATGGTCATCATATATGTGGGAAGTACCTAAAATCTCAAGTTTTATACCAGAATCCTCTCATACTAAGTTTAGAATTTGCCAATCTAAATACTGGAAGGCATTAGTATGCAATATGCCAAATGACGAAAATATTTTCAGAACTCATCATTTACTAAGGTTTCTTAGGACTGCTTTGGAAAAAGCTGTAACAATGTTCACACATACATGCATATTATATAATCTTATGAATAAATATACGTTGCCTCTAACACAAAGATTGAGTTAAGGGGTTAGGAGTTTACAGTGGGAATTAAAGAGCAGGTCTCTCAAACTCTACTGAACAAATGAATCCACTGGGGAGTTTTGTTGAAATGAAGATTGGCATTTAATAGCCAAAGAGTAAGGAATGCTTCAAAAATATGAACATTTCACTGGATACATGGATTGTTCTGGCTCAGGGAACATATTTTTGTGGAGATAGGGGTTTTGATGCTAGGTCTTGTGTGGCTTTAGGTGTTTTCCAATTCACCTAAGTATGTCCTTGACCTTCTCATCCTCCTGCCTCAGCCTCCAAAGTGATAAGATTGTAGGGAAGTAAATGCTTCATCCAGCTTGAAACATGTTTTGGATAATAAGGATTTAGCAGGGTAGGGATAGATGAGAAAGAAAGGACAACAGAATGAACTTCCCTGTCCTGCTCCAAAGAATTTTTTCATCTCTTCATGAAATCTTCTCAAGTTCCAGGATGAAGAAAGAGTATGAAGGTGCCTCTGCTTACCCTATTTCTGCATCTGAAATTTATCCTACAGTAACCTGTGAAATTGCCTTGTTCTATGTACTTAAAAATGGCCGGCTGGCAGCTCAGTCTGCATGTGGATCTCTGAGTGAGGGGAGCAGGGGCTGCCTCTATCATGAACTCAGTTGACTGCTCTCTAATCACTCACTCGTGATGATGCATCCTTCCCAGGCCATGGAGGAAGAGGATCCAAGTAGTCCTGATATGACTTAACAAGCTATGGACAGATGGAAATAGTGGAGAACTTCCTCTTTCAGTGGATTAGGGGAAGGAGATTAAGGAAAGAGGAAGGAAGGGTAAGGACTTGGGAGTTGAGGGAGGGGGCTTCAGATTGGAATATATAATGAATAAATTGTGAAGAAAAGATGAAAAAGTAAATTAAAGGAAATGAAGAAGGAAAAAATATCTTTTACACCTTATATAAATTGGTTTAAGGACAGAGCAATGCTCCTTGTTTCCTTTTTTCTCACTAATTTTTTTGTTTATTTGGGGTTTTTTTTGTCTTCTTATGTAAACAACTGGGATCTGCAAAATAACTAAATGAACTAATAGCTGTAATCACTAGAAGAGAGAAGAAGGGAAGACAAGAATAGGATATCATCCAGACAGAGCAGGAAAAATTTGGATGGTATAATGTCAAATCTTCATTGTCAACTACACAGGAGTTGTCACCAAAACAAAGCAAACAAACACCCTGTGGGATTATCACTGAGAGTGTTTCCAAAAAGTCTAACAAAGCAGGGTAGGCACACTGTAAGCATCCCATGGGCTGAAGCCATGGGCTGAATAAACCCGATGCCCCGCCCTCCACCCTCAGGATTCCTTCGCTCTGGTGTATTATTATACCTTCAAACTGTGAGCCACAATAAACCATTCCTTCCTTTTATTGACCATTTCCAGACATTTTATTTCAGTAATTCAAAGAGAAACTAATGCAGATGGATTAATCCCATGAAGATTGTGTAGTCAGAACTAATGTTCTACAGAAAGAGGCCCAAGACCAAAGCATCTATTGGGCAATAGAATAAGGAAGAAAATGCAGAAATGAGGAGATTCAAAGGTATAATGAAAAGCATGGAAGACAGAGCCTGCAGTACTGATTCTGGTGGTCCTGGAATATTTTAGACTTTTAAAAAAAGCATAACAAAGTAAATCAACAGGAAACCTGCCATGTTATTAAAGGGAAGGTGCAGGTAAACTGAAACTGGAATAAACTACCTTCCATAGACACTTGTAATGGCCATTAGCTGGAAAACCAGGAGAATACTGATTGTGTGGGTTTAGGAAATATTTAATTGCCTAAATACTTTAAGTCCTAGAACAAGATTATAGTAATTCCCTGAACAAAAATAACAGCTTTGTGGGACCCATGTGACAGTTGAGAGCATATTTGTGAACAATTCTGTGTCAGAATATAATAGGTAGGAAGAGAGGACATGCAAGGAGCTCCAAAAATAAAATTTGCCTCGGGCCCTGAGCACGCAGGATGATTATTTATACACACCAGGCAGGGACATGCTTGTTAGTTTAGGAGGCTGACATTTCTGACAGCTGCGCAGGATTTGATTTCTTAGGATATTCTGAAAACCACAGTTTTTAAGCCTCCTAACAAGCAGTGACCCTTTTGTCAAGTAAAATATTACCCCTTAGGATAGGATATTCAGGATCTTCGTGTGGATTAGAAACCTGCAGAGTCACAGATCAGGGCATCCTCCTCGCTCTCCCATGTCCTGTGGTCAGCCTCAGAGCTTCTCAGCGGAACCTCAGAGCTTTGCAATAGATGATCAGAATCCAATTTTTCTAGCTACTCAGGCCTAGAGTCTGTCTTTCCCCAAACATTTGGTGACTTACCTCCTCACACAGGCCTTGCAGACTTGTTAGAGAAACGTAAAACTCACAAAATAATGATTTATATAGTATTAGCCACATATAGAAATAATTGAGCCATTTGCTCTAAAATATCAAAAAATGCAAAGATTCAATAGATAAAAAGACTTAAGAGAAATAAAAAGTAGTAAAAGTAAATATATTTCTATCTTAATTTTGCCTGCTATCAAGTGCTTTCTAACATACTTTTGTATTTCTAATGTATGCAAGACAGTTTCAAATCAATTATCCTGTCAACAAACGATCGATATTGATTGATAATGAATCTGCCCTTCATAAAGAGACTTTCTAGGAGAGAATGCTAATGAGATGCTCAGCCTCCACAGTGTGTAAAGCATGTGATGCTCAGATTTTGACAAGCCAAACAAAGGAAACAAAACCAAAACAATAAATCTCAAAAACTCATGTATTTGTTAGAGTGCTGACTTTTTGTTCTTTGTTGTTAGTCTGATCATCTAAGACATTATAGGGTATAAGTTATGGTTCAGCTGCTTTAGACCTGGAATAAAGAGGACTGGCTTGAGGGCCAACATCGGGTTATTATTTTTCTGTTATTGTTATTATCATTCCACTTAGACTTTTAGAGGTGTTCTCATGTCGTCTTTAGTAAATCTGGGCACCAGCTATGGGTTTCTATAGGAATATCAATGACTTGTTTGTGGTAAAATTCTTCTCTTCTTGAGCGCTCTAAATACATTTGATCTATTGGTAGAAAACTGAGAAAATTTCTTTAGATATTTACATTCTGATTTATTTTTTTCTTTGTTAAAATATATCACAGGACTGTAAGTGTGTTTTATTGTTTGATATTTTCTCCAATTGAAATGATAGTCAAACAAAACAAATTTCCTAACCTCTTATTTTGTAATGAGAATTCCATTTACATCAAAAGAATTGAATCAAATATTTCTGATTTGAAACAAAAATTACATTTTAAAATGATTTTATTCTTTGAAGTGCCTAAGTCCATGGGCTGGAGCATACAAGTTAAATGCGTTAGCACTGAGCTGTATCTCACTATCCAAATGAAACTTTTGCTAGTCTCTGCAATTCTTAAAAAGAAATTTTTTTTTAAAGGAAAAACATTTTAATAGATGGACTTTTCAACCATCTGACTAAGGGATCTTAGTTAACTTCCCTGGTGGTTTGTATGCCTGATCTTTTGTGTGTGGAATAACAAGAGGTAATCTTCCTCAGAATGTTGGAGTGACAAAAAGTATCACATAGTACACATGACATACTGTAAGAGACATCCCATAATTTTTGCATCTACAGTGCAAACCTAAGGAATCAATTTCAGGGTATGTGCTACAGCAGGGATCATTAAAGATAGCATAACATTTTTTTTCTTTTATAAAATTGTTCTTTACCAGGGCATACCTAACTTTACTAGCATTCCAGCATTGGGCAAAAAAGCAAGTATCATTACCACAATTACTTGGCTCTATCTGGCTAATAATGAATAAAAATGGGGGATATAGACAAACAGGTGTGGGCTTATAGGAAATATTATGAGAAGCCTTAACCCCTCGTTGGAACATCCTGCCTCAGTTCTAGAACTAGCAGTGGTGGTGTCCGAGGTCTGAGTAGGTTCAGGAGACCATTGCCCCCAGGGGCGAGACGTGCTCCATGCCAATTGACTAACTCCATGTTTTCCTCCAATTTTGAAAGTCATTTAAGGTTCTTAAATTACTTTTTTCCCTTTTTTCTTAAATTTTTCATCAATTACACTTTATTCATTCTGCATCCCCCCATAAGCTCGCATGCCTCACTGGGTGCCTATGCCCATTGATGCCCCTCACGCTATGACTCTCTTCAGACAGAAAAGGGATCTTGGAACTACAGCCACCATTGTTACTACCATCTCATTGACGGCTGTTGGAGCTACCACCAGGGCATTAGCCATGAGTCATACTGGGCAGACTGCTCAGACCCTGAATAATCATTTAGCCAATGTAGCTCATGCCTTAGTTGTACATAAAGGAATTAATGCTCAACTAAAAGGAAGCTTGATGGTGTTCAATCAGAGGATTGACCTCTTGCAGGAGCAAATTGATACCCTATGGCAAATCGCTCAACCTGGCTGTCAATGAAAGTATGCTGGAGTTTGTGTCCCTAGCATACAACATGAGAATTTTTCCTGCGCTGCAAATCTGTCTAAACAATTGTCGAGCTATATTTTAGGTAATTGGGACTGGAGAATTCGATACTACGATGGAGCAGCTGAGAGTGGCCATTGTCACAGTAAATTCTACCGGAGTGGACGCAGGACTAGCCACAGGATTATCAACATGGATTGCTGCAGCCATGAATCATCTGAAGGAATGGGCGGGCATGGGAGCGTTAGCAGGCCTTCTGGTGTTGGTCTCCTTGGTTTGCCTGTGGTATATATGCAAGATTAGAGTCTCACAACAGTGTGATGCAGCCATGATCATTCAGGCCTTTACTGCCATTGAAGCAGGACATTCTCCCCAAGCATGGTTGGATACCATAAAAAGCTAAAATGATACGCTCAGGATGCGAGGCTAAGCACTGCACTCAGGGTCAGCCGCTTTGGACCCAGAGAAGAGCATGTCTGATTGCATGCGGGTTGATGCCCCAGGTCCTGCCTCTGAGAAAAAGGTATCGGACAGTCTGATGCTCTTTGGGTGGATGACACCTAAATGAACATCTGTACAAAGTCCCAATTTATTTCTAATATCAGAGATCAGACCTCTACTCTTGCCTGATGCGTCTAAAACAAAAAGGGGGAACTGTAGAGAGCTGCGGAATGCTATGCCTTAAAGATGGAGCTGGTTTCTGCCTTCCACCTTCCCGATGGTGAGTGCTCTCTGTCACGAACAACTCCACATTTGGCTAAGGCCGAGGATCTGGCTTGCTTCCATGTAGGTGGACCTATCTGCATTGCCCCCGTGGCACGCCTGGGTTGGCTACCCAGAGGCTATTTAAGCTGTGGGCTGGCTTTCCCCGGGGTCCGAGGATTGTTCAATGTTCCTGAATAAACTGCATTGAAAAAAAAAAAAAATTGTTCTTTACTAAGTACCTGTGCCCAGACTATAATTAGGTAGAGGCTGATAGCCTGTAATTTTCTGATTAATCTAGAGACAAGATGGGGAAGCTGCTGTGGTTCAGCTCATCTTGTGTACACTATTATGAATTTATTTAATATTCATAGTAGCCCTGAGAGGTAAGTATTTCAATTTTCATTTTATAGTCCTAGATTTTACAGCTTCATCATCTCCATTAATAGTCTAAATGTTTGTAATCTAAGAGTGGTGAATTTGGACATGTACTTAGGTAAACAACTTTTTATATTAAATCTTTATTTTTATATTAATTACAGTTTATTCATTTTGTATCCCAGCTGTAACCCCTTCCTCAATTTCTCCCAATCCCACCTTTTTTCCCTCATCTCCTGGATATAGTATCTGTATTATTTTATTTATACTGAAGGATTAATATAAATAAATGAAAATATTTATTATGATTATGTATTTTAAAGGAGAATGCGATCTGTTTTGAGCTCATGTTCTTTTCTAAGTGTGATCAACTCATTTGTCCTGATTGTAGGAACGAGAATTTAATGAAATCCTCATGAGTCTATCTCTTAGTTGTCTCCTCGACTTTGTCCTCTCACCAAAATCATAAAACCAGGGAGATAACATATGAGCTGAGAGAGAGAAAGAGAATAAAATAATGGTTTTCTTTAAAGATTTGATTGTGATGAAAATTGATTTAAAGCTAAAATTACAATTAGCTCAATTTAAATGAAAAACTAAAGGATAGAAGTCTCACACTGCACCCAAGTTAAAATACAGATTCATTCCTAGCAGGAGAAATGGCCTCAGGAGCCACATCCCACCTGGTACCTCTGCAGCTGGTAGGGCTCAATACCAGTGTGCAGGAATTCCTCCATGCAAACCTACCAGGGGTACAGATATTGTAGAGTAAAGCATATTCTTATTTCTGGATTTGTCTCTAGACAAAAGTAGGCATTGTTGTGGGGAGATACAGTGGCAGCTGAACAGTGATTGGCCCAGTATTTATTGAACAAGTGGACACTGATAGCAGGGTGGTTGATAGACAAAGTGAAAAATGTAATATCGTATGTAGCCAATTATTATTTCAGAATTCATGGATTCTAATCCCTATAATTTTTTTTAGAAATGAAAATTTAAGAATAAATGTCCTGCCAGAGAGCTCACACACCCTTGTCAAAAGGTGTTCTTTTCTATAGAATGTCTAAATGTGTCCAGTAACAGCAGACTGAATATCAATAATATTATTGCTAAGTTATTTTGCAATAACTAAACAAGAAAGCATATAGATTAATGCTTCTTATTCAGCACCTCTCCAGATAAAATTAACAACCACTATATTTTAAAGACTATTTACTTTTGTTATAAACTTAGCACACAATTTTTTTTTTCTTTAACAATCCTTGGTAATAGACTTGAGGCTCCTATTAGTTAGAAAACATTAGCACATTTTCCCTCGCATTTAGGACACTTCCCACTGGCAATATGGTATCTTGCATAGACTTGTCTATCAAGGACAGAGCCAGGATACTGATGAGATGAGTTTGGTAGCAATTCTTAAGACTTTTCACTCTTCTGCTTCATGATATAATCACCCTTCATTACTGGTTTAACAGGATGTAATCCGCTGCTCATCACACATTCTGTGTTAAATGTTGTATTATAATACACTGCAGTTTTTCTTTTCTTTTTTTTAATATGTTGCTCCATATTGGATACTCTATAGTGGACTCCAGTGTTCAGAAAATGTGTATCCTGTGTTTCTTGAAATTAATAAAATCCCACCAGAAAAGAGATACATACACAACTGCCAACATTCTTTTACCTGCATACATATAACATCCTCTACTTCAATATACTGAGGCATTTAAAGCCACCTTCCATATTTCACTGACAATAAGATGTAATTGATTATGGTGCATTACTTTATAAATCTCACAAAAAACATATAGATCATTAAATTGCAACATTATGTTTTCCTATCAATCCAAGATACAATTCTGTTTCCAAAACTATATCCTTGAAAATAAAATGTGTGCCTGAGGATTCATGAAACACAGCATGTGTTTGGTTCTCTCACAGCATGCTGTATTGCCTACGTCTTATTTTACCTGGATGTGATTTACACACACACACACACACACACACAAAATTGCTACTCACTTTCCATCCATATCATTCCGTCTCTAATGCATATGTACAGTCAAGTAGCATCATGGTTGACCAATCTATTGTCTCTGGGTGTCTGGGTGTAGTACAAGGTATGCCTTTACAGCATGATAACTAGATAGTGTTGAATTTTTGTTTTAATCTTTCTATAAATCACTTTTTATTTGTATAAAACATAGATGATAAAATCTAGCCAAAAAGGGTTTGTGAGGATTCAATGTGTTAGATTGTCTTTTGCATATACTTACGTGGCAATAAGTATTTAGCATCAACACTGTTATAATAACTGAAGAGTACATGAAGATGGCATGTATATTGAACAATATGCAAGTTTTCCCAGTGTATTGAGGCCTCTCTCACAGCTTCCAGATGCAAACCTTTACAAGCATGCATCTGTTCTGGACATCATGAGTGCATGCACAGACTATAAAAATAGCAGTCATATACCTTCCAAGCAGGCACATCCTTCTAAGTCATGTATCTTCAGAGGCCATACACAGCCACGCACAGAAAACCTGCTGCCTTTTAAGTATGTCTACTTTCCATAAATTTACAATTAATATTAATCCTGGTCTTGAAAATAAGCTGCGAACCAAAGCAAATCGCCTTAAAAACAGATTTTCATTAATGAGGAGATTTAGTGTAAGTTCCACACAGCCAATTTTTTTTTTTTTCCTTTTTGGCTTGGCTTTTGTGAGAAATTGTGAAGCAACTTTCCCTGGTGAGATCCATACCATGACTCTGGTACATGGCTGAGAGCACTTTGGGGTTTAATTGGGATAGAAGTACAAGTAAAGGCAGAGATTTTTTCAGCACTCCTGTGTGTTTCCTTCCTTTCCAGGCCTTCACTGTGCTGTCGCATATAGATACAGCGCTACAAATCACCACATAGCTATCAAATATACCTGCTGAGAGCTGAGACACCCTTTAGCCTTCCATCATGCCCCTTGCACGCCTTGAGCATCAGTATGCATGTGTGTTCATGTCAAGCGTTCAGTTCAGGCAGGTGTACAGGTTCTCCAGTGTGCACGTTCCTCGTCTCTTCCATTTCTCTCCTGCTTACTGTCTCTGATTATGTTTTTCTTTTCTTTTTTTTTTTTAAATCTAGTCATACATTTTACAGCACAGTTGTAGCCCCCCCCCCCTTTGATTCTGTCTAAGCTGTGTTGTTTTAAATGTGGGTCATTCACACCTAGTTCTAAAGAAAGTTTCCTTACCTCTTACTGTATTTGCTACACTTCTTTTATACATTAGGAAAAGCTGTCTCAGACAAAATAATAGAATTTTACTATAGAGAAAAATAGGATAGAAAATAAAAATAAGTACAAGACCATATGCATTCTTTGTACTCCTGTATTTTCTAATTATTTGTTGGTATATGAAAGGTAAGAAGGAATGGAAAGAATTGCATAGCCGAGACAAGTATAATGTAACTGTCCTTACTTAATGACATCCTTAATGCTTCATATAGAAATAGCTAACAGAGGGAGATTATGAACTATGGGATTGTTCAGCAATGAGCCTGTTTCCTTCTGCTTCTGATACTTCCTCAGCTCTGATCCTGCTTCCTAAATCCACTCTCCTAAGATCAAGGAATGATTTCATTTCTGTGGCACTTGTCATGCTAGCCAGTTAGGACTGCAGATAACAGTTGTGGAGGAGCTGGGAGAAGACAGGATCACAGACTTGTATTGCTTTATAAGACTTTTCCAGTTTAACGATAACAGGAGCTTAATATACACAGCAAAGTAGAAAAGTAGAGTGCCTGAAGTTACCTGTTTCTGTAAGTAACAACCAGTGGAAATTAAGGACTTCTGCTACCCATATAATAGGTGTCATTTTTAATTTTATGCATCTAAATTTCATTCATCTTTTTTAATTCAAAATTTTTTATATATTTTATTCACTTTACATCCCTCTCACATCTCCTCCCAGCCCCATCCTCCCTTCTGCTTCTCCCTGTTCCTTTCCCTTATTTCTCAGAAAGAGGGAGACCTCCTCGCCTACCATCTGATCCCAGCCTAACTAGTCTCATTTAGACTTCCTGAATCTTCTGTGGCTTACCAGTGCTCTCCACCCACCAGGCAGGAGTGATAAGCTCCCCTCACTCCAACACCCACATGGAGACTGAGAGGCCTATGATCTACAACTGAGCAGGGTTCTAGGTCATCTTTGTTGGTGCATTAGTCTCTGAAGGCCACCATACCATGGGTCCAAATTTGTTAGCCCTGTTGGTCTTCTTATGGAGCTACTGTCTGCTGTGGGTCCTTCTATTCCCCCATTCTTCCATAAGACTCCCTGCACTTCCCCCAAAGTTTGGCTGTGAGTCTTAGCATCTGCTTCAATCCCCTGCTGGGTGTAGTCTTTCAGAAGACATCTATGGTAGGATCCCATCCTGTTCCCTCACTTTAAATGTTTCCAGTGTCTATTCTATGTGCCCTTCTGAATGAGAATTAAGCATCCCTCTAACCTGAGTTTTCCCACTTAGGAATCCAGGCAATATGCTGCATATTCTGTATCAAATAATCAATTAACATAGCCCTCAGAATGGTTTAAATAAAGCAACTATCAGATACAAGCCCAGTGCACAGGGAGTGCCTTATTTCCCCAACTAACACTAGAACTTAAAAAAAAAAGTATTCATTTATTCACTTTACATCCCTATCAAAACTCCATCCCTCCTCTCTCTACTCCCACCCTTCTACCCTCTTCCTCACCCCTTCCTCCTCCCCTTTTCTAAGGAAAAGGGGAACTCTCTTATCACCATCAACTTGCCTTGTCACATCAAGTAGGATCAGGAATAAATGCATCCCCTTCTCTTGAGTCCCCACAAGTCAGCTCAGCTAAGGGAAAGTGACAGAGTCCATGTCAGAGACAGACCCCACTCCCCCCACTCTAACTCCTAGGGGATCCTCATGAAGACTGAGCTGCTACATATGTCTAGGGGACATAATTCCAGTCCATGCAGGATTTTCTTTCTTTTTTTTTTTTTTTTTTCTGTCTCTGTGACTCCCTATGTTCCTTGCTAAGTTGACTCTTTTGGTCATCTTGTGGAGTTCTTGTCCCCTCCAGGTCCTTCTATCCTTCTCGCAACTCTTTCACAAAACTCTCTGAGCTCTTCCTAATGTTTGGCTGTGGGTCTCAGCATCTGTTTCAATCTGCTGCTGGGTGGAGCCTCTCAAAGGATCGTTATGCTAGGACAGCATAACAGAGTATCATTAATAGTGACAGGGGTTGGCTATTACTTCACTTGAACTTTTTCTGAACTACTCAATGCTAAAAAGTCAAATTCTAGCCATGGCATGGCAAGTAGCATGGACTTAATCATGTAGTTTTGAATACTGTAGCCCTGCTTTCAACTTATCACACATGGGATGTGGCTACTGTATTTGCAGTGATGCAGAGTCATTACTCTCCACATCTTAAGTCACTAGCATTCTTCAGTGTCTTGACCATGGGTCTAATGGGTCAGTAATCTATTAATAAGGCTCTGCAGCATGGTGTTCAAAAGGGAATGTTTAGAGCTGTGAAGACAACATTGTAAACTACCATCACATCTATGCAATCTACAGGAAAAGCATTTTTATTCATTTAGAAAATTAACAATTATTATAAGTAACTTCCATGTGCTAGTTTTTGCTTTGCAAACTAGGAAATATACCTCTATCATTAGTATTACATCTTTGACTATTTTCTATATGCCTTGCATATTCTATATGTTTCATTAAATAAACCTATATACAATTCTTACATACACTGAATAATTATCTTCACTCATTTCTTGACCAGAAAATTTTGTCATAGGAGTATTAATGAACTGGCTGAGTTTTTCTAATTCTTTCTTAGTTTGAGTTTTCCCACTTTAGGCATTCCTGCCATTGGTGATTATGGAGGGACACCAAGGCAAAGAAACTAACATGGTAGGATCCTGTGTGGGTCAGTTCACATTTATTCATCATAGCCCATCTACACCCATGGCAGTTTATTAGAAACTAGAAATAACAAGAGAGAATGTCACACACACACACACACACACACACACACACACACACACACACACACACACAAAATGCCTGGAGGCTGTTATTTCCAAGAATACTTTCCTGTCCTGAGTGAAAATTAAAAACAACAACAATAACACAACAAAACTTAAGTGAAAGAAATAATTCTATCCTGGTTAATTATTTGTTTCTTTTGCATAACAAACAAACTAAAAATCATTAACCATGGAGTATTGTACATAATTCAAAACCAGCCAAATGAAAAATAGTTTATAACGGGGACCCTTCTGCTTTTTATCTCCATGTTTGCAGCAGAGCATAGCTTTCTTAAAATTGGCATCTAAAAATACTTTTAAAATAACAAGAATAAGAACAAGTAAAAAAAAAACACAAAAAAAACAGAAAGCCTAAGAGATGAGAATCTGAGGGCAGGACATGAAATTGGTGAGATGTGAATAAGAAATGCGAGCAAGTCAGCAGGACCATTATCTATCTGTTTATTAAGTTTTCCAGGGTAGTAGATTGATCTGGAAATAACAGAATGTTTATGAAGCATGAAGCGTTTCCTAAGCTTTCAATTAAAATGAAATAAAACAAAATGCAAGATGTGTGAGCATCGCGGAAAATCTCATTAGAACACTGGTCACCACGGGCAGGCGCGGCGGTGTGACCACATGAGGCTGTTTCAGCTCCCGGCTCCCAGGCTCAGGTCTGGCTCCCACTGTGAGTGGTACAGCTCTCTGCAGCAACCTCTTACGGAAAGGGGCAGGGGCATGACCTCCATCCTGCAGTGAATGTGAAGCAACCACACCCACGGCTTCTCTGTACCATCCATGGTAAACATCAGGAGCAGAATGCACAGCTCGGAAAACGGTGTGAGAGCGGCTGAACCCTTTGCGTTTACAGTTTTATAATTTATTTCCGTGAGGGGCTTGAACTCGGGGAGGGGAGAGACAGAAAGAAAGAGCTGTCAATGAAGAAAGAGGAGGGAATAATAGACTTGAGAATGAAACAGGAGCACTGTCACATGCTGGAACAGGTCAAGGCCCAGTGACGCTGAGCAGAGTGGAGCATGTATGTGTAGAATGAGATGACAGGGAAGCTCCTCCCCCCTCAGGAGATAGACGAAATAGCGCAGAGTTCAGTGTTGTTGAGAGACAGGTGTTTGTTTCTTCTGTTTTCCTTAATGAACCCAAAGTATCTTATAAACAATTAAAACTGACAGTTTTCTGATGATTGTATACTTCTAACATTTTTAAGATTTTGTGAACACACACATCACCCATATCTTGTGTGTATATGTATATACACATTATACATACACATACTTATTTCTGATTAGTAAAACCCCACTAAGCTAGATAACATCTACCTAAAGTTTAGTTTCTGTTCTTTGGCATCTTCCTCAAGCTGCCATCTATTGGTCTTTACGCTCTGAAAGCATGAACTGCATTGGAATCACCTGCAGGCTAGCTTCCTGTTACACTTGGAGAAATCCCACCTGTCGTTCTATTCTCCTTTCCCTGAAAGGGCATATCAGACTTACACCAATGCGGAAAATGCATACAAATAGTGCATATAGATAATTAGAAATGTCTCATAAAAAAAAGGAAAGGATGAAGAGAGGTAGAATAAAGTCTCAGTTTGTCTTTTTGTTTTGTTTTGTTTTGTTTTGTTTTTGTTTTTAAGAGGAAGATTTTGTTCTCTTTTTCCTGTACTTCCAACTTCTCATGCTACTCGGGGTAGAATTGTATTATATGAACACTGGTTAGAGTCAACAAAAATTCAATGATGGCATTTCAGTGCTATCACAGCACGTGAGAGGCTGGAGGAGAGGGCCAAACCATCTGTCTTGGACTGTACATCACTGATATGCAAATATCCTTCAGTCTTAAGCAGCAATCAATGTATGAGGAAGCAGCTCTAAGGAAAGGTTCTTTTCTGCTGCTTTTTCATGAGTAGGCATGGTCCAGTTCCTTATTAATGCTCTGCCTCAATTCCCTCAACTGGAAAAAAAAAATACACAAGATCTCATAAAAGCTTGTGAAGATTCATTAACAGAAGGATTCCAAAGGGCTTAAATAGCATGAAGCATACAGAGAGAATTTGGTGGTTTTGTGCTATTATTGTAGGCTGATCCTTCATCCTCTCCAATAGCAGTAATTTCCTGTTGCCTGGTGGGTGTCTTTAGCCAACTACTTTGGTAACAGACTGATTGGGTAAGTAATGATTTGGAACAATCAGTACTGGAGGCAGCTTTGGGAAGGAGAGACTGACTGATTGCTGTTGTGTTATTTTTCTTTCTTTTATGACCCATAACCAATACTTACTGGAGCAATATGTATTCACAAATTGCAGGCCTAGGGAGTTGGAAGCAAAGTTGCTATTTAAAGGCTTCTCACAGGGTCTAGACTGGCATTTCGTGGTTGCTACACAGCAATAAATGTTGGATAACGGTCCAGGTAATTAGTGAGATTTGCCTTGGTGTCTCAGACATAGTCCAGATATTGAGGGTAGACCAGGCCAATTAAAAGAATGAAAAGATATTTTTATCTTAAAATCATGTCAGGGCTAGTCAGGTCTGCCTATGTTACCTGTAACTGTAGTAGGGATTTTTGCAAAGTTAGAATGTGCCTGTATCTGCAATAATTTCCATTCGATGACATTCCAAAAATATTGGATTAAAAATGATCCAATCAGATATGACATTATTGAGTCAATCATTCATTGGTGAGTATTCTGGAAGGAAATGATTTAAGAACGTGTATTTTACCAAGAATTTTCTTGCTTAGTAAATGTGGTAAACAGATACTTGGAGGAAGCTAAGAAATTTGTAGAGTATACAGAGAGGATAGATAATTCTAAGAGAAATAGGAAGGGATAATCAAAAGCATGGCAAACACAGAATCTGCAGCATTAGCAAAGGTTCCAGGTAGGAAGTTTTTAGTGTATAAGATGCAGGAAAGTGTAGTATCTGCTAAATGAGGGGACTCATGGCCTCCACTTTCCATAGCATTTATTTTCATTTATGAGGTATTAGTAAGACGTGAAATTTTTATGCGGAAAAATGAGTATCAAATTGAAACTTGAAACTGCTAATGTCTGACCTCATTTTACCTTAAGGAATGGCAATTTCACATGATTGCTCTACTGTCTGAGAACTGTTTTCTCACATGGGAAACAGGAAGAATAGGTTGGAAACTAAATCTGCAAAGATGAAGCCCTGCAGGCAGTGAGATAGTGGACATTTAGGACAAAGAAACAATAGTGAGTTTTAGTGACATATTTATTCTTCCTTTTTTTAATATTTTACACGTGCAGATATGCAGTGATGTTTTTGAATTGTCCTTTGGGTTTCAGATATGATGGTTTTTATATCAGTTTCTTGACTCAAAGATCTCTCCAGACTGTGGAGAGGACTTTTCTTACAGGATAGCAGATATGAGCTTCATAGGCTAGGATTGGTATCCTGGATTACACAGGTGAATGACAACATATGTAGATAAGCACAATCACTGAGAACAACATTCAGTCTCCTTACCAAAGCTCTTCCTTAGACTGAAGAAAGCATAGCTCTAAAGAATCAAACCACTAAAAGTGATTATTTTCTAATAAATACACTAGAAAGAGAAAAATACCTTTTTTGTTAGAAATACCCTACTCAATATTGTCAGAATACCCTACTCAATATTTAAAAAATGAACATATAATTAATAAAAATGGAAATATATAACTTAAAAACATATAGCCACACAACTGCTTTCTGCTTCAAGAATGCTCTGAGGTTTCTGCTTTGAAACTAAGGAAACTTGGGTTTATTAAGTTTTAAAGTCATTCACTTTTATGTACAGTTGGGCTGTGCAAAACAAGGAAGGGTCATGAACTAATATCCATCCACTGATGCGAAATGGTTTTAAAGCCGTACCAGGGGCTAAAACCATCTGTGCTTTCACAGTCGAGAGAATGGTACACCTAAAACAGGAGGACTGTACGTAGTAACTGATATAACTTTCATGATAATACGTTGGGTTTGTTTACAGTAATCAACACACACATATATCCCAACTATTACATTATGAAGAATGAAGCCAGAAAAGATTCCATTTTCAGCCTGTCAGCAGTAAAATATACCCTGTTCCTACTTTAGACATCTTTTCCACAAGATGGAACAAAAGGTGTCGTTGTTTGGGACAAAATGTAACAATACAACATGTATGTTGATTTCCCTCTTTTGCCCTTTAAAATTGTAAGCAGAGAGAATGGGGAAAAATTTACTGGATTGCCTCTGTCTTTTCTCTTACTTATAGAAACTATTTCGGTTTTCTTTTCCATAGGGAAAGTAAGAATTTGTTACAATTGCCCTAACCAGCAGTTAGAAGAGCACAACACTGGGTTTGGGTGTCACATCAAATAGTCGTGGTAATCCCATGGCTAGAGAAATGGCACAGAGGTCAAGACTGTTGGCGTTCCTGCAGACATCCCCAGATCAGTTCCCAGCACTCACAGAAGGAAACTCACAGCCATATTTAACACCAGATGCAGGAGATTCAAAGCCCTTTTCCTGGCTTTTGCCAGCACCTGTCCGTGAACATGATGAAGACAGACACAGGAATGACACAATGTAAGTAATAAACAAATGAATAACTAAGTACGTCTTTTAAACTTGTTAAAAACTCTTTTTGTCATCTATATTCAAAACACGTTTACCAAAACCAAGCACGTTTGTGCACACATGACTGCGTGTATATACGTCCATGTACATGCACTGGTGATGCTTTTTTGATGATATTTTTATTACCTGCTCATTGTACAGATGAATGGGAAATGATAAGGTGTCTCTAATAATGTAGTTAATCTTTCCGTCAGATCTCTGAGATGTCTAGCTCCAGATGTGTTCCGATCCTTCGCCTCCTCCTGACATTTCTGGGGAAGATGCATGATACTTTCTATTGTGATGACACCAGAACTGAGTGTTCCTTCTTAGCTTGCGTAAAATAGACTTGTTGAAGAGTTTAGGAATGTTCTGGAAGCAGGAAGGGCAAAGCAGCTTGCCCATTTGGCTTGATCTCTGATTCATACATCCTAAGAGCAGGATATTGTTTGCTACAAGCCTTACGTTCATCTGTTTGGTTTCACCAGCATGATGACATGCCGCTAGAAAGTGAAACCCTTGCCAGACATTCTGTCCTTCGTGGTGTGTGGCTTTGGGATTAAATAGATTCAGAAATCCCATACCCAGAATAAAGGGGTAAAGAAAGAAAACAAAATCAAAAATTGTGAAACAAATATATAACTTATTCATTATATATCCCAATTGAAGCCCCCTCTCTCTGCTCCTCCCAGTCCCAAACTCCCTCCTCCCCCCACCCCCTTCCCCTAGTACACTGAAAGGAAGAGTTCCCCTCCTCTGCCATCTTCCCATAACCTATCAAGTCTCATCAGGATCTTCATCCTCTGTGTCCTTGCAAGGCTGCATGGCCAGGAGCAAATGATCAAAGAGCAGGAATGACAGAGTTCATGACTGTGGCAGCTCCTGCTCCCCTTACTTGGTGACCCACATGGAGACTGAGCTGCCAACTGGTCACATGTGAGCAGTGGGTCTAGGTTCTCTCCATGAAAAGTCCTTGATTGGTACATTACTCTCTGCAGGAGCCCCTTAGCTCAGGTTTTTTATTTTATTTTATTTGTTATTATTATTTTTAGCTTTGTTGGTCTCCTTGTGGGGCTCCTGTCCCCATCGTGTCCTTCTATCCCCCACTTCTTCCACAAGACTCCCTATGCTCTGCCCAAAGTTTGTCAGTGAATCTCAGCATCTGCTTTGATCCCCTACTGGGTGGATCCTTTCAGAAGACCCTCTATAGTAGGCTCCCAGCCTGTTCCTTGGGAGCCACTTTTTTCTTGCAATGCTTTGAGAGCATTGGTCTTTAGATGGAGACATTCTTTTTCTCTGATTTGGAAAAGGAAACAATGAATCCTGGGCTATGAAAGGCTGGCTTTTGAGAGTGGTAGATATGCTTAAAAACCTTCTGCTAGCTTAGCACTACAAAGGGCACAAGAGAAATTCCTCAAGTAAAGCAATAAACAGTAAGTCTACAGTGTGACAAGGCTTCCTAAAAGGACCAACTCAGATACTTTTCATTTCCCTCTTTTTATTTTATCCCACCTTGTTTACATTCCTCTTTCCTTACTGCCTGTCTAGTTCTTTTCTTTCAGTAGTTCTCCCCTCCCCCCTTCAAACACATTCTTCTCCATTTTTTTTTTCTTTTTGATTTTTTGAGACAGGGTTTCTTTCTCTATCCTTGGATCTTCTGGACTCATTTTGTAGACCAGACTGGCCTCAAACTCACAGAGATATGTCTGCCTCTGGATTACAGGCATGATTTACCATGCCCGACTTGTCCATTCTATTTTATTGCAATTACATTTCTTTATATCTTTCTGTTGCTTACTTTGTATGTCCTGTGACTAATGAAGTTTGATTTCATTAGCTCTCAGGTCTATAGGTAGAAAGTAGGACTAGGAGCTCAGGAAGGAGAGGAAAGGGCTCCCTTTCATTTTAACCAATTTTACTCATTAGATGTATATCCTGAGTGTTTGTTTTATGTTATTCCTGAGCCATGGCCTAACAGCTTCATTAGGTCTGCAATCAAAGGGATGGTATTTATTTTTAAAGCAAGGGCTTGCCTAAACGCTTACCAAGGTAATGAAAATCTACCTTGTCCTGGCTTCTCTGTCTTTCTCCACTCCTTGCTTGGGAGGTTCCTGACATGGATGTTAATGATATTCATTCAATAATGTGTCTCCAAAAGACTTTATTCAATCGGCTTGGCAGTGGTGTCCTACTAATGACAGTGTGGTAAAGAGATTTCAAGGTTTCTCTGTCTCATGTGAGATTCATCCTAACAAGAAAGACCTTTACTGGATAAGATCTATAAGACAGGTTTCCCACAGGAAGATGACATTTATCTTTCTGTATTATTTAAATTTTTATAATAGCTGGGAATCTAAGAAGATACATATCATTCATGTTCCTAAGGGAAAAGAGACCAGCCTTCCAGATAACGCTCTCTGTATTAGTTCCAGTTTTCATTTTCTTGGTCTTCCTGTCTCTGCTTCTTCTGTTTGCCTCCTTTCTTTTATCTCTGTACTAATGCCATTACTACTCAAAGGCTCTGAAATTGTTTTGTTATTAAATTTTAAAAGGGGTTTTATGGATAAGCTGAAGTTGTCCTGATCAGACCCTTTCTGTTCTAAACCTCTTCTCAAACTTATTATCTCCATAGAAAGAGCTATTTTCCAGACGTAGTTGGGGACACCTGCTCCTCATGCTGCTATTCAGTATGTGCTCAGTGGCTGGAGGGCACTGCTATAAAAGATGTAATGGGGCATTAGTCTGATAAACCCAAGCTACTGTGAAAAATCCTTCTGTCTCCAGTAAGGTGAGGCCAGTTTGGAATTCTAGATGCACAGTGAGAGTCTAAAAATAATAAAAGAAGCAATGAAGAGATATGAGGTAGGAGAGACTGTACTGAATTATATGACTCTCTATAAAATATAGAGAAGAGTGAATGAGGATGAGGAGGATGAAGAGTTGAGTTCCAAATAAGGCAGGACTCTGGTTGTCTGCCAGGGACTCTGTGATCCGACCAAGTGTTCATCCTTTTATGTTCTAATTTCTGTAGCTCTACGGTATATCTACCCATTCACTCCACAAAATTCATATAGACAAATCTCTCTTTTCATGAGTGATGACATCATTTCACTTGGGGGCTATTCCTTCAACATTTTCCATTTTTATATGGAAGAATGACCCATGCTTATCAACACATATGTGTCCCTCATTCTACACTTTCACTAGCAAGTCACCAGATTCATTCTACTCAGGCTTCATTCAGATCCGAAATCTTAATGTCCAGTTTGTTGCTAACAAGAGCATCTTCTACTGAGGACACATTGAGTATTCTGCAGACAACATGCCAAATGCTGCTGAAAAATACAATAGAAATGAAATTTCACCCCAGTTCCACAAACTCTAGGCCCTTTCCACCCAACCATACTTAATGTCTCTGCTGTCTCCATTCTTCCCTTAATCCTCTCTCCCCTTTCAGCACAGGTTTCTCCATGACTGATTTTCTCTCAAATCCTTAATTATCTTCCATCATTACGCCCTCTCTCATCCCCAATGTCTCCCCAGACTTCTATGCATGACTAGGAGCAAAGGCAGAGAATGGGAACTGACTTCAGGCTCCTGCGGGCAGAGAGTAATGCTACTCAGGAGCAAAGGCTACAGAAGGGCCTCGCCAAGTTATTGGGAGTCACATTCACATGAGGAGAGCAAGAATGTTAGTTCCAGGGCTGTGGGTTTCTCCATTACAACAGGAACAGAGAACACAGAGAGAGAGAATGAAGCAGAAAGTAAGTGTCCTTGTGTGGTTCCTTTTATTCTTTTCATCCAGCACTAGGCAATGGTCTTGATGCTGAACACTTGTCTTTCTTTACACATTTTCTCTGCATTTGTCATCTGCCTGTTTTCTTTCAGTGTCCATTTCATTAAGGAGAAAGTTAAAATCTAAGGCAAACAGCTAAAAACAAAAAGACAAAAATGATTCTTTACCCTTGGTGCTCGTCTTTCTTTCTCTCTTTGAATAAAATAGGTAATGATTGACTTCTGAGTAAACAAATAAAAAAGCAATTAATGAAGACTTGAAATTAATTATGTATTTGGAAGTAGAAGAAGAGAACTTTACACTACAAGTACCAAAGTCTCTCTTATTTCTCTTTCTCTCTCTCTCTCTCTCTCTCTCTCTCTCTCTCTCTCTTCATTTCAGATTCTCCTTTATTAGGTCTATTAAGCACTTGACAAGTCACTGTGACTTTGAGAAAAGAACCAAATTTATTTAAAAATTTCTGATCCTGCCACTTAGTGAGTAGATCATTCTCAAAAAAAAAAAACAAGATGTGTCTTAACATTCACAGCCTGCAAAATGAGAATAGTCACAGCATCCTTAGATAGATGGGCAGCGTTATAGTGACTGCTAATTTAACTTTTATTATATGCTGAGATATTTTCAATGGTGAATCTGCTACCTGAGAGTATGTAAATTTGAACAATTTTCCATTGCCTTTTTGAAAAAATATATAGAGAGAATATTATATAGAGAGTATATATACATGTATATGTATACATATCAAAGTACATACACACACACACACACACACACACACACACACACACACACACATGTTAATAGAGTAGTAATTGTTCATCTTGGTATGAATTGCCCTGGAAGCGTCTTCAGAATCTTGGCTTCTTCATCTTTTTTTAATTGACACTTTATCAGTCAATGCTGATTTCATCTGTTCTCAAAAGTCAGTTCTGCCATCTTGTATTTCACATTTCTTTGTCTTTGTCTACTGCAACAGTGGAACATATAAATCATGATGTTGTGGGTGCTTCATACAGTGATAAAAATCAAGTCACATGAACAAAACCTGTTTCCTTGTTGATGAAAACTTTCACAAGATTCAAGACACTCAAAGACACAATTGTGATTAAGCAAACTTTCTGCCCCTTTTGAGAAAGAAGTGGAAGTTTTCACGACTGTCCTTGTGGCTATCCAATGACAGTCCACACGATCTGGCACAGATTTCAACTCATGGCAGCTGAAAACTGAAGAAACATGCTGAGAAGCTTTCTTTCTTTCTTTTTTTCTTAATTTACAAGACGTAAAATCATGGATCAGTATATGATCTTAGTAATGGAACTGAAATTAAGGTGTTTGATCATGATTCTCACTAAGTAAATGCTAGTGTGTTCTAGAATATTTTAAAATCATTATATCCTTAAGGATATAATGAAAATATAAGAGTGAGTTGTGCACTCACAGTGGATTTAAATATCTGAATGAATTTTTACTATTCTGGGGAAAAGCCAAACAGTGGAGTCTTATCTAAGCTCCATCAAAACAGAACTATGTAAAAAAGAAGCCCGGCATGTAGAAACGCAAGAATTGGAAACACTGGACATACTCTGTGTTTGAGATGATTATAATTTGATGTTTCATCTGTAAGAGGATAAAAAGGGCAGGAAGTGAAGCTTGCTTGTTGAGTGCACTCGTACTGCTGCCATGCAGAAGAGAATCCAGATTCCTGCATTCACACGAGCCAGAAGTCTTGCAGAAGCTTGTCACTCCAGGTCTAAAGGATCCTATGCCCTCTTCTAGCCTCCATGGGAACATCATAGACACACACACACTCACACACACACACACACGCACACATTCACACACTTTTTTTTTTTAAATTCACACAGTCTGTGCTGGATTTTCAGAGAGACAGGAGCATCATTACAGAAGATGCATAGGAAGAATCTCTAATTAAGGACTGTTCACAAGAGCAAGGAAGAGACTATATGCCCTAAAAGTTCTTCCTGCTCCTACCCGTGCTCCTTCTGTGCAGTTAGTTACGGTGGACAGAAGGAGACAGTAGACTGGCAACTTCTTATTAGAGCTGTGGTTTGTTCCACAAGAAAAAAAAAACTAAAGGTTGCAGGCATTCTATTTATTTTCTTTGCTTCAGTCTTTCTTCTATATATAGTCACATTAAGACCCATCTAACTCTTGACTCATCTTTTTTTTTCTATAAATTTACCATAAATAAGCAGCAGTCTATAAGAGTTCACTCATTCAATCAACATTTTCATAATTGCGGCTTCTATACTTTTTTAATAATAGATTTTATTTAATATTGCACGTAACTTAGTTATTTTCTAAAAGACCAGTTTTTAAATCTAAGCAACATCTGAAGAATATAGCCATGCATAAGTGTTTTGACATCTACCTCTGAGTTACTAAAATCTATATATCTTAACCACAATCAATAAAGCCCTTCAACATTGCACAGAGAAAATAAATATCTCAGACTGTCTGTTCAAGTGCACTTATACCATAAAGAGCCCTGGATACTCTTATCATCAAAAAAGGAAACAGTACATTAAACATTTGAAAATTGCATTACAGAAGGATAATCCTTTCATTTAGATAACGAAGTATATTTATACTTATTCACTGTAACTTTCAAAAGCTACATAAACACACACAGACACATACACACATACTCTCTCTCTCTCTCTCTCTCTCTCACACACACACACACACACATATCCATCTAGGAAATATATTTAAAAGTACCACATCTATTCCAAAGTCCCAGAGATGAGATTGCTTGTAACACCAGTCCCTCTTATCCTATGAGAGAATGAACTAACTTAAAGAGAGTTTCAGTACAAGAATGGCATTGGCCCAGCAGGAAGATAGATGATATGGTGGAGTACAGCTGATGTTAGTGCTTTAGCAGCTCCCAAGACAGTGTGCTCCTGTTGCTGACCAAAGGAGTCTCACTGGCAGCACAGGTAAAATGACAACACCTTCAGTGCAGTTACTAACCTGTGATACATGTTCTTGCTTTAAATACACATATAGAGAACATAAGAACACCATGGATTTCTAAGGTTGTTTCTTCACCCACTCTTGAAAAAAGAAGATAAATGTTAGCTTTAAAGTTATTTACTTCAAACAATCCCTAGATGTCAAAGAGAAGTTATGAAACCAGTGATGATGGTTCCATGGACAAGGAACAGAATTCCTTTTGCCTGACTAGAGTTAAGGAAGTGCAGAGCTATTTGTCTGTGTCTCTCAATGCTTTTCATTATGCTGTCTGCTCTAAGCACAAGGAATCTCCTACCAGGGCTTTATCCCTTTGGACTGACTGCATCATCAACAAATCCAGGCATGATGACTTAATCTTGTTTCCCAGTTTGGGACTTCCCAAATACTGCCGTCAACAAAGAAACAACAGCAAAAGTAATCAAGCACCATATGCCGATTAACTGCTTGACAACTGAGAACCAACTTTGTAACTTTCCTCTTCCCAGCTCATCTGTTCAACCCAGTCATTCAAATATCTGGCTAGTTTTACTTCTAAATATCAGTTCTCCAAACCCATGCATATGTCTCTGCTTACCACTAATTCACTTTCTGCAACTTATGATAATTCTGATGGTCATGCATTGCCTGATAGCTTCTGCCGTCTTCAGTCTGGTTTCCATCTGCACCCTGAGTCATCTCTTTTAATGCACAACATGAAGCATGTTATTGCTAAGAGGTAAAAAGTTAATTTTCCCAAAGGAGATCCCAGGACCTTTTGCAAAGCTTCTTGGAAACCGATTATGAGTTTGAGTTTAAGGCCCTATGCTTAATGCAATCAGTCTTGACCAATCATAATGCTATAGCCCCAGGCTCTTTTCATGTCAATGAAGCAGTCATGGCTTTCTGAAACAGAAATGTAAGTAGACTTCTATGACTACGTCACTATGTATATGCTTGTAAATCCATATGAGACACAAGAGGGCTACAACTGCCCATAGATACCAGCACTGGGTATGTCTTGACCCAACCTTCTGCCTTATAATGCTGCTGTTGTTTTTCCACTTACATAGCAATCCTCTCCATAAGTGCTCAAAACCCATAATCAATATCACAGGTTTCTCCTACAGTCTTGTTCCTAGTTAACCTCTATAGACTATTCCAAAAATAGAAAGTTATGTAGTAATGTATTACTAATTTTGTCTTTGATCACTAAAATGGAGAAAAACCCAAAAAAAATGGCCTCCTGGAAGGTTTAGTGTCCTGATTTGCTTGGCAACAACTGAGATTTAAAAACAAAACCACCATCAGTGCTTCCACTCTTAAGATGGGTACCATGTGTCTGGTTTTATTTTGAGATCTTTGATCCATTTGAACTTTTGTGCACTTTGATAAATATGGGTGTATTTGCATTTTTCTACATGTAGACATCAGTTAGACCAGAACCATTTGTTGAAGATGCTATCTTTTTTTTCCATTGTATTGTTTTGGCTTCTTTGTCAAAAATTAAGTTTCTGTTGGTATATGGGTTTATTTCTAGGTCTTTGATTCGATTCCATTGATCCACCAGTCTGTTTCTATGCCAGTACCACACCGTTTTTATAACTGTTTCTCTATAGTACAACTTGAGATCAGGGATGGAGATACCTCCAGAATATCTTTTTTAATTTTTTTTTATTTTTGTTAATTACACTTTATTCACTTTGTATCCCCCCATAAGCCCCTCCCTCCTTCTTTCCTGATCTCACCCTCCCTCCCCTTTCTTCACACATGCCCCTCTCCAAGTCCACTGATAGAGCAGGTCCTCTTCTCCTTCCTTCTGATCTTAGTCTATCAGATCACATCAGGAGTGACTGCACTGTCATCTTCTGTGGCCTGGTAAGGCTGCTCCCCCCTCAGGGGGAGGTGATCAAAGAACAGGCCAATCAGATTATGTCAGAGGCAGTCCCTCTTCCCATTACTATGTAACCCACTTGGACACTGAACTGTCATCATCAGAAGAAGAAAACAGGAAACAACCTAGGAACCTACCACAGAGGGCCTCTGAAAGCCTCTGCCCTGTAGATTATCAAAGCAGACGCTGAGACTTATGGCCAATTGTTGGGCAGAGTGCATGAAATCTTATTTAAGAAGTGGGAAATAGTAAGAGCTGGAGAGGATGGGAACCACATCCAGATGGCAACAGAACCAGAAAATCTGAATGTAGGGAACTTCCCAAAGACTAATACTTCAACCCAAGGACTATTCATGGAGATAACCTAGAATCCCTGCACAGATGTAGCACATGACAGTTCAGAATATCTTTTATTATACAAGATTATTTTAGCTATTCTGGATTTTTTGAATTGCCATATGAAATTGAGAATTGTTCTTTCAAGGTCTATAAAATATTGTGTTGGTATTTTGACTGATACTCCAAGCAAGCAAGAATCATGGGTGGAGAGAAGCTAGAGCCACTGCTCAGAGGAAGACCATAGGCTTCTCAGTTCCCAAGTGGGTTTCCTAGTGTGTGTGGGTGTGGGGGCAGGGTTGTCTCTGACATGAACTCAGTGGCCAGCTCTTTGATCACCTCCCCCTGGTGGGTGCAGCCTTACCAGGCCATAGAAGATGATGCAACCAGCCCTGATAAGATCTGATAAGCTAAGGTCAGAGAGAAAAGGAGGAGGTCCTCCCCTATCAGTGGACTAGGGAAGGGGCATGGGGTAGAGGGAAGGTGGGTGGAACTGGGGGGAGATAAGGGAGGGGGATGCAACAGGAATACAAAGTGAATAAATTGTAATTAATAAAAAGAAAAAATAAATTTAAATTTGCACCAACAAAAAAAAAGGAAAGGAAAGGAAAGGAAAGAAAAGA
Source organism: Meriones unguiculatus (assembly GCF_030254825.1). Taxonomy (NCBI): domain Eukaryota; kingdom Metazoa; phylum Chordata; class Mammalia; order Rodentia; family Muridae; genus Meriones; species Meriones unguiculatus. Next base: position 43,667,508 of record NC_083364.1, on the reverse strand, counting down.
AAAGAAAAGAAAAGAAAAGAAAAGAAAAGAAAAGAAAAGAAAAGAAAAAAGATGAGTGCCATGAAGGCAAGCACCATCTCTTTGGCGAAAGATATTTACAGCACAGATTTGATGACCTAAGTTCAATCTCTGGAAATGAGTTAAAAATGGAAGGACAGACCTGACTTCACAAAGTGAAGATAGCCTGAGATTGCTACATCTGTGTACTTGACATGTGCTCTCACTCGCACACATGCACAGAAAAAGTGAATGTAACTTATTTTAATTAAAACTTCCAAAATCACAATAATGGCTTGCCAGGTAAGATGTGTCCACTGGTGCATCAGCAGTGAGACTGCTCATATCGATAATCTACTACCTTCTGGATTAGATTTGAGGTCTGCTACACAGGAGGAAATTCATGCGTAATGCCATAAACATGGTCAAACTCCATCTCTAGGGAAGCAACAACTCCTAGAAGAGCACCTACATTTTGATAAATAATCATGTTGTCATAATGCTTTCTAAATACTTAGTGGAGAGTGGTTAACCCAGAGACTCATAACTTCTCAAAGTGCTGAGAACAAGTGAAATGAGTGCACAGGAGTAGACAGAACCTGTACATCAATGCATCACCTCTCATGGAACACTGTAGAAGGAGGAGGAAGAGGAGGAAGAGGAGGAGGAGGAGGAAGAGGAACAGACAAGAAGGATGAGGTGAAGAAGAAAAAGAAGGAAAGAAAGAAGGAAAGAAAAAAGAAAGAAAGGAAGGAAAGAAAGAAAGAAAGAAAGAAAGAAAGAAAGAAAGAAAGAAAGAAAGAGAAAGAAAGAAAAAGAAAGAGAGGATTGGGTAGAGTGGTGGGAAAGGCTGACCTCTGCACATGGCATGGGCACTGGGGCAAGAAGTAGGTGACAGATATGAGCACAATACATTGGCCTGCAGGCATGGAACTTTAAATATATGGTAATTAATTCATTAGAAATATTAATGCCAAAGTATTTTTTCATGGCATTCAGAGTATTCACACCAATACAGTTCCTACCTGCAGCTGCTGGATCTCTTTGTACCATTTATCCACTCACCACCAACAATTGTGCCTCATTTTATTTTTCAAGAATGCAACAAAATTCTTGCCATGGGTAATTTACATTCTGGCCCTAATGATGGGATAATCTCTCCTTTACCTTCCAAACAACTATAGTGCCTGTCCAAAGGGGAACCTTCCCGAATCTTCAATAGACTCATGAGTGAAGTTAGCAGACAAACACAAAATTGGGAGTTTTCTACTTTTCTCAGCTTTAGCTTTTATTTTTAATTAGAATCTAAACGTTAATGAGAAAAAGAATCTCTTGATACTGAAACTAAGGAATGAAGAAAAGTGTGTTTATAGCAATATTACAATTTTGAAAATGCATGTTCTTTCCAAACAGGAAAATTATTCTTTAGGTTAGTTCTGGCTCTTCTCATCAGAATGTTATATTCTTTTCCCTTACTGATAATTATCCTTCATGATGCTTAAGATGGGTACAAGAATGATGTATGATAAATTTTGAAAATTAGAAAAAAAATCAATAAAGGTATTATTGCCAATCCCACCACGTGTTCATCTATATATGGATTTTGTTGTTGTTTTTTTTTTTTTTTTTTGATGTGCATTCAATAAAATATGATTTCTTCATCACAGAAAAAAATATGTTAGTTCATCACTGGCAACAGGAACTAAGACAAAGGCAGACAGAACAAGAAACAAGGGATCAGAACTGTGTCAAGGCTGCAGGCGAGGGGCAGAATGTGAACAGCCATTAGGAAGGTGGGATAAGACGCAAATTTCTTGGCTGGTCTTTATGAAGGATGAAGATCCGCTGAGACACCAAATGGGTTTTGTTTTTCTGTTTTCAAAGAAGACATTGGGGAGTGCCTTGCTTGCTAAATGTCATCGGAAACAGGCAAGACAAACAGATGAGAATTATTACATCGAGGGGCGGTTAATGTGCAAGATGTTCGACACCTAATAGATAAACGAGATGTGGAAAAATCTCCAGGACCAGATGGCTCTTCTTATGTCCTTTCAAATGCAATATTTTCCTTCCTGAAATAAAGATGAAGCATGGAAATGGGTGGGGGGTTAGTCTAACTGCGAGTAGCCAAGGAAAGAATAAAATACATTTATGAAGCTGCCATCTTTCACTAATATTGCATTAAAAAAAACAAAGGCCCAATAGAAGTGTCACCTCCTATCAAAATCTTCTGTGACTTTCATAACCATAAAATTCATCCTGAAAATAAACTGAAATATTTCCCCACACAACGGATGCCTAATTTCATATAGTGATGTCAGTCTGTTGGAAACCCTTGCCACATAACTGAGATTGGGCACAAGGTCACTTTAGAACACCACACACACAGATTTGTATTTTTCTTCATTTTTTAATATGAGATTATTCAATCCTAGTTCTCATATTTGTATCAGAAGAGCTCTTGACAGCTGGCTGAGTAAGTCATTCTGAGTGTTCTGGGAGACAAGCCTGAGATTCATTTGTTCTTTGCTTATGGGTATCTATTAATGAATCTTCCATCTCGGTCTTACTGTCCCCTGAAGCCACGAGGCATTTGTAGCAAACACAGATTTACATAGTAGGAAGGCTTCTGTCAATAGCATTAAAGCTGCGGTTATTTATCTTCCTGGCCTTGCAATAGGAAAAGGAGGATCAGAGGAGGGAAAAATACATAAAAAAAAATTCCACTTTCGAACCATAAAATACAGTATTGTATTTTTCATTTGTTTCATCTTTTTCCTTATCTTGGGCTCCTATTCCTGACTGTGAAGTTGAATCCTAGAAGACAAGCTGAAGTTATTAGCCAAATGTTTTGGAATGGTGTGGTTATTGCAACTGGAGTTTTGAGCACACATATTCTTAAAAATGGCCATTCTTAGTTTTCTTCAGCTTTTCTACTCAAACATGTATGCCACCCCTCTCATAGTTAAGAGCTGGCTATTTTGAGTCCATACTGTTTGTTGAAGTTATTGTTTGAAATTGCACCAAAAAAAGGGCATCCAACAGAACATTGATGAAGTTAGTAAAGACACCATTTTTTCTTTTTGTTTTTTTTTATTAATTACAGTTTATTCACTTTGTATCCCCCCTGTACCTCCATCTCTCCTCCCCTCCCAACCCCACCCTTCCTCTTCTCCACCTGTGTCCCTCTCCCAGTCCACTGAAAAGGGAAGTCCTCCTCCCCTTCCCTCTGATCCTAGTCTATCAGGTCTTAGCAGGAGTAGCTGCATTGTCTTCTTCTGTGGCCTGGTAAGGCTGCTCTCCCCCTTGGGGGGAGGTGATGAAAGAGCAGGCCAATCAGTCATGTCAGAGACAGTCTCTGTCCCCATTACCATGGAGGCCACTTGGATACTGAACTGCCATAGGCTACCTCTGTGCAGGGGTTCCAGGCCATCTCCATGAGTGGTCCTTGGCTGGAGTATCAGTTTCAGAAAAGACCCACAAAATTTTCAGGTAAATATTGGGAACTGGAAAAGATCATCCTGAGTGAGGCATTCCTGAAGCAAAAAGACATACAGGGTATATACTCACTCATAAGTGGATTCTAGACATATAATATAGGATAAACATGCTATAATCTGTACACCTAAGGAAGCTAATCAGGAAGGAGGACTCTGGCTAAGATGCTCAATCCCCATTCAGAAAGGCAAAGAGGATGGAAATCATCGGAGGAGGGAGAAAACAGGGAACAGGACAGGAGCCTACCACAGAGGACCTCTGAAAGACTCTACACTGCAGGATATCGAGGCAGATGCTGAAACTCATATCCAAACTTTGGGCAGAGAGCATGGAATCTTATGAAAGAAGTGGGAGATAATAAGACCTGGAGAGGACAGGAGCCCCACAGGGTCAGATCCTAAAGGACACCATTTTAAAAGCAGATCACACATGGTCTAATGCTTAATCTAAAATAGGTGATATTTTTATTTGCAAGGTGAATGACTCCATGACATGTAGTATAGAGAGAAGAAAACAGACCAAAGATGACCTGAGCAAGAAAAGCAGGGTCACTGGTTTGAGTCTGAGTGTGATTCTTTATTGTAGAGAAAAATAGCAGAAACAGCCCATGCATGATGTGTAATCACAGTCTTCTGTGAATAGTGCCCCTGCTGGCATGTGGTGCAACAAAGCTTTAATTAAAAAAAAAAAAAAAAATTATTCATTTTGTATCCCTGCTGCAGCCTTCTCCCTCAACCCCTCCCAATCCCATTCTCTCTCCCTCATGTCCTCACATGCCCCTCCCCCAGTCCACTGATAGGAGAGGTCCTCCTCCCCTTCCCTCTCTCCCTAGCTTATCAGGTCTCATCAAGACTAGCTGCATTGCCTTCCTCTGTGACCTGGCAAGGCTGCTCCCCCCTCAGGAGGAGGTGATCAAAGAGCCAGCCACTGAGTTCATGTCAGAGACATTCTCTGTTCTACTTACTAGGAACCCACTTGGAGACAGAGCTGCCATAGGCTACATCTGTGCAGGGTTTCTAGGTTATCTCCATGCATGGTCTTTGGTTGGAGTATCAGTCTCAGAAAAGACCCCATTTTTTTGGATCTGTTGCTCTCAACAGGACAGGAGCCTACCACAGAGGAACTCAGAAAGACTCTACCTAGCCAGGTATTGAAGGAGATTCTGAGGCTTATAGCTCAACTTTGGGCAGAGTGCAGGGAATCTTATGAAAGAAGGGGCAGATAAAAAGACCTGGAGGGGACAGGAATTCCACAAGAAGAGCAACAGCTGCAATAATTCTTCAGAGGAGGCACTCCACTCCTTATGGCCTTAAGAGCAAAACCATGTTTTCACAAACAGACCGACTTTTGTCTCTTCTTTGACATGCAGAATCAGATATACCCCCATGATTTGACTGCAGAAACAATGAAGATATTCTAACCTCATTAACAGAACCCCACTCTATCCAGAATATTGTTATTGTTACTCCTCCAGTGCAAACTCTTTTCCTTGAGAGAGACATTCATTCATTGTCACTATAGTTACCAGCGGACGTTATGAAACTAGGCCACTTTCTTTTTCATTCTTTGTAAGCCATAGTGGCTGCTGTTGGTGAGGAAGGTGAAAGACTGAATGGGAATGGGTCCCTAATGGAACAACAACATGGAAAGATTAGTGTTCTCTCCTTATGCTGTATCTATGGCAAGTCCTGTGAAGACTCCACAGTTAGCCACTTATTCATGGTTCCTGCATATTTCTGCAGTTTCTGTTTTGTTCCATCCTGTTGTCTCCAGCACTGCAGGATCTTTGGTGTTATTCTTTAGGTGGGCCCAATCCTCCCCCCCCTCTTTTTGTTTGTTTGTTTGAGACAGGGTATTTCTGTGTGTCGCCCTGGCTGTCTTGGAGATCAGGATACCTTTGGGCGCACAGGGATACCCCCGCCTCTTGACTGTTGGAATTAAAAGCAGTTGGCACCATTCCGAGTCATATTAGCATCTTAATTTTGCCGTTGTCATTTTCTCCTAAGATTTATGTTAGAGGTTTACATTCCCAACAAAGACACTAATGCTTATGCTTTCTCCTCATAGAACTAAATTACTCACTGCTGAGGTAAACAGCTGCATGTCTCAGCTTTTTCTAGCTTGCCTCCCACAGCAACTCTTCATGGATGACTTTCTTCATATAACTGAATCATTTGCATGCTCCAATACGCCCACTGAAGTTTCCATGCCATGGTCATGCCAAGATTTCATTTTGAAATTCCCTTCTCTTTCTATAAAATAGCCAATGAATCTATTTACCTTCTTTCATCTCTGAAGTCATGCTTGCTGCCTGGCACACAGTCTTCTTTATATCCTGCTTTGCCCAATAGCACAGCTGTCTGAAGAATTTCAAAATCTCACTCTTTACTATTAATTATCATTTGTTACAATCTCACTCTGCATGGCCCTCTTTCAAATTCATTAGAATAGGGTTCTTATCTTAGTCTTTGCAAAGTATCTACAATGTTTCCCATCTAATATTCTCACTGAACAATAGTTAAACAATCAGCCGATTAATTAACAAAACTAGGTTGATGTGAAAATTCATTACACAAAAAATTAAATTTGATAAGACATAAAGATAAGATAGCATGGAAGCAAAATTTCTTCCAACATGGGATAATTTACACACAGTAAGACACAAACAATTGAAGGTAAGCCATCATTTTATGCTGGTGAACATTCAGGCCTTTTAGAGTAAGGATGAGGAGCTGATTAGGAGCATGAGGCACTATTCCAGAGCTTGTCCTGCTATACTACATGAGTAGCATCCTGAATGAGGCAGCATAGTACACAGTTAACTTAAATTTGGGTTCTGAGCTTTTTTTAAATCTTGGAGACTTATCTGGCTAGTGCTGTGACCTCCTAGAAGTTGTATAACTGCTCTAATCTATGGCAGTAATGATCCTTACCTCAAAGAATTGTTGTAATATAATATACACATAAAGTACTTTGCATAGGGCTTGACTTAGAATAATAACAGCCATTTATTGAATAACGAGCATTTTTCTTGAGAACAATATGTCTAATTTAAATAATCCATCGAGGCCTTTAAATTTTGACTACTTCTTCATTTTAAAAGTATAATGACCTGAAGCATATGATTTTACTTCATCTCTGGTTGGTTTGACCTAAACGTTTTTAAATAAAGGGCATTCATCAGTACACATGCCAAACTAGACTAGAAATCTTAGGACATAAGAAACAATGGCTTTAAGTCTGAAGAGTCAAGAGACCTAAGGGAAATAAGCAGAAACTGCTACTGTTAAAAATAGATTTAAAGTAAAATAGATTAAATATAATTAGTCTGATTGGCCACTCATGGCAGGGAATAGAACGGAATTGTGCTGACTAGGTGGAAAATGTTCTCAATTCCCTTAGTCTCTGGTTCATCCTCCTCACAGATTTTGGGTGAATAGGTTTTTATTGAGCACCTTTTCTCTGTTCAGAACAATGGGCACAAAGTAATAAGAAAAGCATTCTTCCTGCCTGAGCCCTTTGTCTGCCTGGAAAAAAAAAATCACTGAATAAGAAAACACACTCTGCCTGATCTCCATCACTTCTTCCTGGTGGGGGTACCTCACCAGGCCACAGGGGAAGAGTTCTGGTGTGACTTGACATGCTGGAGTGCATTGGTAAGAGGGGAGGCTCCCCTGTTCTGAGGAGTAGGGGAGGGGGAGGGAGAATAAGGAGAGAAGGTGGAAAGGGAGGAGGGGGCTACATTCGATGTAAAGTGAATCAATCAATCAATTAATTAATTAATTAAAAATGAAACACACTTGCTTAAATAGATTTTCATCTTCATAATAAACAGAAAAATTATCCTCTACATACATGAAACAAAGCTTTGTCGGTAAATTCATTTTGTAGTTCTTGGTGACAAGGGAATTTAGTGATACACTTTACAAACTCATAACTTTAGTAATTAAGGATCAAATATTATGAACCATTTAGAAATAATGTCTTTTTAGATTTTGAGAGGTGCTCAATAACTTGTTCATTTACATAATTTTTAGGCTTAAACTTAAAAAAAAATAACCTCCCTGTAAATCAGGCATTTGGACCTCCACTCTAATGATGGGCAGGCTGCCATTTAGCGTTCAAGCTATAGGATTATATAACACATCACCTAAACCTCAACTACTTAAGCACAGAAGCCAGGAATGAAAAATGTGCCCAGTGTTCATGAGGAAAATTTTGGATCTGAGTTCTTCTAGTATCTTGGCCTATTGCCTCAGGTTTTAAGTCTTAAAATTCAAAATTAAATAAACTTTTTCCTAGAATGGGCAGAAGTAATAGCTAACATTTTCCGTATATCACAAATATTTCACAAGAACAGAGTTTAATATGTTTATCATGAATGTCCAGCCAAATGTGTCTTAAATATATTTTATGAAGAATGGCTTTTAGCACTTATATCTCAATATTTATTAAGAGAAAGAGTTGGTTGTATTTGTCAGAGCCTGGGAGTTTAAGACAAACTTTCGATATTGTCTAATGTTAGTACTTTTATTTAATACTTTTTTTTCAACAGAGTTCAAAATATGCAATTGAGGAATTTCTTGCCCTCTTTCCTAGTTAAAGACATGTCTGATTCATAGAATGCTAAAGAAGCCAGATTTCTGCCTTGTTTGAGTCACAGCCATTTTTAGAACTATGGAGAGAAAATGATTACTTAAGCAAACTTCCTGGCAACATGCATCCAGGTTAGTCCTACGTGACCTCGTTTTGCTTCTAACCTAGAATTTAAGAACAGGGAAGAGTTTTTAGTGGCCATGTGCACTGTATTTTCTTCTCACATTTGAAGAAAATTGTATGTGAAGAAGACTAACATCTTATTAAAAACTTAATGGATTTTCCTCACTCCAAATGTTCTCCAGTTGTGTGGAGATTGTCTATGACCTTGGCTTCCATGGCAGCCAGAACTTTTCATTCTGCCTCTGTATCAGGGAATGGTAGAGACCAGGGTCAGAAAAGCGCTTGTGTACAGAGATGTCAAGGAAGCTCTCACTCAGGAGGTGACCTTCAAATCTAGTGCCAGCAACTCCTACATAGTTATAGTTTAATATTATCATCACATCCACTGAAAACTATAAAACCTCTGGAGGCAGTTTAAAAATCCACAAGTCAAAACAACAAACTGTGTATGACTTATCAGTTTCAAGAATATATACTTATCTTAACAAATTGGAAACTTTTTATATAGTTTCTCCATAATTTATTTCTTCAGTACTAAAATTTCTACTTCCAAAATTCCATTATTCATTATGGATTTTATATTGCCTGCCCCCCACAAAAAAGGGAACAAAAAGAAATGAAAAAAGAAAAGGGAAAAAAAAGGACCATAATTTTTTTTCTTCAGATTTATTCAGATAAGGAATTAGATTGACAAAGCAGTATTCATTGAGCAATAGAATGCTTCTATTTTACTTTCTAAAAATTACATTTACATACATAGCTATCTCTATTCCTTACTGCAGTATGTAAATGAATGTCACTGAAAGAGAAATGGCTGGAGAAAGAGGCCCACACCTACAGCTATTGTCAATAACAGATACTGATACAGAACATGATTAGCTAAGGTCAGGATGCAGAGAACAAGAGTTAGGTCTGTGCACCCTTCAAGGACACTGCTAAATTGAGGTGAACTGCTTTAGTCAAATTATACAGACCACTAGGCTTTGCTTTGCAAGCAATTATTTACTGCTTGAAAGCCAGCTCACATGAAGATAACATTTGCAATCTTAAGCAGACTTGATTTTTAATATATAAAAAAAGTTTAAAGAGCATTTTATTAAGTAGAAGGCAAAGTAAATGCTACTTCAAATGAATTTCTTTACTGCATTGTAGATAGGGAAATTATGTTCACAGAGTCATAGAGCATTTTGATCAAAGGTTTACATTTAATTCATCCTGTGTAGCATCTTTCAAACACTCTTTTGCAGAGAAAGATAATGGAATGGGGTAATTTTTCACCCTATAAGATTGAGTACTGAAACTTTTGAAGGTATCAAGGCAAAGTAGAATGAAGTCATGGGATTCAGAATTATAATCAATATGTCATTTAGAGTGGCAAAATCTATGAGTGTCTAGTTATATACAAGGAAAAAAAAAGTAAAGAAGGGCATGGAAATTGGTGAACCAGGGAACTGATTAAAAGTCCATGTATTCCTAATCTGAGCCTAAGTGAATAAATAAGACCTGCTCAAGTTCCAACTCTGCTCAAATTCCTCAACAAACAAAGTTGTAAAGTTTCTATAGTGAAATGGTTTTCAAGCATGTTTTTTTTTTTTTCTTTGACTAGTGAGGTCTCACTGCATAATTAAATAATGGTTGAGCTCATCCATCCATCCACTATAAAGAGTATATTAAGCATGGTAGGCCTTGATTTACAAGGCATTAAAGGGATTCTGTTCAAATCTTCTGGATTTAGAGGGCTTGTGTTCTATTTAAAAAGACAGATAATAGATAATTTCACAAAATGGTATCAATTGCTTTTCTTCGTCATGTGAACAAATACCCAACAAGAAGCAATTCAGGAAGTGAGGGTCTTAGCCTCTGTGGCAGTGCACATAAGCCAGACATGCTCAAGCGAAAAAAAGTACATATTTTGGCTCACAGTTTAGAGATATAACTCATTATGCTGGGAAAGATACTGCGGAGTTCAAGTAAGCAACAGCATGAAACAGTTTGCTTGCATCTTGGGGGTTTAAGAAGCAAATCTTTGGACTGGAAACAGGGTCAGCTAAAAAGCTCTGTTTTCCAAGCACTCCCCATTTACCAGGTAGGTTTCATAGTCAGAACATCACCTGAGACTAAATTTTCAAGTGCACAAAACTATGGAACAGCATTTCACCATCCAAAAACAACCAAACATCTAACCTTTTCCTAATATGACCAAGGACAGACTTCATAATGAGTGAGGAAGGCAGGGGAATCTGGAGAAAGGACTTACTGTGGTCTGAGAGTGAGTGATTGACTCAAAAGTACCTGAAGGATAAAATGAAAGTGATCAGTAATGATCACTATATATGTTGTGAAAAATTTAGAGAGCTTTAATAAAGGTTATACTTGAAATGGGAGGTGGGAAGCACAGTAGAAAGAACATGAAAATTCTATCAAAATTAAATAGGTATGAGCACAGAACATGAACAGCGATCAAAAAATGCCAATGTGCCTTTCTCTCTCTTTTTTTTTTTTTTTTTTTTTTGTGCCATGGTGGAGAGCACTGGGAAATGAATGGGACTGACTCCCCCCCCCCTTTTTTTTCACTTAAAATAGTTCTCTTGAATAGTTGGCCTTCAGATTTCTGGATGCTTCCACAATTCTGTTTCCTTAATCAGACATGGTCAGGAATCAGCAAAGGCTTGAAGGGGCTATTTGGGTCCTCCTTGGTAATACTTAATTCCATTAGGAGAATGTGGCAACATTGGTATTCCAAAATAAACATCAGTATGAAAATCATAGCATAAACTGATGACACGTCTGATGCTTACATTTATAAAATTACGAACAAGAGACTGTATTTGTAAACCTTTTGTGAGAGATATAATTGTGTTCTCTGGTGACGAGATTGATGGAGGGAAGCAATGGCAGTGGAGAGAAGGCTGCAAAACAGTTCACTCTACTACAGCTGAACTGCAGAATTGCCAAAGGTAAGAAAACAAGCTCTTAATTGAAGGATAAAGGTGAGGTAAGAAGGCAAATGAGTTTTGTTTAGTTAAGAAGATTAATGAAATAAAGAAATATGTTCTCACTGTCTATGTACATTCAGCAGCTCTTATGCAAAGGATCAGATAGAGTACAAGCAAACGGGTCTGGCCAGCCTCTCTCAGGAGAAAACTATGGAATGTGTACCTCAGTGATGACAGAGGAGTAAAAGGCCCGTGGAGCTTCTTAGAATGACATTTAAGTTCACCAGGTACAGTTTGCATTGCCATTCTGCTATTTGCCAGTATCAGTTAATGACATTCTAGGAAAGACTAATACTTTTTTTTTTTTTTCATCTATAGAATGTTTCCTGGCTTGAAACGTGTTTGGAGCCATTTTGAATACTATACTTATAATGACCCCCACAGCGGTGAGAAAGTCATCTCGACAGCTGAGCAGTTGGGGTACATGTCAAATGAAGCCTGTTGGAGCAGTTCGGGAAAATTAGTATTTTTTTCCCTCATTTATTTCTAACTAGGTATGTGTAATGGAAGTACTTAGCTCATACTGATTCCATAATCTATGCCAAGTTTTTAATTGAAATGTAACTAACTTGCCCCAAATGCTAGTTAAACATAGATTCAGATTTTTAAGAGGCCAGGGTTGCCTGGTCCTTGCAGAAGTTTAAAAATACATATAACCTTGAATTTATCAAAAGGATATGGGAATTCTAAGCTCTCACCATGGCTTTCTTTTGCTTTTATCAGACTGAAAACATAGAATGTAAATAAAAACAATGCATATATATATATGTATATATATATATATATATATATATGTATATATATATATGTTGGCCTGCCCTTCTGCAGTTCCCTCCCTTCACTTAAGGACCTTCCCATATGTAAGTTCCTCTTAGGTAATTAAAAAAAAAAAAACGAAGAAATATTTGGTTAAATAATGTTCATGGAAACAGGCTAAAATTCTTTTCAGAGCATGTTTTAGGAAAACTCTCTTATGGTCATAAAAAATGAAGACAAATGCCCCAAATAAGTTTTGTTTACTACTAAGGCATTATTTACACTAAAAAAAAAAAAGGATTTCCTCACTGTCTTACTCTCTCTAGCCCTTTTAACTGCTATAGAATGCATAAATTTATAAGGTCCTAAAACTGCTTTGCATAAACTGAGTATAATCTAATATTTAAAACAATAATAATAAAGTATAAGCATTATTACTAAGAGAAACAAATAAAATAAAAACAAAACAAATGGATGGGCAAATGGATAGGGGGTCTTTCTGGGTCTCTGGTGTCTTTTATGTTGCTAAACAGCTTCGGGAACCTACTGCAATTTCATTGCAAAGGAAATGTTTTAGAGATGAGGCTATAGTTCAAGTTAACACTGAAGAGTTTGATGTGTCAGTCAAGACATGCAGTGAACAATGGAGTATGGGACAGTGTCATTGAAATTATAGTTCTTTTCTCCAGGTATATAAATATTTTATTTTTATTCCAAGTTAGATCCTTACATTAGTACGTATCTACATATAAACTAATACACACATATATAATATATAGTATATACATATATAATATATAGGCATATTGGTGTGTGCATATATATATATATTCATTGGTATAAATTCCTTCTAAATTCAAAAGAACGTTAGTATTCAAAGAAGAAGGCCTGTATCAGCCTGTATCATGTTGCAAAGAGTAAATACAGTAAGCTTTTCGGTCTCAAGTTGTAGCTATAGGTCTGGAAGTGATTGATTGACTGTGTAGCTTTTATAAGTATGGCTTATGCGTTGGCAGCACTCCCTACATTGTAGAATGGGGACAGGCCCTGAAAATGTATTTCCTAATATAACAAGAGGCCTATATACTAAGGGTTTTGCGTTCTACTCCAAGAATTGTTGAGATTGTAATTTTCTGAATGTTCAGGACCCACACCAGGCCTTTCAGCACATTATTTTCTTTTGTGTGTGGGGGAGGGGGTAGAAAATGTCTAAGCTAATATCTAGGAGATGTATAAAAATGTTTATATAGAAAGGAAACGAAAAAGCTGCGGCTTAATCCCAATGAACTTTATACTGTATAAAGCTGATCCTCAGTTACCCAGGCTCCTGGTAGCGAGGCTAAATCTGTCTTTTATTGCACATATGTGAAGAGATGAAGAAAATTATATATAAATGTTTGCTAAACCCACGCTGAAATTCTGACTCGAGGAAAGTAAAACCTTTCTGTGCCAAAAGAATGCAAATGGAAGAAGATGAAATGTTTACCATAGCAATATTAAAGGCTCAAGGTAATTTTAGCTATACCCAGGAACAAGCTTCTTCAAAGGGTATACGTGAAGAACGCATCAAAAGTTGATGGGAGGGTTGAAAGAGTGAAATCTAAAAGGCATTTAAAACACCATAATCAACCGAGACTTATTTTATTTCATTTTTTTTCAGAGATTGAACAAGATATTTATGTCTTTTCTGCTTTTGATTTTGAACGTGTCTCACACTAAACGTGCAAAACCGTGTGTTAGTGATCCCTTCTGCAACTACCTGCCACGGAAATAAGAGACCCCACCTCCTGCTTCAACAGAGAAGGGTTAAGAGGGCAGCCCCGGTATCTCAAAGAACACCGGGCGGAGCAACTGCAAAGGTCTGAAGTGGAATGTTTACTCATGCATCCTCATTCAACAACTGTACCACTTAAAAACAAATAGAAAAGTGAAAAGAAGCAATGCACGCAGCCACAAATCTACAGGTTTCCTGGTAACTACTGTGAATGTTGCTTTGTGAAGGAATTATTCCATTACTCGAAAACCTCCAGTCCACTTGAGAAGAAAGATTAAAAAAAGCGGTTTAATGGCCACATAAAGCAGGTTCGCCACTTAATTCAGGCTGCCATGAAGCTAGTGGTACTGGATTGACAGGTAACGCGAGAGTTAAAATGAGGAGGTCATGCTCTGTGCAACCCACCGGGAGCTTTGGACCACTACTTATTAGAGGATTTTGAGTTTGGGGGTTGTCAATTGAGTTTTATTAAATTGAGGCCATGTCCAAAGAAGATTGCAGTATTTGTTTAGTAACATTGGAGATACAAAGAATCTTGCCTATATTCATGAATGTACTGTTTCAACATGGGGAATAGAGAATGGGAGTGTGTATGAATACCTATTGTGGGAAAGGAAGCACGTGATAGAGAATGATGGAGTTCCGGCAGGTATTGAAGGGTACTTTGGCTACTCATGATGGCGCTTCTCTCTGGCCAGCATTAGCTCTTGCATCGACACTGTAATATGAAATGCTTTCAATTTATTCTCCCATCTTAAACAAAAATAATGGACTCCTTTTTCTCAAAGAATTTGAACAATTCTATCTTTGATCACCTCCCCCTGAGGCGGGGAACAGCCTTACCAGGCCACAGAAGATGACAATGCAGCCATTCCTGATGGGATCTGATAGACTAAGATCAGAAGGAAGGAGAGGAGGACCTCCCCTATCAGTGGACTTGGGGAGGGACATGCATGAAGAAGGGGGAGGGTGGGTAGGACTGGGAGGGGAGGAGGGAGGGGCTTATGGGGGGATACAAAGTGAATAAAGTGTAATTAATAAAAAATAGAATTAAATTAAAAAATTACCATCATGCTATAGAAAAAATGAAAAATACTTCCATATTAAAAAGTGTAAAAATTAAAAAAAAAAGAATTTGAAAAAATAAATGTGGGCATATCCATTGTCCTTTAATAGTAATTTTATAATTTCTATTTCACCCTCAGATTCATTCTTTAATTGTTACAGCTTCTTTTGTCAAATGTGCTATTAGTGAATGACACAGAGAGAGAGAAACAGAGCTAGACAGAGACAGAGAGAGAACTTGGCACCATGCTGATGATGTAAAAAATATGTAAATGTGCAAACAGAAGAGAATAAAGTAGACTTCTTTCAAAATTATGAAATATTTGATGTACAGTATAGTTCACCTTTACCAGGGGTTTTAGTTCAGATTATAGACACTAAACTCAAGGTTACTTCATGGCCTGGTTTGGTTTTACTGTTTTCCTTAGACAACTGAGATTCTAATCCAGAACTCTAACAAAAAAGAAGACTCTTTTCCCAAACTCTCTGTGATGTTTTGTCTGATAGAACAATATTTCTTTGGGGCTTCTTAATTCCCAAGTGGAGGTTTAGACTATTCATAAACCATAGAAAGAATATTTCAGAAAAAGGCTTTAAAAATGTCAATTTGATTACAGGCCCAGGAAATAAAGCAATGAAATACTTTTATTCTAACTGTCAATTCTCTGTTAAGTCTGGGCTTTCTGAATCAGGTAGTTTAAAGAAATACATAAAGAAATGTTAATACTGCAAAATATTATTGTGTATAGTCTATGTCTTAGGGAGAAAGAGGAGTGTGTACAGGTAAGAAAAGGCAGTTGGCTTAAACATGTAAGAGGTGAGAACTTCATTAATTATATCAGTTTCTAACTCACCTTCCAGTTGTTTGTTCATCAATTTGTTTTCTCTTTTACCATCACCATGCCTTCATGTTGCCACATTTAATTCTTTTACAGGTCTCTGAATTGTGAAGTAGAGGTGATATGCACAGCTGAAGAGAACAGTGCAATAAAGGGGTGGATGATTCAAGCTCATGATTAAGAAATAAATGCCAATTTTCTTTGTAATGTTCTTTTAGTTTACCCTGCATGAGAATTTATCTCAATCACAGCCATGTCTTAACATTCATAACTTCTTAGACAAGGTTGAAGGTGTTCCATAGTGGACTTGTTTTTGTAATGATTTTATGGGTGGACAATATTTCTAGGTAGAATTTCTGAATGGCTTTATAATAAACACAGTGTTAAAAATCACATTAGTATAATCTAAGAAAACTAGCTAAAGGAGGAAAAAAGAACAGTAGAGGTATTGGATTAAAATGATGTCATAAATTAGAATTACATGTAATCCATCCTTATGCTACACAGGGTTTCAAAAGGAATATTAGGTGTTGGCATAAAGTGTGTCTACAGTGCATCAAATCATTTACCTTTCTATGTTACTTTTCATCCTGCTTTTGAATGTCTTTATGAAGTATACTTTAGTTTTTCATTACAGGGCATCACCACTTCCAAGACAATGACACCAAGTTGTAACTTATTGCAACCAGTTTCCACATAAGACATAAGGCAAATTCTTCTTCTGAAGCCCATTTCACTATAAAATGCAATCTGTATAGTTTTTATATGAGTAAATTATTTCTACCACGATTAGGTCCTTATAGCTTTGAAACACGTACAACCACATTCCTTAGCCAGGATGTATGGACATGATCCTTTCAGATTTCCCTAGTAAGTCATCATCTCTCTGCCAATAAATTGTGAAGCTCCTCTCTGGATTTCCTTCAACCTGTCTTCTTATTTTTGGTAGTCAGATTAACAAAATAGAACAGAGAATTCTAGAATAGGTCTCATGAATATCAATGAGAGCATAAATGTCACCCTTTATTTCATGACAGATACTCCAAATAAGTTTTACCCCAAAATAACATTAGACTTTGGGTGCCATGTCATGCTAAATGTGTGTCATCTTTCCTTCCTTCAATTCTTGCCTGTCTCACCAGCTCCTCAGTGTATCTAGGATGCATGCTCATGCTCAAAGATGATTAAATACACATTGTTCACAGTGCTATTTATCAACTTTCTCAATTTGTCCTTTTAAGTTTTTTTAATATTAATTTTTATATTAATTAGAGTTTATTCACTTTGTATCCCAGTTATAGCCCCCTCCCTCCCAATTCCACTGTCCTTTCTTTATCTCCTCCCATGCCCCTCTCCAAGTCCACTGATAGGGGAGGTCCTCCTCCCTTTCCATCTGACCCTAGCCTATCAGGTCTCATCAGGACTGACTGCATTGTCTTCCTCTGCATTTTTAATGCCATATAGGAGTGCAGTCTCAATCCTGTGTCCATTGTCAGTGTTCCATTTGGAAGAACAGCCACAATCAGGCCAATACATGGGAGCTAAGCACTTAAGCAAATGATTGCACTTATGAGAACCCAGCACAAACAAAACCATCCTCCAGAAACTCCGTGTGAACAATTCTTACTCATTGACTATTCTACTTTTTGTCATTTTCTCTTCAATTTGTTCATCTTATGCATTATGTTCATTTATTTTGCATTTAAATATAAAAGCTTACTTTCACAAGATTAAAAAAAGATTAAAAAAAGGAAAGCTAATCTTTCGAAAACTCAATAAGAACCCTCCATTTCACAGAGGTTGAGGATTTAGATTCCTAACGAAGTCAGTAACAGCCTTGTGTTAGAACATGTTTACAAATCTCACTTGTCTTGAGATAGTCAAGTTTTACACACAGCTCAAAAAAAAAAGAGAAAGAAAGAAAGAAAGAAAGAAGAAAGAAAGAAAGAAAGAAAGAAAGAAAGAAAGAAAGAAAGAAAGAAAGAAAGAAAGAAAGACAACAAAACCCCAACCTAAGATCCAAGTCTCCACATGTGCAAAATAGTAGCAGTAACATCTCGGTCCAAGGATGGAAGGTGCCATTGACCACTCTGTTCACTCTGTCCCACATCACGTGCTCCAAAAAAACTGGCTGTGATTACTGCACTGTCACCTTCTTTCAGCTTGATTTGAAACCATCAAAAAGGCCCCTCTAAAAGGTAAGCAAACCCTTTTTCCATTGCTTTCCTGATAAAACTTTATTCACCTCTACTGTCTTTCACCATGGCAAACAAAATGCACATTCGAGTTTTGTTTTGAATTTAGTTTTTGTTTTGTTTTTTTTTCAGGGCATCATTGACCTTATTTGCTAAGCGTGTATTTTCCAGCATCTTCTTTCTAGATCGAGAGAGGGTGAAGCCCAGGTTGTGAGGTATTGCTGGGGTACAGGGCTGGTGCTGGTGCCTTTGCTTCTGTCACTTTGACCTTCACCTTGCTCTTCGGCTCCTTCCGCTCATCTCCCCAGTGTCTCTTCCTTTGTCCTATTGCAGGCTGCATGTGCTGAAGAATTTTGCATTTCAGGTTGACATCTTACCAGCTGATAAATTTTATGCTGCAGTTTTCTCTAACCTAGATTGAAAACCTGTAAATCAGAGACTGCGCTGTCTCACACTACCAATCCTGCCCACATAAATCATCCACACACAAATCATCCAAACGACCTGCCAGCTAACCCAGAGTCAAACTGCCAGGCCCTCCTCCTTTCAAATGGTGTCCATTTCATCTCAATTGGTGTCTAATCCTGTGCTAATACTTAAATGAGCATGAATTAATTTAAAATTAAAATCCTTGTGACAGAGCCCATTTAATACTAAAGTGAAAGACATAATATTTCCTGTATTCTGGATCTATAAGAATTTTATTCGAAGGAATTTATTGAGTATGTTCAGAAGGGTTTGATAAATTTTAAATACTTTTTTTTTCTTTTCTTTTTGCTCTTCAAATCTTTATCCCATACAGAAGGAATTTGTAATTGGCCTTGTATCCCCTTCTCTATAATAAAATCTATTAAATACATACTTATTCACTAGATAGTAATAATTGGTGTCATGTTTCTTATCCTTTGATATCCTGGATTTATTTTTATACTTCTCTTTCCTACTTGTGAGATTCTTAATTTAAGCCCTTTCCTATTATTTACAAATGGCTCCTTAAGTTGCTTATACTGTGGCTCTATGAAAATTCTCCATGATAATTTCTTTAAATAATTTAAAAAGTTGTTTTTTAAATAATGCTTTTAAAAAGCTCTTGCTTCTGTAGTTGTTTTCTTTTTTCAAGGTTTTATTTTGCTAGTTTTAACTTACAGTTATTCAAGCATGTTAATATTTGCCTGTCAGATATTTTGACAGGTAAATATTTGTATATAATATTGTCATACACAAACCACAGCATATGGATAGAATACTTACCAGAGGTGAATTTTTTATGCACCACCAAAACATTTGCCTGACAACGATTTCATAGTGCAACAACTTTTTTTTGTGAATTTGCATTGACCTGAATATTTTAGCCAATTAGTGTGTTTGCTGAAATGGTTTCTTATTCACTTAACATAATTACAGAGCTGTGCTCAATGCTGTAAGTTAAAGGTGCTTCAGTATTCCGTGATTAGCCCTTTGTTTGACACTTTATAATTTTAACAAACAGGAGGGAAGAACCACTTTTGGTAAAAATAGCTTCTTTTGTAAACTACCGGATTAATGACCTTGAATAGGAGTATCTCAGAATAAATTTCCAAATAAATTCTCCAAGCATATTTTAAGGATCTTCTCTGAATCATTGTGCAGGTGAAAGAAAAATAATTCTACATCTTTTTTTTTTCTACAAAGAAACACATTTTTTAAAACCTTTTAAGTATTTTAAGCTAAAAATGGAGCCATCAGGTAGGATTATAATACAGAGATGTTATGAGCTTGTTATGTAGTGAGTACATAAGATAGATTTAATGCATAGACATTGGTATTTAAGAGTCCTTTATAAACTCCAGCAACATGATGGAAGGAAAAAAAAACAGAACAAAAAAAGAAAAAAAAAAAAAAAAACAAGACAAAGCTTGTAAGTTGACCTTTGGCCTCCATACATGTATGCATACATACACAAATGAAAATATAAGTAAATGGGAAAAAAAAAGCCCTTGCAACAGGTGCAAAAGCCTATAGAAAGATGATACTACTAATAAGCCCAAGGATTCCATCATGTTCTGTATGTGGTAGACAGGTTTAGTGCTCTGTATGTACTCCATCATCTAACCTCCCAGTGACTCCAAGAGGAGGAAGTTGCCCAACTTTCCACCCTGGGAAAACACTGGTCTATATAGTTGAGCCCTACAACTAAAAAGATGAAGAGGTGACGTTTTAATGCAGAGACTCTTAACCTCGAAAAGAAGCAGAACCTTTCTAAGAATGCTTAGAAACAGTAGCCTTTCCACTCATGGCAAAATATGGGCCTAATAGATAGAGGAACAGTCAGGGTAGAGTTTAAACAATGAACCTGATCAACTGCACAAAACATTTGTGCTGAACCTGAAACCTGGTTCTTTCTGCGCTCCCTGTGTGTCAGCTTTGTTGAAGCCAAATCTGGTTTCTGAAAAGGAAAGCCTCTCCATCTAGAAAGAGAAAGGAGTGGACTCAGAGAAGGGAAGAAACTAGAGGTCCCAGCAGAAGCTGCCACATGGTGGGTGAATCGCTAAGTCATTAGCTAAAATTGAGAGAAAAGAAAATGCCAGTTTATAGGTGACATTTTGGCAGGGGCAATGATTCAGGATGAAAAAGTAAAGTAGAATCACAGTCTTCCTTAATTTAGAAAATCATTGATGGCCGTAAGCTATTGTATAGTTCTATTTTATAAATCACTTCATAGTGAGAATTAAAATAGAACTTTAATATTGACAAAAATCCTTAGGCTGAACAAGGCACACAATGTAGACATGGTCTTATTCCAATTGCTTCTTGTTAGGTCAAACATGCTGAGATTCTTTAGCAATGCAAAGGAATTCACAAAAACCCACTCTGAAGAAAGAAAAGAAATCAAACAAAATGGAATCTTATCCATCCCAAAGATCAAATGGGAAGGGTTGTGCTTCCTTTTGTCTCTGGGTTTTGCTGAGTCCTGGCCTTGGCCCAGAGAGTTCAAGAGAATGCTGATGTTACCATGTGTCAAGCCTAGATGCTCTGTGTATCTTCACTGCCTCTACCCTGCCACTAGATGACTGTCTCCAAATATGTTGGTTTTCTGAGTATAAGAAACTGGCAGAGTAGGAAAGTGTTGAAAATGAATTTCTCTCACTCGAGAAAGAGTGGAAATATTTGTAGCCCTAGTTGTGTGATGCATCAATAGGAGACTTAGAATTGGAATTCATTTGGTTTCAGGTACACATGCTCTTTTCTTCTGTAGCTTAAATTCCTTGGCATACTTTTATAAATTCCATGCTACCCTGCACCCATACTGTCCTAAGTAATATTCAGTGCTCAATATACTCTGTGCTATTATGCACATTCTGAAAGTTTAACACTATTCTGAGTGATGACATTTTTTTTTTCTCTCAAGGAACAGGGGAAATCTAGAGAAATAATTGAGTACATCATTATTTGTTACTGATAATTGCTGTACCAATCAAATATTATTCTGCTGAAATTTCACTTTGGTTTGGTCTACACAGAATTCCAATTATGTCAAAATATTTAATCTCAGAGGGGTAATACATGTGTATACATTTCTGCATATATAAAAAGTATAGGGAGCCAAAGTCCCCGGAATATTTAACATCTGTTCAGCCATAACTTCAAGGGTATTTAAGCTTAATGTCATCAATATTAATTCATATAGAATGTAAAAGTTTCAGTCCCAACATTTGCTCAACAGTGTTAGGTTAATCAAAAAGTATCTACTGATACAAAACACTGTGCTTGTAGCTGTGACTGAATGTAATGATCTTAGCAGCAAAGCAAGTGCAGGAGACTGTGGCCAGGGAATTAATCACAGGAGGGTGGATGATAAAGGCAGATAATACAAAGCAAGGAATGACAGAGAGGGAGGGACCTATGATTCAGATTAAAAAACAAAAACAAAACAAAACAAACAAACAAAAAATACAGGAGAAAACAGCCTCCTGAGAATAGACATGCAGTGAACAGATAGGATTGTACCAGGCATACCAATAATGCAGAAAAGAGGTGGGCAGAGATATGAGAACTTCCTTATTTCACATAGTCACAGATGGACTCACCAAGATAGGAGTAACCACCTTTGAAATAAGTTTTTGTTTTTTTCCTGCAACTAGGAGGTCTTTAAATCTCTATTTGCTCTGCATCTGACCTGCCATTTCCACAGCCTTCCAGGTAAGTGTCACCTTCATCTTAGACCTTGTCTCTTCCTGGCAATGGCTGAAAGGCACTCACCCTGGACTCCTGTGAATATATCATCTAATGAAGACATCTATTAATATAGGCACATTACAGCTCGCCATCTGGCTCTGCCTCTTGGACCCTTCTTCTCCCTACAGATCTGCACTCTCTCAGCACACTGTGCCTAATCAATTATTTATACATTTCCTGCACTGCTGCTAACAGACCCAGACCCAGCTCTAGGCTGCAAAGCAGCCGAGGGTTGAAACAAGACATGTTAAGCCTAGAAACACTTTTCCCACCAAAGCCAAACACTGAGCTTCATAAAGTCCTTGTACTTTCCTTGGTCTGCCCTTGTTTCTAGCCTTTTGTACTCCACGTTGTGTGACAGGCTGTAAAGTACCATACAGTTTCTGAAACTACATTTTTTGAGTTTGTCCCACGTATTTTCCCCTCACATGTGATCTTGGCATATTGGTAAATTTTATGTTGTTTTCCTAAAGTGTGAAATCTGGGGAATAGGATCCCTTCCTATAATTATAAAAGGATTATTTTGTATATTAACTGAAAAACTATGTTAATGGCCTTAGACTAGTAACGGGCCTACAGCGTGCTTTATGCTCATTTCCTTGTTGTTATTTCCCTCCTTTTATCTGCCCAAACACATTCTCTGCTTCTTCCCTTTCACATTCATCTTCACTTCTCTTAAACTTCATATAGCAAGGACAGTCTTTATCTCAGCCCCATTACTCTTTGCATATCTTTCCAGCCTTTCTGTGCTAGACAGAAGTAATATATACTGCCTCTGCTTTGGTCTTATTCCAGTCCTCATTCTTCTTTTCAGCTTTCCTTTTACTTGTGCACTCTTGTCTTAATTCTGTGACATGATTACTGCTTGACCATTTTTGTCATTTCAAAAACTTTTTTTTTCAAGTACAGACATGCTAAATAAATAAATAATTTTCCTCAAGTCTTGTAGAGTCATTTTTTTTCTTGAAAAATGAATTTTTATCTTAGTGTTTGGATTATTAGGAAATATGAACTATTCCCTCTTGAATTATAACTGAGTTTGAGGTTTACATCTGTTTGTTTCCAGTTGTTTGACAGCTTCTCATTATGAAAAATAGCCAGTGAGATAAGAACGCTTTCCCTCATTTGCAAGATTTTCCTCTCATTCTTCTTCTATCCCAACTACAATTTGTAAGAAATGTCAGTTTGGGAGGGGGAGAGGTATTTAATTAGTTCCTTTAACACTAAGCATCATACTTTCCCCACACTAAAATGTTATTACCAAAAAGACTGAATCTTCTGGAATCAGATTGTTTTGATTTAATACTTGTATAGATCTTGGACTAAATGGTAACCATCACTGGTCAACTTCTTTTGTCTGCTTGGAAAGGAAAATCAGGATGTCTGAGTTCTACACATTTGTAAGTTTATTCTTTGCATTTTTAACCTGTGAGTTAAATTTTTATGTTCCTACAACAAAATATATTACAGTTCATTTGCATATTGTATCAATGTATCATTT
The DNA here is from genome assembly GCF_030254825.1 of Meriones unguiculatus. Lineage (NCBI taxonomy): Eukaryota > Metazoa > Chordata > Mammalia > Rodentia > Muridae > Meriones > Meriones unguiculatus. The sequence goes on along the minus strand of NC_083364.1, from coordinate 43,643,953 downwards.
GTCCATTCAAAGTTCCTCCCTGAGCACTGAGAACATCTTAGTCAAAAGCAGTAGTGCCCATCTCCTGAGTTCCTTCACTTGGTTTACATTCGCACACATGATTTTATGAGATGCCAAACATCAGAGACAACAGTTTCAATGTGGCAGAGTAACTGTCCTGCAGGGAAGCATGGGGCATTGCCAAAATACAAATGTCTACCAAGTGCTATTCTTGGGGCATGTGGATTTCTCCTTTTTAATGATGATTTGTTTTGGGGTTTGTGTCTAAGTGAGTGGCTTGCTGGTTTTTTGTTTTAGTCTTAGTTTTAGTTTTGTTTTGTTTTGTTTAACTGAAGAGATAGAGGAAAATGAATATTTATGCTATGTTTGAATTTTTTTCAAAAACTTCCACCAAACTCTCAGGCTCTACTTAATAGTGTCATTAATAATTCAAATTAGAACAATGTAATTAAATGCCTTAGGGCCTCACCTGAAAGTTTCTCTACAACTGTGATGCCCTAGGTCTCCTTGATCTTAATGGCCTCATGGTTAGTGCTTCACATGGATGTACACAGCCTAGTATTTTCATTTCTTGCCTGACACTACCTTTCTGCCACAGTTGTTTGGCTTTGGTTGCAATTAGATTCACACTTTAGTGTGCTGTAAAAATCTCATTTGATGATCTATATCCATCTTCTTGAAAATGTGGTGCTGGCTGAGGTTGGAAAAAAGCCTTTCACAAATGGCATAGAAGCCAGCACTAGGAGAAGAGTGTCTTGATTTCTGCATGCCTGATGAGGCTGTCAGTAACATTAATGACTCCATGTGTTAAGGGTGCCATGGCCATTCCCTATATTGCACTATCACTGAGGCTGATTTGAGCAAAGAATAAAAATGCTATTCACTTCCCCCCTTTGGCAAAAGTGTTTTACAAGGCCATTCTTCCCAGACTCAGGGAGCAAGGATTCTTTTACATATTTATAGTGAAGCATGGGTGCAAGGGATTAAGACAGGAGAAATAAAACTATGGCAGAAGGCTTGAGGTATACTCTGTAAGAAACACAGGGCTAGTAGAATTGCAAACGCAGATGGACACCTATCATAAAAAAATGCACAAAAGAGGGTTAAAGTGCACAGAGTCTGTGGATGGAAGAACAGTATTTTGTGGGCACTGCAACCTCAGAAACAACCACTTCTGTAGCACAGAAGCCTTTTCCTTTCCCACTCCTTCCTTCAGTAGTGACTCTCCATGCTGAAGGTTACTTCCTTCCTTCCTTATTCTATCTTATTTATCCTCCCTGTATAGTAAGCTGGAATCTGAGACCAATGCTCTGAATGAATTTCCTTGACCAAGACAGCAGAACATGGAATGATGGCTATTTTGGCAGAGACCCAGGAAGGAAATTTTATTTACTTCCTTGTCATTGTCCAGTGAGATGGGCTGCTACACTTCCATGTGTATTAAAAAGTGCCTGCGTGGCTGCAGCAGAAAACCTGATGGAGCTTTTTTACCCACAAGATGATTCTACTGCTTTGCTTTGTGTTGGGCCTCAGGGTTGACACTAGAACTTTGAGCATGCTTGGTAAATAGCCCACCAATGAAAGTCACACAATTGGCTATTACGAATAAAGCTGCTACAAACATGGATGAACAAATATCCTTGTTGTGTACTTCAGCATAGTTTGGATATATGCTTAGGAGTCCCAGATGTCCATCAAAGGAGAAATGTGTACAGAAATTGTGGCACTTTTATATACTACTCAGCAATTAAAAACAAGGAAATCATGAAATTTGCAGGCAAATGGTGGGATCTAGTAAAGATCATTCTGAGTGAGCTATCCCAGGAGCAGAAAGACACACCCAGTATATACCCACTTATAAGTGGGTACTAGACCTGTAAGATAGGATAAATATACTAAAATCTGTACACCTGAAGAACATAAACAAGAAAGAGGACCTGGGGTAAAATGATCAGTCCTCACTTAGAAAGACAAATGGCATGGACTTTGGAACAGGACAGGTGCCTACCGCAGAGGGCCTCTGAAAGTCTCTACATAGCAGGGTATCAAAGCAGATGCTGACTCATAACCAAACTTTCTGCAAAGTGCAGGTAATCATAAGAAAGAAAGGAGAGTTAGTATGACCTGGAGAGGACAGGAGCTCCACAAGAACCAAATATATCTGGGCACAGGGGTCTTTTATGAGACTGTTTCTCCAACCAAGGACCATATATGGATATAACCTAGAAACTCTGCTCAGATGTAGCCCACGGTAACTCTGTGTCCAAGTGGGTACCCTAGTAAGGGTAACAGGGACTATTTCTGAAATGAACTCAATGGCTAGCTCTTCGACCTCCTCCCTCTCCCAAGGGGGCCTTGCTAAGCCACAGAGGAAGACATTGCAGCCAGTCCTGAAGATACCTGATAATTTAAGGTCAGATGGAAGGGGAGGAGGACCTCCCCTATCAGTGGACTTGGAAAGGGGCAGGGAGGAGATGAGGGAGGGAGGGTAGGATTGGAAGGAAATAAAGGGGGCCACAGCTGGGCCACAAAGTAAAGAACCTGTGATTAATATAAAAAATTAAAAATTATAAAAAAGTCACATGATTGGCCCAGCCTGAGAAACCTAGCAAGTAGAGAGGGGAAGCCTTTACCCTCTTGTTCTTCCAAGCCTTCTTCTTCCAACAATGAAAGAAGATAAAAATATGTATGTGCTTGCCTTGTATTTTAAATCAAATTAATGTTTGAATGATGCCTTTCTTTTCAGCTTTGATGGGGTAATACAGCCAAATCATATTTATTTAGCAGCTTTTAAAAGACTTTAACCTTCAGCCCTAATTTTAAAGCTAATGGGAATTTGTGATTCATCAAGAACTTTTAAATTAGGGATCATTACTTTTGCTACATTTAAATTCAAATTACCTAGGCTACTCAATTAGTCAGTCTTTAAACAATATTAAAATAGTCAATGCTTGTCACTCTCTTGTCTGTGATGGAAGATGATTCAGACTTCAGCCAAGTTGGTGAACCACTCTGAAGTGAGATAATTTATTATGGTCAACTAGCATTCTTTTAGTCTTCCCCCCACCACCACCCCTTTTCCAACCAAAAAGGGCCATATGTCTTTGCTGAGATGGTTGTTGCCATCTTCCTGTCCTCTCTGCCTGTAACATGTCTAATTGTCCTAAAACAGCTGGAAGAGACAATAGAAATGTTTAATGATTCATCTTACATATGGATGTAATTCTGTGACATGTCACTGCAAAACAAAAAAACAAAAAACAAAAAAAACAAACAAACAAAAAACCCAAAAAACAAACAAACAAAAAAAACCAAACACCTATCTTCCATGAAATGTGTTCTTAGGAAGTATAATAACCCTTAAATCTTTTCTTTGTCAAGCAATATCTATGCCTTTTAAGGTACCACTTTATTAATGTTTTAGTTTCTTTCCGAGATGTCTTGCAAGCTGTCTTTCTGTACGTTTATATATTTCTGTATGTATACATATATATTCAGAATTGCATGATTACAGTTATTGGTCAAAAATGGGAATGTGATGGTTTAATATTCTTGATCTAAAATTGTGACATCTCCAGATATATTATATCATTTCTCTTTCTACCAAAAAAGGATAAATGGTTGTAAAATGGATAAAAACTTTAAAATTTTGAGTGTCTCTGGGTATGGTACAGTAACTAGATGGTTCAGTGGTTAAAGGTACTTGCTGACAAGCCCAGCAATCTGAGTTCAAGCCCAGAGACACATATAGGGGAATGAGGGAACTGAATCCTGTCATTTATCCTTTGACCTTCATAAGCCGTATGCAAAGCCTCTGTACATAGGCACGCATGTGCGCACACGCACACACACACACATATACACTTTCAAAAATATTTAAGAGAATTAGTAAATTAATGCTGATATATTTATAACTGGACCATCCCATCTCCAGCACTTCTTTGTAACAATATTTTATTTAATGTGTTTGGGTGTTCTATCTGCATGTATGTCTGTGTACTAGTTGCATGCCTGGTGCCCTCAGTTGTCCCTACAGAAAATCAGATAGCCTAGATTTGGAGTTACAAATATGAATTTCTATGTGGTTGTAGGAATCAGCCTGTATCCCCTCGAAGAACAGCCAGTGTTCTTACCGATCAAGACATATTTCAAGCCCCTTTAGTCCTTCTTAATCAAGTTCGCTTAGTATTCTAGGTTTGAATAAGACATTGGGTGTGCATAATATGGATTGGCCTTTCATTGAGGGTTAAGCAGCTCTATTTCTAAGTCAAGACATATGAGTATAAAGCCCAATACATTAGATTCCAAACCTGTCTCTGTTAATTATATTCATATAAATGTTCAATCCACTTTTATAGTCTCTCTAAATTACCAGCCTAATATTGTCCAGCACCAGTGATTTTCATAGGTTAATTATTCCCACATAAAAGAACACTAGCATTGGTCTGTCAAAGTTGTTACCTTTTCCTTTGATTAACTCTCCTTCTCTGGTTCAAAGAAGCAGAGTAAGATCAGAAGTCATCAGTCATCTCAAAAACAACCCCTCAAACAGAGAGTAACATGGTCCATCAGTTCTGCATACCCCACATACAGCGGGGCCACCTCTGTTTGTAAAGAGACCAAGGGAGGATAAGAAAAGTCAATGGTTTTGCTCCTACTCTGGGTCATCATTTGCCCTCATCATCAGCAACCTTCTAATGAGGGGGGATATTCAGGAGTGTACTTCATTAAACAGAAGACTCACAGTCAGTGGGAAGGTCAAGAGAAGAGCAAGAGCAGGCTTACATTTAGAAGAGGACAGATACAATGCATCTATGGATTCTCCTGGTAAAAACTTCTTGTGATATTTCCTTTTCTCTCACATTATATCAATATGTGGAAAAAGAAAACTGGATTATTTATTTATTTAGTTAGTTATTTCACTTTCTATTCCAATTATAGCCCCTCTCTCCTCTCCTATCTTCTAGGACCCACCCTATTTCTCATTTCTCCCCTTCCCTTCCCCTCAGAAAAGACTCCCAGCCCCCATCTTAGCACATCAAGTTGTTTCAAGACTGAACACATCCTCTTCCACAGTGGTCTGGCAAGGCAACTCCACTAGGGGCAAGTAAATTTAGAGCATGCAAGAGAGTCCTTGTCAGAGACAGCTCTGTTCCCCTTACTAGGAAATTCTCATGAAAACCAACCTGTCCTTCATGTACATACATGTAGGGAGCCTAGGTCCAGTCCATACATGGTCCTTGGTTGGTAAAAAGTAATATATTCTTAAAAAATCATATTTTGATGGTATATTTTTTCAGAAAAAAAAACATCTTTTTTTTAAAAAAAACTTATCTACAAAGCCATTCTCTAAAACCCAGTTTAGGTTCCAGGAAGAAAAAAGCTATCAAAATTTCATTTCTAATTATCGTTAGTCTGGTGTGTCTTTGTTCCTAAGCTTATTAAGGTTGCGGATGGATTATGACTCTCTGAACAGGTACTTAATGGCATGTGTAGGAATAAAGTATAAGTTCAAGTCTCTTAACTCAGTACTCAAGGGAAACTTGGAGAATCACATTTTTTTTTCACTTCAGTCGCTTGACTCACAAATGTATTTAAGCAGTGTTCAAAAATGGCTGATCATCCCAGTACTTAAGAGGCTAAAGCAGGTCTTGAATCCAAAGCCAATGTAAGTTACTTATATGTTCAAAGACAGATGGACTCCATACCAAAATAGTATCTTTTTAAAAGTCTAAAATGCAACTCTTAATTTTATTACAAAGTGGTACCAACATTCTTACACAGATCTTACTTTCCTCACTATCCAATGAATCATTTCAGTTATGAAATTTGTAGAGATGCTTATTTTTCTTCCTTTCTATACTTGCACTCTGGTTTAGGGATTAATTCTTTAGATCTCAGTTCAAGTGTGTTCTACAGGATCTAGGCACATGTCCTAGTTCCATCCGTTTTCTATAGAGCTGGAAACTATGATCTTATCAACTCATCTGTAACAACACCACTTCTACCTGATGAGCTTCAGTTTGATGACCTCATTTGGCCTACAGGTTACATTTTTATCTTTATAAAGAAAAAGAAAATATTAGGAAAAAAATAATCCTATATTCATAATTTGTAGATATGTGCTACAAAGAGTAAATGCTCAGCTTTCAAAGAGCAACAAGCAAAAGACTTTAAGGGACAACCCAGATGCCCCTCAACTGAAGAATGGATGCAGAAATTATGGTACATCTACACAATGGAATATTACTCAGCAATGAAAAATAAGGAAATCATGAAATTTGCAGGTAAATAGTGGGATCTGGAAAGGATCATCCTGAGTGAGTTGTCCCAGAAGCAAAAAGACACACATGTTATATACTCACTCATATAGACACACAACATAGGACAAACCCACTAAAATCTGTGCCTCTAAAGAAACTAAGCAAGAGAGAGGACCCTAACTAAAATGTCCAATCTTCATCTGGAAAGGCAAAGAGGATGGACATCAGAAGAAGAAGAAAACAGGAAACAACTTAGGAACCTACCACAGAGGGCCTCTGAAAGCCTCTGCCCTACAGACTATCAAAGCAGATGCTGAGCCTGATGGTCAACTGGTTGGGCAGAGTGAATGTAATTTTATGTAAGAAGTGGGAAATATTACTTTCATTTTTAAGACTTGGCTTTGCCTTCCTCTTATCTTTTACATCTCTGTCCTGTCACACTTTCTGAAAGAAGTGCCTCGGACAGCCTATTTTAGGCAATATCCATTAGCATTGTCTTAGGATACAAAAGCTTCTATATCGGTTATTATTGAGTGGATGGATTCATTTTGCTTTCTTGTTTTAGCTCTCTGGTAGATCAAATTATTCTCCTCACTCTTCATATGATATGAATGCCACTCTTTAAAATAAGAAACAGTGAGCCTGGTTGAACATGTATGAATGAATGTTTATGTAAAAAAATATAAAATTTAAATTGAATTTATTTATGGTTCTTTTTAAACACTGTAAATTGTTCATTTCTTTTTTACTTTCTGCCTTAGGTTTCAGATTCTGCATTGCTTTAGTTTCAATAACCACAATTTGAAAAAGATTGTCTTATAAAATTGCTGAAATGTCAATCACAATAAAATGTGGATATTGCTTTAAAATTTGCCTTTGGACTCATATTACAGATACTTGAAAAACACACATTTCATACTTATGGATTTATGCACACACTTCTGTGTTTGTTCTTTGTTTATTTTACAGTTGACCATCACTTTTTAAAAGGCTTGTTCACCTTCAGTTCAAACTACGTGCTATGTTTTAAAATCAAGCTGTGATGTGATTTTTTAGTTCAAATTAATTATATAGAATAAACAGTTTCATTTTAGCATAACAGTTCATGATTATAATATACTTTGACCATTTTTCTACTCCTTTCGTTTTTTCTGACTCCTTCTTGTATGATCTCCTTAAATGAGGAAATCTTTCGAGGTTAATCTCCAAGTTCTCACATGTCTTATGCTATTTGCTTCTGTTGTCAAAACAAGCAGAAATAATTAAATTACCCCACCTATTGAAATCCCATTACATCCTGACAATATTTTGAATATTCACATCACCATATATATGCTATACATACACACTGATGCGGAGATAGATATTTTTCTAAAGGCCATTAAATCTAAGGTATCTTCCTCTGACGTCATCTTTCCTCCCAAATCCCTAGTTTATATGAGTCCTTTCATGGACTTTCATACAATGAATCACTCCATAAGATATAGTCAGCCCAGATGTACCCAGACCAGACAGAAATATGTGAAACTTGTTTCACAGAAGCTTCCATGGGATCCTCTATGTTGTTTGGGGGTCTGTCCATAAAACTGTTACTAGTTATACCCTTGGAGCACAGCCTCCAGAACTATAATTTTGCATGGAGACAGTATTTTAATTGATCACCCAGTGTATGCAATTGTACCGATAGCAGAAATTGGACTAACACAATTACATATAAACATCTTTCACTGATCATCAAACTAGAACATCTTTCTCACATACTAAACCTAACACTTCTCAGGGAATATTTTTTTTTAGAATGAATTACTCTGCAGGATACAGGAACTTAAAACTTTACATATTGCTTTGATGATCTATATTGACCTTGAGTTTTAGGAACATAGTGACAAGCCACAGCATCGAATAGATATTTCATGTGAACATACATAACAACACAGAGAAAAATCCTTAGATTTCAAGAAAATATTGAAAGATCCCATCTGTTAGAAAGAGAAAAATATTCTCCACAGCTGAAATGAGAATCATAACACCCTATATATAACATAAGGTTAGAACATACCCTAACAATGGACTCATTATCAGTAAGGAATTCTGAGTAAATATTTGTCACATTCTTTGTGCTGAACTTTGTAAGCATAAACAATTTCACAACAAATTTGAAAATTAGTTTTTCGCAATTATCAAAAGAATAATAAGCCGTATTATAAAACAAACAAAATCGCTGTCAAGCCTCTACTGAAGAATTCAAGGGGCAGCCTTATGAGGCCACAGAGGAAAACAATACAGCCAGTCCTGATGAGACCTGATAGACTAGGGTCAGAGGGAGGGGGAGGAGGGACCTGATAGACTAGGGCCTCTCAGGGGCATGGGAGGAGATGAGGAAGGAAGGGTGGGATTGGGAGGAAATGAGGGAGAGGGCTACAGAGGAGATACAAAATGAATAAACTGTAATTCATTAAAAATATATAAATAAATTTTAAAAAACCGTTTATTAAATATCTGTTCTTAGAAAAAAATTCTGGTCATTCATAGCCTATAAAATATAGGCCATATATTATATATAATTTCCATAAGGTGGTGAGAATGTAAACTTGTACAATCACTTTGGAAATCAATCTGGCACTTTCTCTGACAATTAGGAATAGTGCTTCCTCAAGATCCAGCTATACCACTCCTAGGCATAAATCCAAAATATGGTCAAGTACACAACAAGTTCAACCATATTTGTAGCAGCTTTATTCATAACAGCCAGAACCTGGAAACAACCCAGATGTCCATCAATGGAGGAATGGATACAGAAATTGTGGTACTAGTACATAATGGAATACTACTCAGCAATTAAACACTAGGAAATCATGAAATTTGCAGGCAAATGATGGGACCAGAAAAGATCATCCTGAGTGAGGTATCCAAGAACCATAAAGACACACACAACATATACTCACTTATAAGTGGATACTAGACCTATACGATAGGATAAACATACTAAAATCTATACACCTAAAGAAGCTAAACAAGATTAATCGTTATTTACAAAGACAAATGGGATGTCCATTGGACATAGGAGAAAAGGAGCCTACCAAAGAGGGCCTCTGAAGGACTCTACCTAGCAGTGTATCAAAGCAGATGCTGAGACTCATGGCCAAACTTTGGGCAAAGTGCAAGGAATCATATGAAAAAAGAGAGAGTTAATAAGACCTGGAGAGAACAGGAGCTCCACAAGGACCAAATATATTTGGGCACAGAAGCTTGTCTGAGACTGACTCTCCAACCAGGGACCATGCATGAGTATAACCTACAACCCTTGCTCAGGTGTAGCCCATGGCAGCTCAGGATCCAAGTGGCCTCCCTAGTCCCTAGAAAAGGGACTGTCTCTGGCATGAACTCTGTGGCTAGCTCTTTAACACCCCCCCATGGGAGGAGCAGCCTCACTGGGCCAGAGGAGGCTGTTGCAGCCAATTCTGATGAGACCTGATGAGCCAGGGTCTGATGGAAGGGGAGGAGGACCTCCCCTATCAGAGGAATTTAGAGAGGAAGATGAGGGAGGGTGGATTGTGAGGGAATGAAGGAGGGGGCTACAGCTGGGATACAAAGTAAGTAAAGTATAATTAATATAAAAAATAAAAACTTAATTTAAAAATTTTCATAAGAAACACAAAATACAGAAAAAAATAATATATAAGTATCGGCTAAATGAATTAATATGTTTATGTTTATATGTGTATTCAAGATAAAAACATATTGACCAATACAAAAAAGTACAAACAATGTGATCTAATTGAGAAATTTAATTCATATGTGTTTTTCTGTGTTTGAGAAGCTTTCTGGACTGAATACTTTGACAAGCTTTTTTTTTTAATTTTATTTTATTAATTACACTTTATTCACTTTGTATCCCCCCATAAGCCCCTCTCTCCACCCCTCCCGGTCCTACCTTCCCTCCCCCTTCTTCACTCATGTCCCTCCCCAAGTCCACTGATAGGGGATATCCTTCTCTCCTTCCTTCTGATCTTAGTCTATCAGATGACATCAGGAGTGGCTGCATTGTCATATCCTATGGCCTGGTAAGGCTGCTCCACCCTCAGGGAGAGGTGATCAAAGAGCAGGCCAATCAGATTATGTCAGAGAAAGTCCCTCTTCCCATTACTATATAACCCATTCGGACACTAAACTGCCATGGGCTACATCTGTGCAGGGGTTCTAGGTTATCTCCATGCCTGGTACTTGGTGGGAGTATGAGTCTCTGAGAAGAACCCTGTGTTCAAACAAGCTTTTTATTTATTTATTTATTTATTTATTTATTTATTTATTTATTTATTTTTTCAATGCAGTTTATTCAGGAACCTTGAACAATCATCTGACCCTGGGGAAAGCCAGCCCACAGCTTAAATAGCCTCTGGGTAGCCAACCCAGGCGTGCCACGTGTGCAATGCAGATAGGTCCACATACATGGAAACAAGCCAGATCCTCAGCCTTAGCCAAATGTGGAATTGTTCGTGACAGAGAGCACTCACCATCGGGAAGGTGGAAGGCGGAAACCAGCTCCATCTTTAAGGCATAGCATTCCGCAGCTCTCTACAGTTCCCCCTTTTTGTTTTAGACGCATCAGGCAAGAGTAGAGGTCTGATCTCTGATATTAGAAATAAATTGGGACTTTGTACTGATGTTCATTTAGGTGTCATCCACCCAAAGAGCATCAGACAAACAAGCTTTTTAAAGAATGAACCTATAACTCATCTTGTTCCCTGTCATTAGCAGTTTGAGATATGGCTACGTGGATAATTTGATTATAGACTGAAGGAAAACGTTGATGTGTCTTCAACTCTTTTGGCATGTATGGGTGCATTTATTTTCTTGTTTTCCTTCCTTGGTTTCAAACAAAGAAATATAAGTATATTACATTCAGGGAGTGACTCATCATTTCCCAAGAATATCCGTCTAAGATTGTCACTCATCATACCCATATCATGCCATCATTGACACCATGGAATGTCATCCTATTTCACAGATAATGAGTTATTTAGACTTATACAGCCAGGGCTCCAGCTTCATCCAAGAATTACTTTCCCTAGAGTACTTGTGACTAATAGTCACCTTTTCCTCTGCTCATTTACCCCATATTACTCATTGAGAGAGATTCATACAACTCAGTATGTGCACCCGCGTGCACGCGCACACACACACACAACCACACACACACCTCTGAAAACATGTACCCATTCACTCCTGAGCATGCATGTGTGGATATGTATGTAGATGTGTGAATAAGAAATTACTATTTTTCACTTTCATGCCCATCATAGACAATACATGACTGAAATCCTGCATTACCTTTATTGTATATTTTTGGCTTTCAACCAAACGTTTAATTTGGGGAAACACTAAACAAGATCCCATAAAAGCAGCAGTGGATTGTTTCCTTGAACAGATTCAAAATGATTCCCCTTCTCACCACAATTCTTGTGATAGCCACAATCATATAGATTTTGCTTAATTATATTAAAGTGATTGACATTATGGATTTCAGCCAAAGGATGTATATGACTGGAAATAACCAGGAGCTATCAGAAAAGATTAAAATAGTTAACTAAATTATAAAGGAGAGTTAAGGAATGCTCAGTGTTATTCACAGAAGAAATAAATTAAAAAGCATACATATCTAGACCATTTTTCTAATCAAAAGTTCAATGTCTTTTGTTGAACATCAGATATTTCTGCAGTATACAGTTATATGACAGATTTCTGCTACTTTTGGTCGGTTATGGTCTCTGAGAAGACATTCTTAACTACTTGTTGTTAAGTAAATTTGCAAATCAGCATTAACCTAGTCTAGAGAACTTTCTAGAACTGTGACTATGGGACTGGTCTAAAATCAACTCCCCGTGTACATATGTTTTGGTTCAAAAGACAGTGAAAGCATGACCTTTCCAGAAAGTTTTCCTTTCAGATTGTTTTCCCAGGCACATCAAAGTAAGTCAAACTTGGAAAGGGGCACGGTGGAGATGAGGGAGGGAGGGAGGGAGGGACTGGGAGGGAATGAGGGATCGGGACACGGCTGGGATACAGAGTTAATAAAATGTAACTGATAAAAAAAAATAAAATAAAATAAAATAAAAAAGTAAGTCAAAATTTCTTCCATTGCTTTAAACACAAACCTGCATCTGATGTAACTGAAGCCAAAGTGGCAAACCAATAGTCACCAATGGCTCTTCAATAATTAACACTTTTAAAAATAGAAGTCTATCTCCTTTCCAAAGAAGTCATGATCAGTGCTGTTATAAAGGAAGTAATGAAGATAATAGCACCTTAATAGGCTCCTCATGGGCTACTACCTTTCCCAATGAAGCAAGTATGCTAGATTTATTCAGCTGCCTAGTCTAAAAAGATGTCTCCTAGTGGATCTTCAGCACTGAAGTCAATAAAGTTTTTGGTTTTTACATTTAAGTTACTGAATGTGATGTGTAAGTATTTTAATAATGTTGTTTTATAATCCCTTTTGGCTGTTTAGTGATATTACTATTTCCTCTCTAGAAAATATTAAAAAGAAACTTTTTTAAAGTGGATTTAAAAAAATGGGGAGATTGGGGGAAGGAAGAGTGGTCAGTAAGAACCACCCAGAGAAGAGATGAAAAGAGAATAACATGGAAGGTTGAGGAGGGAGTATGGAGAACAGCTAAATCAGAAGATGTTTCATTTTTAGTCAGTCACAAGTAGCTTTCTAGGAATGCTTTCAAGGCAAAATAAAGGAACAAACACACGTCAACAGGCAAACGCCTCTCAACAGGCCTCTGCTGTGGACAGGACTGGTGAGTTTTGGAACTCTCTTACTCACCCCCCCCCACACACAAACTTACCACTGTAAACACAACAGACAACAAGTGCTCTTCTGTGTCAGGGAGCAGGCTCTCATAAGCCTTTAGTGTAACCTCTCATCTTGCACAATAGTCATTCATTAGACAGGCACTGGCCTTGTAACTGCTAAGCTTTAAGCTTGTAGACAATGAACCACATTTGCTTTTATGTGCCTTGCTGAAATTTTGGCACCCATTCCAAATACAGAGAGAGAGCGAGAAAAGAACAATTTATACCTGACCATAAAAAGATATAATAGCTATTGAAAATAATGTGTTGGAATAAGAAACACTTAAATGATCACATTAACAAAGCACAATTAGAACTCGGTTTTCCCCTAGTCTCCCCTAGAGGTTCATAAACCCACAGTCAGAGACAGTAGAACGACCCTGTTAAATTGAAAAAGAAAATGTCTTAGATCAGATGTAACTTTATGTATTTTTTTCTTTTTGCTTCTCCATTTAATACATAGTACATTTCAGAAAAAAATAGACTGGATATTACGATAAAAATGAAGGGTTTAAAATCTCAAAAAGTAATTCTGAAACCCATTTTCCTTTTTCAGAGATAATAAATGGCAGAGTGGGAAGAAAGATTAATGAAGTTGATTGATGAGTGACAAGAAGCTTAATTCAATTACTTTAAAAAGTGAGAAAATTAGACCTCATCATAAAACAAATAACTGTAGCTAGCTAGCTAGATTATATATAGATAGATGATAGATAGATAGATAGATAGATACATAGATAGATACATAGATACATACATAGATACATACATAGATACATACATACATAGATAGGACTTAAACACTGGTAAAATAAAAAGTGACTATAGTCATTAAGATGCATATTTAAAAATGAGAAAAAATCCAAAGTTTTGAAACACATACTATCATTCCATTTTTACATGTAACTAAAGATTACAGTTGTTCTTCCAGGAAAAGCTGCTATCAAATATATTTTATAGTAGTACATTACACATATACTGTTATACATCATGTATATAAAATACATATATTATTAGAAGAATAAGTGGATTTTGTTATCCGATGGTGAGTGCTCTCTGTCAGGAACAACTCCACATTTGGCTAAGGCTGAGGATCTGGCTTGCTTCCATGTATGTGGACCTATCTGCATTGCCCCTGTGGCACGCCTGGGTTGGCTACCCAGAGGCTATTTAAGCTGTGGGCTGGCTTTCCCCGGGGTCCGAGAATTGTTCAATGTTCCTGAATAAACTGCATTGAAAAAAAAAATTTTAAAAATTCCTTTCTTCATGTTTAAAAGACATAAAATATTGTATTCTCTCCTGGGGTGTGTTCTGTAACAGTAAAGATCCAAATATCTGATATGTTAGGATAATAACCCATTTTCTATTCTTGTCTCCCTATCAAGGTTCTGAAGACCATCAAACTCACAGCCTTGCATGTAATAGTCTAGCATTCTGCCATTGAACTACATCTCCCAGTAGATTTCTATTTAATAAGCCTAATTATATAGAATAATAAGTTCTGTCAGAACAGTTTATATTAGTTCATTTATAAAATATTCTATATGTGGGCTCAGGCTAGAGCACAATAAGACTGGATTCTAAGATGAAACCATAACTGAGAAAACAAACAATTTTGGTGTTATTTTTAAAAGTCACAAAACTTTAAAAAAAAAGGTCACAATCTTACTTCCAATTTTAAAATAATTTAGTTTGTGTTTGATTTAAAGAGAAGCCAGGTAAAACATAGCGATATAATTTATGCATTACTTGGACTTTTTGTGCAAGTTCAAAGTAGAAATCAAAAGGAAATCTAGTTGGCATGATATTGTAACATTGAAATACAAAACCAAATCTCCAAGGCTCTCTATGAATTCCTGCTTCTATGAGTTTTACCTGTCCATATGCTGAGTTGCACGGACTACAATACTTATGAAGTGATAAGAACAAAACAGGACAATAAGAATAACAGTTGTGAAGTCAAGGGATACATGACACATGAGTTCCGTGTTTTCTGGGGAGTTCTGTTTGAATTCCCTCAGTATATGCTACATTACTACAGTGGTTTATTATGTAATTTTAAATTATGTAATTATAATATTCCCAATGAAAACATTTTCATTGCTAAAACATCCAAATAAGTTGCTGCTCTTATTGTCAGCACACCCATCGGTCAAGCAGGATGTAGCAGAGAACTGGGGTCAGACAGTAGTCTAGAAGTAGCCACTAATGATGTCACTGCTCTAGCTTAAGATTTGTAGACCTAGAGAATCAACACCACTCTTCTCAAGAGACTGAAACAGAGAAGTGACCGGCAGGGGAGTACCTTACCAGAGACAACAGTATCTACTATTCACTCCTCACTTAATGGCAGATAGTAAATGGTGAGTTTCATCTATTTCTCTGTAAATTAGCTACAGACTGAAATCTTGATAACATTGAAATTAATTAGCAACAAACTGTGGATGACTAAAATGGCATCAACTCAATAAATTTAATATGAACATGTCTGAAAGTTTCTAATGCATCTCTACCTTTCTCTCTCTCATAATCTCTCTCTATGCTTCTCTCTCTTGCGCACATGCACATATACACATGCACACACAAACACACCCTCACTCACAAAAATACACACATCAAAATAAGTTGTTAAAAATACGTATTAGTACGTATTTTGGATAAACAAATAACAATCGGATAGATTAAAAACCCCAGGAAGAGTAAAACTACAAGACCAGAAGTATTTGAATGCAAATACTTGCATAATTAATGCATCCAGGGAAAAGAAACTCAAGCACCATTTGATGAGTTAAGCCATGTTGTAATTTAGGAAAAGGAACAAAGATATCACAGGTTATTTTTTAAAGTCACCATCTGCTTATTTCTTTTGTTTCATTGTTTACTTGCCTTTGGGTCAGAGATTGAGCCTCAGGCTTTGTGTGTGCCAAGCATGCACTCTATTGCTGACACGTCCCTTCATGCAGACCCAGTTCAATACGTTTCCTAGTTTAGATTTTACACATTTATGTAATAATTCTGTTGTCATACTAGAAATGAAAGGCAGGACACTTCAGTCAAGTGATGTATCACATAGCCACTTCCCTAGCCCTCCCCCAAATGTTTAGTAATTAAATGTGATATCATACATTACAACAGCTTTCATTTTGCACTTTCATAGATATGTGTGACTATCCTTTGTTCTCATTTGTCACCTCCCCTCATTCACCTCAGCTAGCCTCGATGTTCTCCTCTGTCTGGTCCTCTCCCTCATTTTCTTTCTATATCCCTTCTTTCTGCTTGCTTTCATGTCTCTTGTATCTCATTGTTCTCTTTCTAGTTTTATAGCCAACACACACATACAATCTGCATGTGATAGAAAGCAGTTTTTTGTTTACATTTTTTTCCAGGAATATTATCTCAACAGTGTGCTGGCCTTGTAAATCTACTAACAGTTCATAGCGCAGTATAGAGTGCAATAGTCTCCCTTTTCTGTTTCTCTTTCTTTGTGCACTCTCCCTCCCTTCCCCATCTTTATTCTCCTCTATCCAGTTGAATCTCTTCTGTCACTCAGACTATTTGCTATCTTCACTTTATATCATTAGAATGCTTCATGAATTTTCATATGAACTCTTCTTATTGTTTTTCTGTGCATCAATTTCAATCTCGCGTTAACACTATTAACCTTTCATGATTTTGCTTTGAAGTGCATAACCAGTCTATCATTGTTTGAATGAGAATGGCCCCATAGGCCATATTTGCTTGCTTTGTCCCCAATTGCTGAACTGTTTGGAAGAATTAGGAAGAATGGCCTTTTTGGATTAGATGTAGTTTTAGTGAAAGAGGTGTATCATTGGGAATGGGCTTTGAGGATTCATAAGCTCACACTAGGCACTTTCAAAAGACCACACCTATGTAAGGATCAAGATGTAGCTCTCATTTTTATCTGCAATTCCTTGCCTCATGTGTATGCTGTCATGCTCCCTGCCATGATGATAATGGACCACCTTCTGAAACCCTAAACCAGCCCTAATTACATGTTTTTTTTTCTTTATGTAACTTGCTTTGGTCATAGTGTTTCTTCAAAGCAATACAATAACAGAACCCCACCTGCTCCATTGAACCTCTTTTCGTAAGAAAGTGAAATTCTATATTTTGACCAGATATAACAAGCCACATTTCTATACTTTGAAGTATATACCCAAACACAAATTCACACCCCCTTGTCCCACCTGCAAAGAACAAAGTGACGATAAATATAGGAAAGGAAGGCCCACTAGGACTCCTAACACTCTGCTCTGACAACACGAGTACCCAATAAATACCACATATTGTCCTCAATGATAAAAAAAAATAGCAAACAATCTTTAAAATAAAATGACATTGTCAAGACAAATATTCTTAAATAGAATCCATACCCCATATCACACACACACACACACACACACACACACGTTATCTTTGTAGAATCTTCAGCCAACAGAATATTCATTTCTATCTTAGCACTTAGTCTCTGAAGAGGCTGCAATTCGTTGAGAAAGTTTCTGCCGTCCTGGGACCACAATGTAATTTTTAGTTTCCAGATAAAAAATTTCAGCCTCCAGGGCACTCACACTTCTGTCTTCTACCTAGGCTGGTCCCACATCATTTTCATTTTCTTGCAAAAGGTCATGACTCTTTTTTATGTCATACTTTACTAGGAGCATTTTTATATATATTTAATTTGGTACAATATAACAAAGATACAGCTGTTTAGAGAGCTTTACTTAGCCTATTTCCAAGCAATATTTAAAAGTGGCCGAACTTTCACTCACTAAACACACACACACACACACACACACACACATTTGCCTTTTTTCTCCATTTTTCTATAATCTTTGCTGACAAAGGGCACAGAGAACATAAAAGAGCAGTAGGCAATATCAGAGTTGTGATTCTTCAATATAAGACATATCAAAAAAGAAACCATTGACAGTGTTTTATGATCTATGTAATGGTATCTGCCTGGTGCAGAAAGACCCTTACACCATTTGCCAAACCTGAAGACAAAGAAAAAGCAAAACACGCCAGTCCTCAATACACAAAAATCAATAAGAAAGAAGTCTAATCCAGATCCCGAAGAACAACGAAGATAACTTCTCAACAAAAACTATTCACAATGCTTAGCTAGTACTGCATTATTTAAGTCATCAAAGAATCCAAATGGTGTAGATATGTCATGCTACAATCTCTATTTTATTTAGGAGGAAACTGAGGCAGGGAAGGGAGAGTGGTTTGGCTAAAACCATTGGCCATATCAGGTTGCCACTGCATGTCTTACTTAGCCCCCTTAGGCTCTGTTAATGATAGCATGTGGACAACCTAACTCCATCTGCATCTGGCTATGTTCCTACTGCTGTCAACACTGCTAAACCAGAGTAGTAATCTAAGCCCTGTGTGGTGTTGATAAGCTCCAGAATCCCTCTGTTCTGCCTCCTCCTCCCATATTTTCATTTTTGCAGTATTTCCTTTGAGAACACCATTGTTTACGTTTGCATTACCAAATGCATCCTCAGGCTGTCCCTGCTAAGCTAGGTGTTTGACAGCAGAAGACTGGTTATTAGATATGCCTTCTTGGTCATTAAGTGCAAAAGCCCCAAAGAGGTGATCAATAAATGTGTTAAGTGAAAGCAAAGAGGATTAAATAAGAAAGTATGGATAAAAGTACCGCCCCCTGGATCAACAAGTGGACATGCAAAGGAGACACAGCCTATTTACACTTATGCCTTAGTGACCATATACCATCAACTTAGGTGCAAATAGGGAGCTGGAGAGAAGATGGTTGGTTCTGTGGTTAAGAGTATATACCCCTCTTGCAGAGAGCCCAAGTTTGCTTTCCAATACCCATATTGTGTTATTGACAACTGCCATTAATTCCAGCATCACCTGATCTGATACTGTCTTCTGGCCTCTGAGGGCAACTGCACTCATATACATATACCATAGACATACATTCATTGTTTTGTTTATTAAAGAATAAAAATGAGGATTGCATGGAAATAAGATTTCACTGTGTAAGTTCAATCTTATTACATAACCATACCATGAACAGCTGAACGGTAGAGACAGAATACTGGAGGAACGCAGAGACCACAGCAGGAGTAGGGAAGGCAAGGGCACATCCTCATCTCAGGCAAGACAAAAGCAGAACACAGTCTCCGTCTATATTCTTCAGCCTGGAAACCCCCCTACAGAACTCCTTTTTGACTTAATTCTCTTGCAAAACCTCACATTTAGTCATGTCTGGAGAGCCATTTAGTAGCAGAGGTGATACCTTGTCGTATGATGCTCCGCATGGGATTCTTTCTACCCTTGTGCAGGTGATAGATGACATTCACCTTTCTCAGCTTGTCAGAAAAGGATCAATGAAAGTCCTAATTGTTGCATATCCTAGAATTCAGTTGTGGGCAAATATTACCTCAGCTCACTGATCATGCACACTGTATGGTGTTTTGTTTTGTTTTCATACAAAAGCATCCATGTTCAGCTATGTTGGCCTGTTATGTTGTTTCTCTATACTTTTTCACAATGAGAGGGAGCATCGCTGTTTTCCAGTCTTTGCAAGCTTAATATTGCTTCTTCTGACCTGTTTCCAAACTAGTCTGAGATGGAGAAGAATTTCTTGCTAGAAGTGTTCGATGGCCTAGTGTGGCTTCTAGACCTAGATTTCTTCACATATGATTTGATGCTCTCCCATAGTACATAGAAACCTACAGTGGGTATGGAAACATATTTTGTGGGACAGTGCAAGAGAGTGAGTGAGAGTTGGAGAATAAGGTGTGTTGGGTGGATCTAGGTACCATTATCTGACTATGCATGTCCTGCCTGCCACTCTCTGACATTTTTAATGTTTATATTGATTATTCCCTAGCTAGCATTCTGCAGTGTTTACCCATCAAGTTCTTTGACTCTTCTTATCTTTCTGGATTGTCTGTCTTCCTTAGTGTCAGAGAGCCAGTCAGTTCTTAAAACAGAGAATACATAATTCTCACAGTATTTTCCTCAGTACTTTGTTCTACTGTTGCTTCTTATATTTTTCTCTGCCTTAACTAAATTAAATAAGGGAACTTTCTCTTCCTCCATGATAATTATAAACATTCTTTGTGAATGTAATAATGTTGTATTTCAGATTTTAAATGTAACATACACTCTTAGCACACAAATTAAAACAAAGCAATATTAAAACGTGCATTAAAAACCTAAAGCTAACTCATTATATGTAAAATAACATAATAGTCTGCCATTTAAGGCAATGATTCTGAAATGTCCTTGTTCTTCACAAAGATGGAGGATTCTCAAATTGTACCCATTCCTGGACTCCATGCTTGGTTACACTGATTCAGAAATTCAGTAGGAAATCATGAGGAACTTCTTTTTTAGAGGTATCTAATGTGAATGTCATTTGCAGTCAGACTTAGCATCTACTAGTTTGGTGAATTCTTTTGCTTTCCCTATGTGATACCCACAGCTAGGAGCATAAAGTGCCTCAAATAGAGAGGCGAAGTTCTAGAAAACTGCATGTTCCCTGGGAATCACTAGCTTACAAATAAAGTATGGATACAGAGAGAGAAAAAAAAATACCTATTTTTCTTGAAATATATTTTACAGAATTGGAGAGATAGCTCAACAGTTAGGATTACTTTCTTCTCTTGCTGGAGACCTGGGTTCTGTTCCCAGAATGCACATGGCATCTCATAGCCATCTCAAGTTCACTTTCATGGCTTATGTCTCCCTCTTCTGGCCTCTATACACACTGCACATATGCTGTGCACATGCATACATGCAGACACAACACTCAGATAAATAAAAATAATAAAGCCATGCAACATATCATTATGGGTATGCCACAAAAGCTAAGAGATACTCTGAAATGTTTGAAATTCAAATGAGGGTGGCAGTTTTGTTCTAGGATTGGAAAAGCTGAGTAAGCAATGACTGAGAAGGAAGGGATACCATGAAGGCTCAGTTGTCTCCCAAAACACAAGCCACATAACAGCAAAGAGCCAAGAAATTTCATTAAAATGGCAGAGTATTGCTTCACAGTAAAACCTAAAATGAGGTTAGCTTATGTGACAACTGGCTGTCAAAAAGAGACCTGTTTTCAGTACCAGAACTCAGAATTGTAGACTAAAGCCTCCACTTACTTGACAAAATCCACCAGTATCACACAAACATATAATAATAATAATATTAATATTAATAATAATGAAAAAAGATCCAACGAAAAACAACTGGTGGGAATATTAGTTGTATGAAGGGAACGGAAGGTGAGCAATGACACAGACAATGAACCATTATTTGCCCAGTTGGTTAGATGAGAGGTACAGAGACGAGGATTTTGAAAACATTAAAAATAGCACTGAGTTGTCACATTCCTAAAACCTGGGGCCTAACCATGTATGAAACTTGATGACGATAAAAATGTAAATTTGAAAAGAAAGCAATGATGGAAAGACTCAAGATTTATTTACTACATTGTTATCTAGTTAAGGTCTTTAAATAAAGATCAATATTCAAGCAAGGAATGTGGCACACATCTTTAATCCAAGCACTCTGGGAAGCAGAGGCAGGTGGAACTCTTAATAACCAAGAGTAACTCTTGGTTACTAAGAGTTTGAGGCTAACCTGGTCTACCAAGTGAGTTTCAGGACACAGAGAAACCTGTCTCAAAAAAAATAAATAAATAAAACTAACAACCTAAAAAAAATCAGTATTCAACCACTGGAAATATTGAGTAAAGACTCAAGAAATGGTACTTCAAATTATAATAGTAGATAGTCACATCTGAGAAATTTGGGAGTGGACTGTCTGGTTCCTTCAGTATGTCAAGGAAGTAAAGAAAAAAAATATTTGTTTTTATACTTGTCAGTAAGTACTACATACAGTAGTTAAGTATTAATAAATAAGTAGTTAACATTTATACAATGATTCATTTCTGTTAAAATATGCATCAACTGTTCATTTATTATTTATCATTGCCTTCACAACAGAAAATGAGAATGGCCAGAATTGTCACTGTTTTTTTAAATATTACTTTGATTATCACTACCAAGATCATAAATAAACGATTATCTTCTGCATAGCAAAAAACATGATGAAAAATGAACCTTGGCTTGGCCTACTGGCACACTCCATGAACACAGCACTCAGTATCAGCTTCTGTGATAGAAAAATAGTGTTTACAGTGCACTGTTTGGGACTGAGAGAACTGAAAGAAAAAAGCCCTACTCCGATTCTTCAGGTACTTGTCGTTCTTAGACTACTGCCTCATAACCAGTTGACAGCTCACAGTGTTTCAGTCAGAAATTTGATCCCAATAGCATCGACTCAAATACAGTTATGAAAACCAAGTAGTATTTCAAAATATTCTTCTGAAATTCAGGCTTGTTGTTATTGATGTGGGAAAATCAAATTCCTCCTCTTTCACAGATCATTGGCTTACTCCGCAAGACTCCATGATCTTTCTATGGGTTTTGAAATAACGGGTAAATATTATTGCTAATAATGAGTGTTCACATAACAGTCTCAAATTTTAAAGTCAATGTGATAATCAAGTGGCCCATTACTTTATGTAGTATCATGAAGGAATATGATACTTCTAGTATCATGTGTTATGGAATAACACTGAAAATTCCAGACAAAAATCCGTGTGCCCTGTACCCAAACATAGTGTTATCTTCAGACTGTCCTACTAGACCCCAGACAGGCTGTTTTTCCCACTGACTTCCAACTTTGGCAGAATTTGGACAAGTCATATTAGTTCTTCATATTTGAATACACACATGAGAAAACTAGAAATAATAATGCTGACATGAGAGGAATTAAGGGAAAACCACAAGTGTCAATACAAACTTAGAGAACTATGATTCCGTAAAACAGTACACTAAAGATATATTTAGTTAATTATGAAACTCAAGTTCAAGGTGCTGGTATGGCCTGCCCTGACTATCATAAGGTTGCCTTGTCTGTGGAAGACTGGTCTTGGTTATTAACTGGTTTGACAGTCTGAGGATATGACAATGGCCATGGCCCTTCCTCAGCTCCCAGGACACCCTGCAGTCTTCAGCTCCATTTGCCCCTCCTACACTGTGCACATCTTTGGTCTTCAGATGAATTTCTCAGAAAAAAAGCATCAGGATCACGGAGCCCAATTGCTAAAGACAGGAAGCAATTAAATATGCAAATCAGGGAAACAGCACTGTGGGATGACATTCAGCCCTGAGTCTGCCCCACCCTCTTTCCTTTTCCTCTCTGCTTCTGTTCCCCTTGGGAAGGAGGTTAGTGAGAGATCTTCTTCCACCCTGCTCTCTGCTAAAGGTTTTTTTATTCTCTACCACCTGCCCCGGGCCTTCTTATCAATTATTAATCAAGTGTACATGAATATGCATAAAAGCCTGTCTCTGGATTTTATTAAGTTTAAAAAAAAAAAAAGAAGAAGAAGAAGAAGAAATGTTCTGTGTCACAGTGGAGAAAAGATCAGATTGTTGAAGAAGGAAACATGAAAAGTTTGACTTTATTTTTCTTTCTCATTTTATAGGTAATGGAAACACGATGAAGCCAATTATTGTTTGGTTTCCTTTGTTTGAGACTTCATTCCAAATCTGTCTCTAAAGCAATATTTTAAAAGGTTTGCACTCTCGGCAATGTACTGCTCAGAAATATACAGTAGGTGTGTCATGACTTACATTGATATTGCCTAGGACATAGCTGGACAGGTCATTTTCATATCACTGTGCAGATAAGCCTTTTACTTCCAAGGACTGTTATCTTATGCATGTTGGCACCATAAACACCAAATATCAGTTCAGGGTTGGTGTTAGGGGTACATTGGTGAACCCCAGAGCTCAATTTTCTCTGCTCTGTGAATTGCTGGGTTAAATCACCAAAACATTGTATTCCTCTGTTCTCTATTTCCTTTCAAATTGATGTCTTCCATAACATAATATAAGGTGATTATATAAGCACTAAGCACTTTTATTGCATCAGACTTGGCTGATAATTTTCTCCAAGGTAGCATTCCTCTACCTTAAAAATGATGTCAGGCAATGATGTACCTACCCCTCGCGAGATACATAACAAACTCTTTACATCTTCTCCCCATGCTTTGTCCACCATGAATAGAAGCCTAATAGAAAGCAAGGCCTTGCCTAACTTTGTCAGTGCTACTCAAATTTTGTTTGCAATAAAAGAATGAATAAGCGGATGAATGAGAAAAATTGAGGATGTTTTATACATAAACTAAGCTCCTATTCTTGTCACGAACATACACTTTGTGTCTCCAAACACATTAAACTCAGTAACACCAAGAGCTTCACCGTTTCTTTCTTTAATAAAATTATTCTGTATTTCTTTCTGTTGTGTATCTGGGGGTCCATCGATGCATGTGCATCAGCTGTGTGCCTCGAGCTCTTAGAGGTCAGAAGAGAAAGTCAGAGCCCCTGAGACTGGAGTTTTGAGTGGTTGTTAGATATCATGTGGGTGCTGGGTTTTGAACCCACTTCTCTTCAACAACAAACCAAAAGCACTCTAAACCACTAGGCCATCTCTCCACCCCCTATTTCTCAATATTATAGGTTCTCCACTCCTTTGTTTGCTTTCTCCAAGTTGCTTTTCTACATGTTACCATGTGACCCTGACACAAGTGCCTTCTCAACATATGTTATGTAAAAATTGCATGTCTTAATAAAAGGGAACATAGAAGTCAAATTTTATTTGTTATTCCAGTTGCTTCTTTTCTCTTACTGGTATAATAACCATACATTCCTAGACATCCATTTATTTAGCCAAAACACAGTGAAAGCTTGTTGCGGTTTATGTCTCCTGTACTTTATTCAAGATGTATGATACCTTCTTTCCACACATCTTCCTGTCTTCCTGACTTGTGTCTTGTTATCTAAGTTACTTAGTGTCTGTATGATTTAAATATTTTTACAAACAAAATAAGGTTTACAGATTATATAGATTCTAAGATTAATCAAAATTAAAATTTAATTCAATAAAAGGAACTCAAATGGAATATAATTATTTTATTATTTTCTTGCCCACAATATTCATTTCTTGTTTGTCATTAAACTTAATGTCAAATCAATATTATATTTTAGTCTAAAATTTTCTGCTTCATTCTCTTTATTCTAAAGAATCTCAGATTTAACCTATAAGAACAGTGTTTATGCTTAATATGTTATTGAAAAATCTAATTTTATAGAGTGCCATTTAGATAGAAATGCCAATTTTCTGTAATAAGGGTCACTATAATAATATTTAATGTCTCTGTGACTTTTTACCAGTTAAAATGCCCTTTAAACATATAAGCTTTCTTTGTTTCAAGTTCAAGAATGAATCATTACACTTTGATGAGCATTTCATCATGCTAGACATTGTCATTAAATTTTCCTGTTTAACAGTCTCATTAATTTACTACTGCCTTTCTGACTCACCCTGATATATTCATTCAGTGAACTGCTATTTTGAATACAAACAACAGTGGCAACAAAGCTGTAAGTTGGCTGCTGTGTACATTCTGAAGCTTTAGCAGTGGATGCAAACAAGCAATTTTTTTTATACATAATAATCCAAAAAAGAAAGTTCTGAAGCCACCTGAAAATTTCCACGGGCCGGGCTGAACAAAGGACTTTCCCTTCCCTTTCCCAGCGGGGATGATTAAGAATGTTTTTATAGAAGAGGCTTAGCCAAGGAAGTTCTCAGAATCTCGGCACAGGTACATGTCAGACCATCCAAAGCACACATGTTATTCGTGATTGCCTTGGACAGAATGGAAGGTTGGAAAGGAAAGAGTAGCAGGCAGATGAGAGCGTTCCCTGTACAACTTTCTATATTCCTCTGTCTCTTATTACAAAAGGTAAGAGAATTTCAAAAGTTGGGGGTGATTTGAGGATGAATAAGAGGATCACTGGAACCAGAGAGTAAGATCATTCAGTATTTTTCTACAAACAAAAGTCTGAATCACATTTTAGGGTTACAATTGTCTCTTGTCTCCTAAGGGAAGCACTGTGGTCCAACAATAACTACTACAGCTCAGAGAAACTTAAATACAGCTCTTGCAATGAAATATTTCCTTAAAGTATTAAAAAAGTTTTCCCATGTGATTCAATTCCTCCCCCTTCTCTCTCTCTCTCTCTCTCTCTCTCTCTCTCTCTCTCTCTGTGTGTGTGTGTATTTGTGTGTGTGTGTGTAGAATAAGTCTGCTTCATAACTACACATATGTGCAAGTTGACATTTCAGGGAATAAATAGCTTCAGGTAATGAGAAGTTTTTAAATAAATCATTGCCAAGTTCCTGGGGATTGTTGCATCCACATGGACCTGGTCTGACCCTGAGTGTGAGATTTGTCATTCACAATGGAAATGGGCCTGAAAGCAGAAAGGCACTGTAGCCACACAGAACACCATGAGAAATGAGGCAAAGGGGCTTTGAACATGCAGTTGCCCAGAGCAGTCAAGAGAAATGATTTTTCAATCTAACATAATGGAAGTACCTAGAGAGATCCATTTTTCATCCTGACATGACTAAGATAATAAGTCAAAAGTTAAAATACGTAATGTGAGGGATAACACAAAGAAAATTATTTTTATTTCAGAAATGGCAAAGTGGACCCTGTCCCATGTTGACGAAAACAGTTAGTCTTTTTCTTATGGAAGCATCCTAATGACTAGCAACCTAGTAGATGCAGAAAATATTTTTAAGAGCTATGGTCAGATAGAAGGGGAGGATGACCTCTCCTATCAGTGGACTGGGTAAGGAACATGGGAGGAGAAGAGAGAGAGAGGATGGGATTGGGAGGAAATGAGGAAGGGGAGCTAAAACTGGGATACAAAGTGAGTAAATAATGATTGATAAAAAAATAAATACATTTTAAAACCTGGAAAAAATAAGGAGTACTAAAACTGAAAAGAGAGTACAGTTTATTGAAAAAATAACAAGAAAATGTACAAAGTTAAGTTTGAGTCTTTGTGCTTAGAGATTACACTTTCCTTAGAGAAATTTGCTTTTCATGAAGAAATCATGATTGAAAGAAATTTAACAAAGAGGTGAAAACCTTCATGATAAAGTTCAAAGATATTTTATCTAACGTTAAATCTCATATGTCATATTCCTTAGCCAAGCTAGAAGATTAAACTGGTGTCAATCTCACAGTAGACCAAATGTTGATATAACATAATTTTTATATTTGCAAATCATCAATAAATCTACATAAAAACACTAAAAGTACAATTTTATATTTATTTTACTGAGTTCAACCTGCAGGTATAAACAATTAAAAATGTATGTCAAAAATTTCAAATTAGGAAAGATGTTACAGATCTACTCATTAAGGAGGATCTTTGAAAGCCTTATTCATAAAGCCAACACAATCCTACCAAGGATTTTAGTCAGATACACAAATTGTATCCACCATGATATAAGAGTTAATCTATTATCATGGAGGCACGTAGTATAGGGCTTAGTTGATTTCTTCTTTTAGAAAGTTTAGTTTTTACATGGTAAGAAAGTAAAAGTTGCCAAACATCCATTAAAATAATTCAATGTTATTAGAAGTCTTCCAATTCCCCACTGCTGTGAGAGGGAGAAACAAGTAGAGTGATGTATGTGTGAGTGGCTTCCTGAAGCATCACATTTCTAGTTCTTGTTTGCACATTCTCCTGGAGACCCAGCATTGTTTGAGTGACACTGCCACATTTTCTGCCCCTGCATCACCTCTAGCAAAGGTCACTGGTTGAGCTTTTGTTTTGTAATCAACACTCTCAGTGTTAAAGACAGATGTCCTTTATTGATTTGACTCCATCGCATTTATCTCTGCTTTTAAAATTTCTTCTCTCATATGCATATTGTCAATCTCACCTTCCATGACAATGCAATATAATTCCATACCATCCAAAAATGTACCTTTAGCCTACTAGTTGAAAGGAATTTTACACCTGTATTTTTTATTTGGCACCTGCTTACTTATACCACTTGAAGGTCCTTTTGTGGGATAATTCAAAACCCAGATTTAAGCCTACATCAACATAAACTTGTATGATATTTAATCAATTGCTTTAGCTGTACCTTATTTCTTTTCAACTTATCTTCACTCTTTTGCTGAAACAAAAATTTGTACTACCTCTCATGTGGTTGAACCTTTACCTTTGCTTTGTTGAATTTTTTCCTCTTCTTCTTGCTATCACCCAAGAATCCTTAAATTTATGGACACTGTGAAACTGAATGAAGACATCAGCATTGTACTGTTATTTCTGTCACTAAGAATAGAATGTGATCCATATTTTCTAAATAAGCCACTCTGTCCTTGTATTCTATAGTTAGAATCTATAGACTTTATCTCCAGTTTAGACCACAGAAACCATACTCTTCATTTCCATTGCTTTACTTCACTATCACTCAACTTCCAAAATAATATGTTAAATCTCTCATCAGAGCCTATCAGGGTTCCACAGAACCCTTAGTCTTAAAGAAAATTTCAGGGTGGAAAGTTTATATAAATAAAATGTGCATGTAGGTCTAGAATCCAGACTAGACCAAGTCAGAATCAAGTGAAAAAGTCATTCCTTCCTGTCATCTATCAGGAAAGGACCAGGTCTTCTAGTCAAGCCGATGGTATTAGCTGTGGACCTGGAAAAGTGTGGGTTCTGTTTATCTTCACAACAGGCAGGAAATATCCTTCCTGGTATTATCAAGAGATACCTTTTCTTTTGTATCCTCAAAATTACTCCCACATAATGAGAAAAATACCCCCAGAATGGTTGATTAAACGGCAACTCGACAAAGAACTCAGTGGCATCAGTGTACATATGGCTATGGAATCTGAGTCTTTCCAATGCAAACCAGTGACAGCATTCAAGGACATGAACATTGCTATGTCCTTATCTTTATGAACTACTGAGCCTCTCAGACTGACATCGTTGGTGATTTATAAAGACTTTCTACATCTCATCTCCCCAAAGAGTATACTCTCTTTTTCTATCCCCTCCCCCATGAAGCATGCACTAACTTCTTAAATGCAAAGGCTCCTGAATCTCTTTTGAATCACACAGTTCCAGATGTGACGCAACCACAAAGCTGTTTCTCAGCCAAATGGAATATGGAAAATGAACACCTTAGTTTTTGTTAATTTTTATTCTTTCCATGATCATTTATTTTCCATTTATATATAAAGATCAACTCCATAAACTCTCATCTCTTTCTATTTAAGGGTTTCCTTCAACTGTAATTGCAGGATTGCAGGGGGTTTCGACAGAGAAATGGTGGCAATTGGTATAGAAGAGAATGGAAAAAGGCTGGATTTGAAGATTGTGTTAAATAAATCATAGTGTCTCCCTCCGTACAGTGCTTTATCCTAAAGAGTTAAGCTGGTATAAGATGGCTATTCTATGAAAGATCTGCAAAGCACCAGACAAATGCTTTGAATACTTAATAATTTTCAGTTTCTATTTCAAAATGTTGCCACATCCATTGATTGATTGATGTATACTCTATCTATCAATAAATGATGTTTCCCGCTAATGTCATCCATCTGGAAATAAACATGTAGTTCACAGAATATGCTCTCTCTCTCTCTCTCTCTCTCTCTCTCTCCCTCTCTCTCTCTCTATGAGTGTGTGTGTGTGTGTGTGTGTGTGTGTGTGTGTGTGTGTGTTGGGGGGGGGCAGAGATTTCATGCATAAATTTTCATCCAAATATGTAGGTGTGTGCACAGGTGCACATCCATAAATTTACGTATACAGCAGCAACAGGCTGACACAAGGCATCTTCCTCTTCAATGTCCATTATATTTTATGAGACTGGATCTCTCACTGAGCCCAGAAAATCACAGGTTCAGCGAGGTGTGCAGGTCAGCACAGGAATTCTCCAGTCTCTGAATCTCCATCACTGTGATTACAGGCTCATGTCACTGCCCTCCACTTCTTTTACTTGAGTTCTGGGGTAAGAACTCAGGTCCTAGGTTTTATCCTCTCATGGACTTTGGTTGAGTGTCCATCTCAGAAAAGACCCTGTGCCCAGATACGTTTGGTCCTTGTGGAGCTCCTATCCTTACCACATCAAACTCCCCTTCTTTCATATGATTCCCTGCACTCTGCCGTAGGTTTGGTTGTGAGTCTTAGTATCTATTTTGGAGCACTGCTATGTAGAGTCTTTCAGATGCTTTCTGCGGATGTGACCTGTGATAGCTCAGTAATCAATTGGTTTCCCATAGTAAGGGGAACAAGGACTATTTCTAACAGGAACGCAATGACTGGCTCTTTGACCTCCCCACCTCCCAAGGGAGGAACAGTACTGTTAGGCCACAGAGGAGGACTTTGCAGCCAGTCTTGAAAATACCTGACAAAAGGGAGTCATATGAAAGGGGAGGAGGTCCTCCCCTATTAGTGGAGTTGGAAAGGGGCAGGGAGGAGATGAGGGAGGGAGGGTGGGATTGGGGAGAGAATGAGGGATACAGCTGGGATACAGAATTAACAAAATGTAACTAATGAGAAAAATAAAATTATGGAAAAAGAAAAAAAAAAACAAAAAACAAAACTCAGGTCCTTGTGCTTTCATGTCAAGTTCTTCATCAACAAATCATCCCCCCCCCCATCTCCTGGATGTTTACAAAGAGACTGAATATAAGTCTTTCTCTATGTTGGAGAAATAGGGACCCAGGACACCACGACTCATCTAAGGATCTAAGGTCACAGAGGATGGTTACTGACAATTCCACATGTGCTGTGTTGCTGACTCTAGCCCAGAGTTCTTTCCACTCAAGAAGCTGTTGTCACTTTTAATATTGACTACATGTTAAATGACTTGTTTTCTGGGCAAAACCAAGGTAATCCTTATCTTATTGGAAGAGAGGGAAATAGATACCATATTTTCCTACCAAGATGTGAAAAGACTGAATTATAAAGATGAAACTTGTTTAAGGCTTGCATTTTCAAGCCCGAACTACAATTTGATTCCAAGCTAAGAATCCAAATCCCTTTATTCATAGAGCTAGGTTACCTGTTCTATCCCAGCCCATAGCTTTCTAGTTCATTCAATATGAGCTATGAGCCTTGCCCTTGCGGTGATAACAATTTAATATAACTTGCTATGAGATATCATAATACCCTTTTTCTCGAAGTAAAAAAATAAAGGTCTCAGGTTGTTTTTTTTGTTTGTTGTGTTTTTTGCCTCACTAAAGTGATCATGTCTATACCACTGTTAAGGACTTACTGCATTGTCTTTAAATGTTATTAAATTGAGGACTCTGTGGCAGTCAAAGTAGTCTTAATGTCAATTATATAATCTTCTCAACAGGAACTAATCAACATATCCAACTTAAAATTTTAGTACACACAGAAACATTATTTGGCCATACAACAGACTATTATTCCACGTTTAAAAAGAAGAAAGATCTCCCACACACATATGTTAGCAGACAATTATAAACCCCATCACATTATAGCATGAGGTAGGAAGGATGTGAGTTTAGGTCAAGTTTGATCTACAAGGTTGGTTGGCTTTTGTCAACTTGAAAGAAACCTAAACATTTCTAGAAGAGGAAATTTTGATTGAATAAATACCTCCATAAGATTGGTTTATGCTTAAGCCTATCAAACAATTTTTTGATGTGGGAGGCCCAGCACACTGTTGGTGGTAGCATCGCTGAGTACCACCTGGGTCCTGGGTGGTAAAAGAAACCAGATGAGCAAACCATGAGGTGCAATCCAGTAAAACTCCCCTGTAGCTTTTGCTTCAGTTCCTGAGTTCAGGTTCTTGCCTTGATTTTCCTCTGTGATAGACTGTGATCTAAACTGTAAGCTGAAGTAAAATCTGTCTTTCCTCAAGTTGCTTTTGGTCATGGTGGTTTTTTCCCCCCCAGGGGGAAAAAAAGGAGAAAGAAAAAAGGAAAAAAAAAGTGTTTTAAATAAGAAAGCTACACAGTGACATACTGTTACCAAATTAAAACAAACAAACAAAAATGAAACGACATCCTGTCATATGTCACAACCTGGATGTACTTCACCACAACAGAATTTTAACAGCTGATTGATTATTCTTACATGATCACTGTACTCTCCTTCTCTGTTGTTGTACTAAAACACTAACCATAAACAACTTGCAAGAGAAAGAGGTTTATTTACGGTAAAGTTACGGGTTTATTCACCGTGCAGGTTACCGTTATTTAATGCGCTGGTTTCAGCACATGTAAGCAAAACAAAGGCAGGAACCTGAAGGCAGGAACTAAAGCAGAGACCTTGAGAAAATGCAGCTCTTTGGCTCACTTTCTGAGGCTTGCTTAGCTGCTTTCAAAGGGCTAGCTAGCATCACCTACAATGAACGTGGCCCCACCACATCAGTTATTAATTAAACTAATGCCCCACAGATATGTCTACAGTCCAATCTGATGGAGAAAAGTTTCTCCACTGCGGGTCAGCATCCAAGGTGATTCTAATTGGTGTCACGCTGACAAAAACTGACACGTACAAATGATATATATCCAAGTTAAAAATCATAGGAACAGAAAACAGAATGCAAACATGAGGTTTTTTAATGTACATAGAGCTTCAATTTCTAAGACAAAACAACTATAGCTACTTATTATATGATAGTGTGTATCTAGTTAACAAAGGCAAGCTGTGTACTTAGCAATGACTACCACGGTGAATGTTTGGTCAATTTTGTTGGTTTTAAAATGAGAGGAAGTGAAGTGAATGCTAGCATAGTACTTGTAAACAGATATTTGGTTCTGACAGACCACACTGACACTCAGGTTCGTAATACCACATGAATCCAGAAAGCCACAGATCCTCTCTACCAGGCCTCCTTTTAAGTAAAGGGGAGGTAGCAATCTTTCCTCCTTCATGCACTTATTAGATCATCTGAATCATTTAGTCCAGTGCTAAGTACTTGGTAAACAGCTACAAGTATAACTTTTGACACTGTAGAAAGATAAGGAAGAAAAAAATGTCTGTAAGACTGAGGGTAAAAACTGGAACCTTTTACATGGTTTCAGGGATCAGTGATCAGCTGAAGGGTAGCCACACCTACATTACTGTTGAGTCCATATCTTACAAAGAACACCTTTCTCTAATCCATTAATGCCCAAATCATCCATGCCCCTTTAACCAAGGTTCTGATGTAGTTTAGCCATGACACCACCCTAAATCTTTCATAACTATCACACAACCTGATCATTCCATCCCCAAATGCACTGTTCAGAGATCACAGTCTTATCACTAGAAGAGAAACTGAAACTACAAGATGACAGGAAATCCACTCATGTTTTGTGGTTGACATTTTAAAATCATTTTATGGAGAGGTGCCTGGAGTGTGTTAAGTTTAAGAGAGCAAAACAATCCCAACAAGCCCAGGCTAGACAGAGTGATGAAAACAAATAGAATAGTCACACCCACATAATTACGCTTCTTAATGACACATATCTGTTGCTCAGATAAATCAGAAATGAAATCAGAATTTCAACTGAACATTTCTAGCAGAAAGCAGATGAAGTCTAAATTTTCAAAAGGGTCAATAATTCGTAGTTCCTTTGATAAAACAAAAACTAAGGAGATTCAAAGAGTCTTTTCTTCTCTGTTACAAGATCATCCAGAAGACATCCCCAAAGGAAGTAAAATCCACCTTGTTCCTTTGCCCACCAAAGTGAACTTTAAAGTTGGTCTATATGTATTGAAAAACCCTGAGTTCATTACCCTCTAGGAAGGCTTCAGCATACCATCTGCTCTGAAGGCAAACATTTATTTAAGCTGTAAATCTAAAAGGAGTTTTTGCATTTTATTTCTAGTTTTGTTTCCTTTGATCCTGAAAGTAATTAACTTTCAGTAGCAGCTAATTATAAGTGAAGAGAATTCAGGGTCTATATGGTTGTTTTTCTGGCACAGGCCTGGAAAACAGTTTTTTAATTGAAAAAGTCTTTTTTGCTCTATGCGTTTCAATCCATTTTGCACTGGTATTTATTATCTGGGATTCAGATTATAACCATGACCTTTCATCTAATGACAGAATCTCCCACAGAGAAAAAAAATAATTATTTTAACAAATAGACAAAGGGTGCAAGAGGGAAACGAAAGAGGTTGGGAGAGAAGGAGGATGACATGCACAGAGCTCCAGCTAAATGTCCTTCCTATTCCCCACCCCCATCACCCCATGAATACTCCCCGGTACCAAAAATCACATCCCCTGCATTCAGATTGGGCTCCTCCACCTCAAATGTATTTCAGACAGAAATCATGTCCCTAAAGGTAATAGAGGAAAGCATAGAGACATGGGTGAAAATAATTGAGGTCAGGAGTAATACTCACTCTTCCATGTTAATATTAGTCGTTCGGACCTCAGATGAATCAGAAAGTTAATGACTTACCACTTAATTGACCCTAACCGCACCTCCTCCTTTCCCAAAACTGCCCTTAGAAAAATTCACCAGCCAATTTTGTCAACCATTTTTCAAAAGAAGAGTCAGACATCCTTCAAGGATATTTATAGTCTATGTGAAATAAATATGCCATAATGGCTCGTTTAAAGGATAAAACATAAAGGAAACTCAAGAAGGGATTTGAAATCTCTGTTCCCCAAAGAAGCCTATGTGCGTAGAAGTGTAAAGAGCTCTATGCTCAACTAAAAGTATCCAGCAAATTGGGGAGAAAACATTTTCAACCAGAAAGGGAGCTTGACCCAAGGCCTCTTCAACATTGCCACAAGTATAGTCTGCAGAAGATGATGTCCACTGTCTTCTGTATTGTCCACAAAGTCTGTATTGTTAGAGGTTTAGAAAGCAATATTCCCGGCTCCTGTAAGTTTACATTCATTCAAATATCACCTGTCAGCTACTTTCATAAATTTGGCAAATTTGATGAATCTATTAAGAGTATTTGAGACATTGTCTTTCTTTTCTCTTTTTAACTAAAAAAAAAATAATAATTTACTTGTTTTGCATGTGAGAGAATACAGGCACATGTGCAGCAGCAGTGTGGGACTCAGAGGACAATGTGAAGAAGTAGGTACTCTCCTTATACCCTGTGGCCTCCAGGGATGGAACTCAGGATGCAAGGCTTGGAAGCAATCAAGACATGGTCTTTCAATGTGATCCCGACTTGCTTGGAATTTCCAGTCCTCCTGCCTCAGCTTTGAATGATAGGATTGCAGCTGTGAACCACAATGTCTGCTGTCTTTCTATAAACTTCTCAAGCAAGGCAACAGTCTTTGTGTTCAGGTAAACAACACGAAATTGTTCTTTTCAAACGGAATAGAAAAAAATGCACCTGAGGAATTGACTTTTCTTGATATTGTGAATTTAAAATGCATTGCTTACATTAGCAGTGCACCCAATTCTAGGAAGCTCGGGTATTCACAATATCTCAGCTTGTCTAGAAGACTGGGGACTCATTATAAACTTACTCTTCTAGAATGATTTAAATTTGAAATTTCTATTTTAATAGGCATGAAGATAAAGATTTAGACTACCACATTTTTTTTTTGCTGGAAAATATAAAATGAAGAGACACCTAACATTCATTATTGCCTTAAAGGTTTCCTATTAGAAATTCAATGATGAAGGGGTAATGTTCTTCCAAAACTCCACTATTTAAGACATTCTTAAGTAGAAGACTCTTAATTGTAATACATGATTCTGAGGTTTGTGGTTTCAAATATGATACCATTGAGACGAAAACAATGTTACACCTTCTCATGTACTCCATTGGGTAGTTCAGACTGATAAATATTTTGTGGACGTGGTGGATTATTCCTGAAAGTTAAGTGATGTTGTGCCTCTGAGTCTAGAAACTCCCACGACTCTGAGATGTCAACCAAAAATATCTGACATTACTGAGTGCCGCTAACATTCACATATCAAGGTTTGGGTTTCTCTCCATTTTATGAAGTTATTAAAAAAAAGTCACCTATGAAGATTTCATTTCTTTGAACACGCTCTTCCCTTTAACATGTTGTCAAAAGGAATACCCCATTTTCCTAGTATTCTTATACTTCTCTGTCCTTTGTCACTCCAGAAGCCAACTCTAAACAGAAAGAACTTTGGAGAACAATGGTAGTGAAGATGCTTAAAAGGGCCCAACTCATGAGCTGCCTTCTTCCCTGTAGTTCCTAGTTGTAAGGAATTGCTGAAACAAACCAAATTACAGGTGTCCTCTTTGGTGGAAGTAAGACATGTTCAGAGTAAGAGTACTTTCACCCCCAGAGAACACAGACAATAACTTCACCCTTTGCACTCTCTGGGAACCAGTTATGTATGAGTTGTAGCCTCTTCCATAACTTCTAATAATTCATTCAAAAGGCTCTAGGATCCTGACAGCACATACTCAGCCAGATGGAATAACCCTCCTCTGTAATGTGAAACTCTCACTATGAATAATTATTAGTAAAGTTTATCAATAAATTAAAATATGGTATTCACCATTATAGGACAAAGGCATTAACAATTTTAAGATGTCTATTCACTTGAAAATTCACCAGGCTCATTTATAAATTTATTTCCTTTCAGTTAAGTTTCTTGTTCAAAAAGATTTGTTTTGAAAAGAGTGGAGTTGCCCAGCAGGCCTTGTTCTTTTTCATTGTTTCTTGCTTGCTTTGCTCAGGTTGCCAGATAGGTGAACAGCTCACCATGGCTTTTGCCTTAAATTTCTTATATGAATGCTTTCCCATGCGAGTTGTGTTTGAAATACATCTTTTCACTTATGTGTAGACGTGATGTGTCTACACGGAGCTCCAAGGAATTCACAACTGCTATTCACAGCTCAAAAATCTATTACCACATGGATGTGATGCTATTGTCCTTTGTAGATTCCATCTGGAGGTTGTTTCAGATCTTTAAGATGTGTTAAGATTATTTTCTTCTGCCTTTAATTTTGAGCATTCCCACTCTTCAACTTCATGTTTGTAAAACTTTAAAAATACAGTTTGCTATCTGTAATATAAAGTTTTCTAACTTGTAAAAACTCTTCTATGCCTAACCTGTTCCACCAGCTTCACACCTCCACTCCCCAAAAGAAGACAGGATTACCACGCCTTTGCTTCCCCTTGGTTGGTTTGACAAGTGTCATAAAGACTGACACAAAGCTAAAATCACATAGCATCCTGACATTTTAGACATGCTTCTTTATTTAGCAGTTTGTACTGAGGGTTTGTCCAATTTTTTTTTTTTGTAGTATGATAAATCATTTCTTTAAATCACAAAATACTATCCCAATATATGGAAACATCACTGTTTACCATTCACCTTTAAATAACAATGTGTGCTTTCAGATTTTAACAATTATGTATGAAGCTGCAATAAACAGAAAATGTAAAGTTTTTATGGACCTGATTTTCAAATAAGACTGGGAAAGAAATGGAGAAGTTGTGGTGTCCAGCATGACTACGTTTGTTTTAGCAAAAAAAAAAAAAAAAAAAAGAAGAAAGAAAAAAAAAAAGAAAAAAATTCCAAAAACACTGACTGTAAATTTGTAAATTTGCTCTGTGACTGGGAACCTACCTCTGTCCCAGCTGGCAGCACTGTCAGTTTTCATAGCATAACCACTTGAGTGGCTGTGCCTTATTGTCTCATTATTAATTCAACACATAGGGTGTTCTGAATGAGAACTTCCTCCATGGGCTCAGGTATTTGGATACTTTGTCCTCAGTGGAAGGCATGGATTAAGGATGCTCAGTAGGCATTGAGAGTGGGCAATATTTAGGAATTTATAGTATAATATAATGTGAAGTCTCACCTACTGTCCAGTTTGCTCTCTGATTTGTGTTAGCAGTTGAAGATACAATGTCTCAGTTTCCTGTTCTGGCTAACTGCTTCCATGCTCTTTCTATCATTTTGGATCCTACACCTCCGGATACATAAGTCAAATGAACTATTTATTCTGTACATTTCCTTGGTCATGGTATTTTATCACAGAGATAGAAAGGGACAGCCCCCTTTTATGTTACTGGGACTCTGTCTTATTTGGTGAGGTATTGTTTTTGATGCATACATACATACTTGTACGTAATACATGAGTTCCAGAAGATTGTATGTTGCCCAGCATGGGAGCTGGGCAAGTGCTCTTAACTCATGATGATGAGGCATCTCCTAGCCCATCCACCCCTTTTTAAATTGAGAGGTTCTCTTGTTAAAGATTGAGGCTTACTTTTTTCTTATTCTCTCATAAATCACATCCTAACCATTCTTTGCCCTCCCTCCTCTTCTTTCAGTCCCTCCCCACTTCCTCTCCTCATCCTCAGGTCCACTCCTCCTCCTCCATTATCTTTCAGAAAATGGCATGCTTCCCAGGAATATCAACCTAACATGGCATAGCGAGTTGCAATAAGACTAGGCACATCCCCTCATTTCAAGGCTGGACAAAGGATGTGTTGTTTCAAGACAAATGCAGTTTTAGAATGTTTTTCTCCTTTTGACTCTTTCTCAGTTTTTCACTATGTATACTAATTATACACAGTACTGTGTTACACAAGGGATATTTTCAAATAAATACATAATAAAAATATCCCCAATACTCCCATTTTTTTATAATTTCCCCCTCAATTGTTTTTGTTTCTTCATCTAACCTTTGCTTCTAATTTTATTTACTTGATTTTATCTGCCTATATAAAATAAAGAAATGAAAATTAGAGAAAATATATAACATTTGTCCTTCTGTGGTTGATTTAATCTCCTGTAACATCCATTTTCTAGGAAATGCTCTCATTTCATCCATCTTTATGGCTAAAAAATGTCTCATTGTTCATGTATAACAAGTCCTTTGCTCATTACTGTGTTTTGGATAACTAAGTTAGATCTACAATTTACCAATCATAAAAAATTATATAACAAATATTGGTATGTATCTCCTTACCAAGTTAAGCTAGAATCCTTCCAAAAATCCCCAGATGTGGTCCAATGGGATCCTATGGTAGGTTTACTTTAGTTTGGTTTTTCTTTATTTTTAATTTTAATTTTTAGGAATTTCACGCATATATAATGGGTTTTAATCAAATCTATTTCCAAATCCTTAGTACTCCCTACAACAATTATCTATCCCAACTTCATCTGCTGTTCTTAAACCCACTGAGTCCACTAGTGTTGCCAATAGGTGCATGGATGTAAGGTCATTCACTGGAGCAAAGACATCAGTGGTTCCATTTCAGAAGAATACTGGCACCCTCTCATCCCAGCAGCCATCAACTGCTTACAGTTCCTCTGTTACAAGTGGAAGTTCATGACTCCCTCCCTGATTCATCTTTGTATTTAGACTCTTTTGGTCATCTCTAGCTCTTCTTCATGAAGCCATAGCTGTTGTAAATTCATATATCTTCCACTACCTCTTGGTCTCACAAGCTTTCCTCTTCTTCTTCTGAGATGATTCTGACATAGTCCAGGAGCAGAGGGTTATGGCATAGATATCCCATGTACAGTTGAGAATTACAAAGGCTCCTATTCTCTATATGCTAATTAGATTGAGTCTGTACTAATTATTTTCCACTGCAAAGAGAAGCTTTGCTGGTGAAGGTTGTGCTGCACTAATACATGGGTGTGAAGATAAATATTTAAAGAACAGTTGGATCCTATGCCAAACTAGCAACATACTGCTAGGAGGCTTTCCCAAGGGTCTGTCATTTATCTAGCCATAAGTTCTTGACCCAATTTACAGTACCAGGCACGAGGTCATTCTTAGAAAGTTTCTTTTAAGCATAATCAGAAACTGGTTGGCTGGTTCCATGGCATGTTTGTTTATTGATATATGGGAAGAATACTGCTTTATAAAAAAAAATATTCACACTTTGCTGATGCTGTTTCTCAGATTTAAGGATATATATATAGCGATCATCGGCAAGTAAGATGCACTGACTTCATTTTTATTTATATAACTGTTATTTCCTTCTCATCTCGCCGTTAAAACTAGGATTTCAAGCGTTATATTGAATAAGAGTTGAGAAAGCAGACATCCTTTCCATGTTCATGAATTTAATCAAAATGCTATTAGGTTTCCCCCACTGAGTTTAATAGAGGCTACAGGTTTGTTATATACAACTTTGCAATATGAGATGTGTTCCCACTGTTCTAGACTCTTCAGGAATCTTTATCAAAGAAGGATGTTTGATAACCAGATGGAAAAGAATAGAATAAAGAGGATATTAAATTCTGATGTTCTTCTAAGAGGGTTTAGGCTTCTGGTAGTTCTTAGATCCCTTCAAAAAGCTGTGGTGATTTTAGAATTTTAAGAATTACTTTTTTTAAGTGTATGTGTGTGTTTCTGCATACATGTATGGACGTCACATGTGTACTGTCTTCAGAGACAAAATGAGGGCATCAGATAAACTGTTACTGGAGTTGTAGGTGGTTGTGAAATGCTATTACTTGAACTTAGGTGCTTTCCAGAGCAGTAAATCCTTTTCTTTAAACTCTGTCACTGGTCTAACTTCAATTTTTTAATTTTATTTCTTTTGAGAGAGGGTCTAATGTAGCCCAGCATGTCTTTGAACTCAGTATGTACCTGAGATGACTTTGAACACCTGATGTTCCTTCTTCTAATTGCCAAAGGTATGCATTACAGACATGTGTTCGCATCCTTCAGTTATCTCTTTTTTACAGTTGTTCTGATACTTTGCTATTTTTGATGTAATTAATTTAAAAAAAAATGATTACTCATTCTTATCATTAGAGTATTAATTCACAAAGAAGAATAAAATCAAGACTTGTCAGAAAAACAAGTAGAATGCTCACACACTTTCTCTTCTCGCTCTGTTCTCCAGAGTCAATCTTCCAGTCTCAAATCCAGCTCTGAGGAATATCCTTGCCAACATTTCCTGCCCCATCCATTTTCTGTATATCTCACAGATCTTCTCTTTCTAACCTTCCTCCCCTCTCCATTTGCCTTGCCCCAGAACCAAATCCAAGAAAGCACCTCCAACTAAATGAAGAGCTGTTTCTACAAGGGGAAAAAGTAGACTGAAGGCAGACCCACATTCTCCTACTGATTCTGAGATCAAATCTCCTCAATCTTTCTCCACGCTTTATAGCCAGAAATCTGCTGAAGTTTCCCTTTCCTCTCTAACCCCATCCCCAAGACATCACTAAGTCCCTCTCCTCCAACCTTTCTGACTCCAACTCATCCCAGTATCTCAACAGGCATTACCTGTGAGCATACCAGCTGTGCAAGACAAGAAAACTTACAACCCACATACTCTCTAAAGATCCAGAGAGGAAACAGAAAACAAAGAAAAATCACCCACAAACCAATAATAATCAAGAACACAAACCTAGAGCTATAATTATCGATAAACCAGATGCCTAGACACCAGCATAAAAACACAATCAATAATAGCAAGGCCAATAGGTGCCCACTAGATGCAACTATCCTCCCTCAGCCAGCCCTGAATATTCTAACATACTTGAAGCAGAAGAAAAATCTACAAACAGTTGAAAAAAAACAAATAAAATTATTCAAGACCTAGAAATGGAAACAGAATCAATATAGAAAATACAAACTGAGGAAATTCTGGAAATGAAAAATTTAGGAATTTGAATGGAACAACAGAGGAAAGAATCACCAATAGAACTCATGAGATGGAAGCGAGAAGCTCAGGTATAGAGGATATGATACAAGAAATGGATATATTTTTTAAAGAAAATGTTAAATTTAAAATTTTTTTGAAACAAGATGCTCAGAAAATCTGTGACACTATGAAAAGAACAAACAGAAAAGTAATAGGGACTAGAGGAATGAGAAGAATCATAGCTCAAAGGCATAGAAAATATTTTCAACAAAATTATGGAAGAAATTTTTCCTAACTTAAGAAGGAGATGCCTAAAGAATTACAAGAAGCATATAGGACACTGAATAGACTAGTTGAAAAAATAACAAAACCTTGCCACATAATAATCAAAACACTAACCCTATAGGACAAACAAGAATATTATGAGCTGGAAGGAATAAATACCAAGTAAAATAAACGTAGATCTACTAGACTAGTAACATAAATGTAGATAGAAAGAATCGCTGTGTTTATAGGTGTGATGCAGATTCTAAGATGCCATAGATGCCAGCTCAGATTTCTACACCCTGCAAAACTTTAAATCACCATGGTAAAAAAAATAAGATATTTTATGATAAAGTCAAATTTAAACAATATCTATCTACAAATTTAATTTTACAGAAGGTGCTAGGGAAAAGTAAAGCCTAAAGAGGTTAACTAAACCCATGAAAATACTGGAGACAAATAAAGTCATGCCAGCAAAATCAAGAGCGGAAACACACACACCTACACACCACAACCACCACCACCAACAACAACAACAATAACAACAAAAATAATAATAGTAATCAACCATTATTGGTCATTGATATCTCTAAATATCAATGGTCCCAATTCTCCAATAATATTATACAGACTAACAAAACACAAAAGAATATACCTTCTTCTCTCCACCTCATGGAACTTTCTCTAAAACTGACTACATATTTTGGACACATAGTAAGTCTCAACAGATACAGTCAAATGAAAATAACTCTCTGCACTCCACCACACTATTGAAGAATCAGTTGCATATCAACAACAGCAGAAGTAGAAAGCTTACAAACTCATGGAAACTGACTAAACTATTCGCTACTGAATGAAAAATGTTCAAGACAGAAATAAAGAAATTAAAGACTTC
The DNA here is from genome assembly GCF_030254825.1 of Meriones unguiculatus. Classification (NCBI taxonomy): domain Eukaryota; kingdom Metazoa; phylum Chordata; class Mammalia; order Rodentia; family Muridae; genus Meriones; species Meriones unguiculatus. Next base: position 43,601,182 of record NC_083364.1, on the reverse strand, counting down.
TTACAATTCAATGAAAAAGAAAACACAATATATGCAACTTAAAAAATAGACACACTCAATCAGATAGAAAAGAAAGTGGGGAAGAACCTTGAACGCATTGGCACAGGTGACAACTTTCTGAACAGAACATCAACAGCTCAGCCAATAAGATCAACAATTAATAACAGGATCTCATGAAACTGTCAATTGGACAAAGCATCATCTTACAGAATGGAAGATATTTACCAACTGCACATCTAATAGAGGGCTAATATCCCAAATATATAAAGAAAATTTAAAATTTCATATAAAAACAAATAAGCTTATTAAAATAGGGTACATGTCAAAGAGAGAATATCAATAAAGGAATCTCAAAACGCTGAGAAACTCTCAAAGAAATGTTCAACATCCTTAGTCATCAGGGAAATCAAAACTGCTTTTGGATTCCAGCTTACACATATCAGAATGGCTAAGATCAATAACACAAGTGAAAGCTCATGATGCTGAGGATATGGAGTAAGGGGAACACTCCTACATTTCTGGTGGGAGTGCAAAATTTGTAAGGCCACTATGTAAATCAGCATAGCAGTTCCCCAGTAAGCAGTGAATCAAACTGCCTCAAGATCTAGCTATACAGCTGTTAGACATGTACCCAAATGTTGCTCCATTCTACAACAAGGACACTTGCACAACCATATTTACGGTGGCGTTCTTCATAATAGCCAGAAATTATAAATAATCAAGATGTCCCTCAACAGATAAATTGAAAAAGAAAGTGTGGTAGATTTACACAATGTCTGTTAAGAAATAGGACATCATGAAATATATAGGCAAATAGAAGAAACGAGAAAAAAAAATCATCCTGGCTGAAGTAACCCAAACACAGAAAGATAAATATGGCATGTATTCACATATAACTGGGTATTATCCACTAAATAAATGATAACCAAACTACAATTTGTAAATTGGGAGAGGTTAGGTAAAGAGGAAGTTTCTAGGAGTAACATATAAATTTCCCCGGGAGAAGAATAGAATAAAAATGATGGGGGCAAGTCACAATGGGAGTGTGCGGTGAATCAGGTAAGGGGAGCAGAAGGGGCAAGGGAAAGGCGGAGAATACTGGAACTGGGGGACTTTGTGGAGAGATATGGGAATCTAGTGCAGTTGAAACTTGCTCTAATCTATTTAGCTGATCCTAATAAGGACTCCTAATGATGGGGGATATGGTGTCTCAGGAGGCCATCTTCTGTAGCCAAAGGAGTGGCAGCACTGGCTTTCTTTCAATTGGATTTTTGTCCAAGGGTAGCCATGAAAATCCCAAACAACCCAGGCTGTTGCTAGGACAAAGGGTTGCTCTGTGTAATCTCACAGTGTACTGCATTGCAGAGAGAGGACAACACCTACAAAGCCCATTGAACATGGAGAAGTCGTGCTGGTGCCTGTTTGGACCTTCCATCCTATGTTCTAGTCTCTTCAGTGAGGGAAGGAATTTTGCAGCATATGAAAATGGAAACATGGATACAAACCCAATCATAAAATTTTTGACCTACAATCTGTCCTGCATTCAATATGTGCGAGGACAATGGTGACACCAAACTTGTGGGGGTAGCTAATCAATGTCTGATTTGACTCAAGGTTCACTCTACAAGAAGGAACCCAGCTGACACTATTTGGGTAACCAAGAACTAGAGGCTAGAAAGCCTAGAGATCTAGGGTAAAACCAAACACTACTGGTCTGAAAAAAGAAAAAAAAAATATCATCTAAGAATTGACTCCTAATGATATTCTGGTATACTCGTAAGTCAGTCAATATCTTACCCAATCATCATCAGAGGGGCTTTCTCTGGCAGCAGGTGGAAACAGAAACAGTGAACCATAGCCTGACATTATACCATTATACAGAAAGAGAAAATTAAATGGGATGAGTCAATCAAATCCTTGTTTTCAGAGCTCAAGGAATCCCACAGAAGAGGATACAAGAGTCAGAGGGATTGAGGACACATGAAAACAAGACCCTCTTAATCAACTAAGCAAGATTCATAGAACTCACAGAGACTGAAGCAGCAAGCAGAAGGCCTACATGGATCTTCACCATGTCCTCTGGGTATATATATATATAATAGATATTAGCATAATATTTTATGGGACTCTTCACTGTGAAAATTAGTGGATCTCTGACTCTTGTGCCTGTTCTTGGAACTCTTTTCTGATAGACTGTTGTATCCAACTTTGTTATGATAGCTTTTGCTTCATCTTAATTATATTTTACTTTATCATGTATTGCTGTTTCTTCAAAGCCTGTTCTTTTCCAATGAAAGACAGAAAGGGTATGGATCTGGACTGGAGGAAATGTGGGAAGAAACTGAAAGCAGTGGATGAAGCAGAAACTATAATCAGAACATGTTGTATGAGATAACAACTTATTTTCAATAAAAGGAAAAATAGAAGAATGAGATCATATTATTTATTTGAAAATAAACATTACTGGAGATTATCACATTAAGTAATTAAATTGGCCACAGAACGAAAAATGTCACATTTCTTTCACTTGTCATTACCATATTTTATATAGCTATTTAAGTTATGTAAAAAATATGGGAAGAAAGTGTAAGTAAAATTGTCTAGGCAAACAAAGGGACTAATTTGGTGGGGATGAGGGAGAAAAAAAGAGACTAGGGGATATGAGGGGGAATATGTTCAACATAAAATTAAATTAACATTAAATTAACAATAAAATTTAAAAAATTAAATTATATCTACATATGATTATGTTCATGTTAAGTACAAATTGTTGTGCAGTGAATCAATTTTAACCTTTTTAACCTAAAGCTTATATTATACTTGGCATATATTCTAACATAAACACTGTTTTAAACTGAAAGCATGTATTAAGAAATACTGAGTGTCTAAATCTAAAGATATTAATGGTCTTTCAGAAAACCCTTTGCTGCTCCAGGAAGAGCTTTCATTGAACTGTACAGCTTGGCTCCATCTGGGATAATGATGATCACATACGAGGTTTAAAGTCTCTAATTTCACCCAATGAGACTTTATGAATCTGAAGTAACTGCTCACTAAAGAGCCTGGCTGACAGCTTGAAGGACTTGCTTGGTTTAGTCCTTTAAGCAGTGACAGTTTATATTTTAAAATAAGAAAAGACATTTTAATTTTTTTTTTCATGGAAACTTTAAACAATCTGGAATTAAACACTTAAAGAACTTGAATATTGTATCTAAAATATTTGTAAAGCACACATTTATAAGGCAGTAAATATATTCTGTAAACCTCGTGATATTAAGACATACATAGAATTTGTCCCTTATTTTAGAAAACTGATTTCTCTCAACCCATAGTTACTCAATTCAAACTGAGAACAATGGATTATTTACAGAAATTATAGGCCAACACTCTAAGATCTCCTATAGGTCCAGAAGAAAACTGTCTTTTCAGATAGTCATTTATGTGTTTGTTTGAGAGAGCTGGCCTCTGACACGTGATCCTCACTACAATGTCTGCTCTCTGCCATTCTCTTTTACCAATGACATAAATTACTTCCAGGTGCTATCTGTATGCGTGATACTCTTGCACTTTGCCTCTTTTCCTTTAATGCAAGAACACCATCAGAAAGCACAGTGTCAGTACCATTGTTTCATAATACTTCATTGATGTACAAAGCTCATGGAGAAGAGCATAAGTGACTTGCAAAAATGAGAGCAGTAGCATGCCTTACTAACTCTAGTGGCTGAGTGACCCTAACAGAAGTATCATGACCCTAACAGAAGAAATGTTACCAGGTGCTATCAGCTCATCTTGCCACCAGACAATTTATACTGCTTCCCAGACTGGCATGTGGCCAAACTTGACAACTCAGATCTGGCCACATATGTCACACCATTCCAAGGAGGAGAGGAGGAATATGCTTTGAATCAGAAAATAGGTGGGAATAATGGAGGTTAAAAGAAATCCATTAACTTCTTTCTTATGTTCTCTGCATTTATTCACTGAGACACAGACAACATAGAAAATCCTGTTTCTTTTTGTTGTTTTGTTTTAGTGCTGAATTTGGGTGAGCTCTACCAGTTCTGTGGGGGTACAGGTAGAGTACACGACAGACTTGAGAGAGTCAGTTAATTGCATTTCCTTTGAGATAATTTAATGACAAAGTCCAGTGTTAATGCTATGCCCAGGGTGTTTTTTTTGTTTGTTTGTTTGTTTGTTTGTTTGGTTTTTGTTATTTCTAATGACCCTTCAGAATGACTGTGGTAATTTGATTTGATATGACATGCCCCCCAACTCATGTCTTTGAATGCTTGGCCATAGAGAGTGGCACTATTAGTAGATGTGGCCTTCTTAGAGTAGTTGTGTCACAGTAGGTGTGGGCTTGAAGTCTCATATGCCCAAACACTGTCCACTGTGGTACAGTCTCCTTCTGCTGTTTGCAGATCAAGATATAAAACTCTCAGCTCCTTTTCCAGTACCATGTTTGCAAGAAGGCTGCCATGATTTCTGCCATGATGATAATGGACTAAACCTCTGAAACTGTAAGCCAGCCCCAATTAAATGTTTTCCTTCATAAGTGTTGTCATGGTCATGGTTTCTCTTCCCAACAATAAAAACCCAAACAAAGACAGTGACTATCAGTTTGCTTTCTCTTTGTGAATTAAGACGTGTTTCTAAAAACCAAAAGATTAAGTAAGAAGAGGTATGTTTGAGCAACTGAGACAAACTAATCAAGTTGTGAAGCGATTCTCTGAACCCAAAGTTCCATACATCCCTAGATGTCTTAGTTCTATACCATGAATTCCCTTTTAGGTAGAACCAGTTGGCTAAGGGCTATCTGTCATTTTCAGCAGGAAGAGATCTGGTATTGGATGGGGAAATATATGGGAGAGATTATCTTGTGAAGAATGCAAATCAGCAACTATTTAAGAATTTATGAGACCTACTGTGTGTAACAATTATGGGAATTAATTCTTGAGTTTGCTGTTCTGTGGTTCTTTCACAGAGTTTCATGTAGAGCAGTCTGAATGCTGTCAGATAACTTCCTGTAATTGAGACAGTGGAGTCTTTTACAGTGTTGCAAATGCAAGAGACACCTATTTTAAAGTTGTATTTTTGTTCTTTTAAACATCATAGTATAGCTAAAGTTTGAGAATTAACCACCCACTTATTCTGATTCACTTCTGCTTGTTTTGTTTTGATGTCATCAAATAAATGTTCAACCTCCCGGGAAAAGCATCTCAAATGGTTTTTAGAAACAGCTGAGAATGAAGCTAGTATGAGGATAATTATGTACAAACAGCAATGAAACCAAAGACACAAACTGAAATAGCTGGCAATAGTAGGAAGTCATAATTTCAGCTTGTTATGCACACTCTCGTCTTAAGGAAGATGAATCAAAAGCCCTTGTAACTTGCAGTGTTCCAGTTATGAAGGACTGAGGTATACAGAGCTAAATTATGCTTCTTTTAATGGAACTGAAACTAATTCTAGCAGATGAAGACTCCTGTGTGAACGTCCTTCCTTGTGAAGTGCTAATCAAAACACACACGTTCTGTGAACTTTATTTCTCATTTTCCCTGCCTCTTTTTACATTTCCTTTGAGAGATTTGCCACAGAACAGAGATTTGATTTGTTGTGCATGTGCATGTGTTTCCAAGGTTTTATTCTCACAGGAATAATAGGTAGCTTCAGGCTTCTAATATCTGATGTTCAGAAATGTAATCTTTAACCCCCTTCAAATGCTATACGTAATACTAGACCATACAGTTTAGTGCCAAGAAGAAGCTTGGGAGCTTCTCTTATACATACATCAGTGGACTCGTTTTGTCAGTGCCAAACCAAAGCATGAGAGATCATCGAAGGAGCGAACAGGTTTGCCTCAATGATTTATGGCCAAGAAATTTTTAACTTCTTAGTAAGTTAAAGCCAATAAATTAGTTGATATAAAATGTAACTTTAAAATTATGATATTGTCTACACATCTTGGACGATGTAAGTTATAACACAGGAAAAACTTACCACTTTTCTAAAGGACACTGGTGATATTAAAAGTGGCAGGACTTACCTGGAAGAAAAAAAAGAAGAAAAGATTTTAAAAACTAATAGAAAAGCATCTTAGTTTTATTACATTTCCATATAGTAGTGAAGAGGTAAAGAATATGGGGGAAAAAAAGCTGTTTTAGCTGTTCCAAGAAGAATATGTACAAGAAAAGGGCATTCATTTCATGTAGCCTGTATTAAGACAGATGCCCATATTTGCACAGGTCCTCAATAAAGTTGAAATTGGAGACTTTCTAAACTTCTGAGGGAAAGATATAATTACCGAGTATAAACATAGAAACAAGTATCCTCAGTCACCTCAGGATGGAATGTAAAACACACATATGACTGCGTTGTGTATTTCCATCAGAAAAAAAAAAAAAAAAAAACACCTACAGGAATTCAAGGAAGTTACATTTGTCTATTGTGTTGTCCATCATTTATACAATTTGACCCCTCCTACTTATTTTTCAAACAGTGCAGAAAAAAGTTTTGAGAAGACAATAGTTGGTGATGTTAAGAGTTGTAATTTATTATCTTTGAGTCCCTGAGAAATATAAAGTGTAAACATCCGTGACCTTTAACACACCAAGGCACTGAGCATTCCCAGTATTATCAATATTGCCATATGCTTTCAAACAACCAAGAGTCAAGTTATAATGATGCAAGCTTGGAGTGGCCATCCCAGAAGCTCTTGTTCTCCCAGCATTTTATCCTGGTAACATCTTCCCAATGGCAGAGGGTAGAGAATTTTCCATCGAGCAACTTGCCAAAAAGATACACACTCACCTTAACATGGGTACAGGGAAAAAAATGATGCATTTTATCTCGGGATACAGGGCCACTTTGTGGAAGTTTTTCTGTTAAATATCTGCCAGGATCCCCTTGCTTACTACACAGTTGTTACTCATTCTGTCTTTTGTCCCATAATTTGCAGAGTCATCCTAACAAAACATTGTCCTCTGTTATGTTTATACTATATTTCTATTCTCTTCTTCTCAATTCTAACCTCATCCTACATGCCCTTTCCTACAGTGAATACAAGTAAGAGATGAGTAGAAAACACGGGCAAATATTTATTTATTTTTCTTGAAATTGACCATTATTCTAACAGTTGTGACTACATCATAGCATGGCATACTAACATAATAACTGACCAGCTTTGATAAAAATGTCTTCGCCTTCACCCAAAGTCCATCACTCCCTCAACTTGATTTGAGTGTGTTGAAAAAGAACCAGACTTCTAAACAGCGTTCTAATCCTCCAAACGGTATACAGGTTTACTAATGTTCAGCTGAAGCCCAGTTAAACACAGTAGGCCCTGTGTCTGTGTATGTGGCAGGAGTAGGATAGCACCTGGGACTTTGAATGTAATCATTGAATACACAAGGAGAGAATGTTTCTTTTAACCCTGTGTACTTTGTATGACACGGTTTTCATGAATGTCTTCAAAAGTACTTCAGTGCGTTCTTTTGTCAAACATTTTTAGGCCAACATAAATCACAACTTTCCTCTATGGTCAGTCTGCAAGGCAAGTCCTCGGCCTCCCTGACTACTCTTTAGACTGAGGACAGAAATCTCCCATTCCATTAAACAGCTCTTGCCTAGCACTGGGTACTATTCTTGCCAGTGAGTGATGAGGCGGTGCTCCACACCAGTTCTATTCCTGTGATTATCTCACTATGAGACTGCTAACCAGTGACACTTTGTTCTCAGCGTAAAACGCTGAGAGTCCATTGTATTACTGACAGCATCATGCAGCTTTTTTGTCAGCAAGTGCATCACCTGCTGGGAAATGGCTAGCTCATAAGCAGAAGCCTAACTCAGAGCCATGGGTAGCTATTTCCATTTCAGTTCATACAAATAAAGCTATTTATTTACTTTTGCGCCTGTGTAACCTGATTCTTAAAGGCAATGCTTGTTTAAATGTTATCTCAGCTTTAGAAAAAAATATTTCTTTGCTCATTGGCTCATCTATTTGTTTTGGGTGACAGGTGTGTATGAAGACCATGCTGCCCTTTGTTGCTATTTTAAAAACATATAACATCATGTTTATTTCTTTATCTGTAGAGTAATTCCATCCTTGTGTGTTTTACACCAGTATAGGTGGGTTTATTTACAAGCTGGCATTAAACAGTTAATAGTAGTTAGTGCAAAAGTCGAAACATACTTTTTCCAGTTGAGAATTTTATAACAGTAACCTTTTCTCATTACCTACTGTTATCTTCATTTGTGTGTGTGTGTGTGTGTGTGTGTGTGTGTGTGTGTGTGTGTGCATGCTCAGAATTAAGTATTTTTGGTACATCACAGTGCACAGTATACTTATCACGAATGACCAATTGCTTGAGTGTGGGCACCTCCATTGCTCATTAATTCCCTAATTAATCGACACAAGCCAGTGTTAATGTTATTTAAAGAATAGTGTCAGTCTCAGGGTTTGTTTGAGCTTGCCTTGGGGGATTAATTAAGAACAGAACTGGAGCTATATTTGATCTCCTCTTTCTCCTGGCACCAGCCAGGCTCCTGCCTGGCCTTGTGTGTGTCTCCACTCCACATGACGGAGAGGGAAGCAACAGTTCTCTGGAACCATATACCCCTTCTCAAGTCACTAAAGGCTCTTTGCCACCCACTTGCTGAGGAGAAATCTCAGCCTTGTGGATCTTAAGACTTTCTTCTGTCTTTGTCCATGACACTTCAATACACCTGTCTCCAAATCCTTCCATCCAAACAGGTCAAATTAAATACTCACATAACATTTTTTTTTCCTGCAGCCATTTTTTTTTTCTTCAGGTTGTCGGTGTGCTTCTCTCTCTGCTCAGAGATTTATGTCCCTTCCATTTCATTTGAATTCAGTTGTTACTCCTTCCCTAAGGATATCATACTGTGGTCATGTTACAGAGATCTTGCTCAGGACACTGTGAAGACCCATTAGGGAAAGCTATTTTTATGGCATGAGTGGAGACCTAACTTTTCAAACTACCCAAAACATAGAAGAATAAACTAACTTAAGGTAGTCAGTCACTTAGCCAAGGGGCCACCCCACAAGAATGCAAGTTCACTTTAGTCCACGCTAAACAGATAGAAATAACTATCCCTTCGAGATTAGTTCTTTTCTTTCCTAGAAACTCCACTCCATAGCTTTGTAAGTCTATCTGTTTTTCAGAATTACTCTGAAAAATATAACTTTCCTTCTCTCATAACTATCTCTGTCCTAAGCATTTCTCCCTAATGTTTTGGGCTTCCTTACTCTGTCTCTACTTTCCTTCTCTTCCACTGTGCCCCTGTAGCTACTCATCTGCCATGTGACTGACCTCCGTGACTAACACTAAGGATGTGACTTCTCTCTCTCTCCTTTAGGCATCGGCCTAGTGTTTCCTTTTAAGTTCATTCTGAAATTCTAAGAACCTCAAGGGGGCCCTGGAAACAGCCAGAGTCTAATGTATACTTGCTTTGACCTTTTGTTTTGTTTCGTTTCATTTCCTGTATTCTATCCCTTTCTGCTACCTGTAATTCTGATAGTATCTCTTTCTTTAATGTCTGTGTGTTTTACCCTTTTACAAATCCCAGAAGTCAGATTTTTTTATTATATCAAATTAAATTTAGTCATTTTTTCTCTGTTCTCCATTATCTTTTTATATCTTAAATTTAAGCTTCACAATTATATACTTTGTAGTTCTGCTAAGGATCAAATTGAAGGTCTCGTGCCTGTTAAGTGCATGCTCTAATGCTGAGCTATCCCCAAACCTCTTAACTTTCCTACCTCTTGAAAATCACCAGCAACTAATATATTCAACACCAGGAACATTGCCTACCACATAGGTAATATTAGCAAATGTAGAGAGAATTGAATCAAAGTTAATCTTTTTTTTTTTAATTCTCTAAAGTAGAACTCACATCACAGTGGTGATAGTTTTTGAACATCATTTTATAGCACAGTTTCTGGTATAAAGTTACTTATTGTGAGATGAGTGGATCTTTGAAAAGGGGGGAAAAGTAACTTCTGGAAGGATAGAAAGAAAATTTCCCTCTTATACTTTAATCAACATCTGTTTCTTTGACATCCTATGACCTGGGAATATCGTGTCTGTGCTAATTCTGATCTCATACTAAGTGCTGATGGTAATGTGACTCCTGATTGTCTTGGAGTTTCTGCCTTCATGTCCTAATTTTAAGAGTATCTATTACTCATATTCACTGCTCCACCAAATCTGTTCTTCACTTATGTGCTGTTCGGCACATTATAAGGACCTTTCATAGCACTTTTCTCAAAGAAACTAGCATCTTCCCATAAGATGAATCCAGTGGGCTTCACTTAGTCCTGATTCTCTTTGACAGTTCTGAACTGTATCACCCTTCCTTCCTGACACTCTGTTCTTGTGAAATTGCTGCTGCTATAATGTTTTTGATTCCCTTTGTGTCATCCTGGCCATTTTTAATCTATTTCTTTCAGTGGATTGCCTCCTCATTTTGCATTTTAAAGGTGGACTGACCCCCAGGGCTCTGGCCTCTATCTGCTGCTCTTTTCACATTTTTCTTTTGTTGAGACATCCATACCATGGACCTGGCAATGGCTTTTATGCAAATGATACAAGAAACTACTAAATTTTAATTATGATGGAATATGCATATTTAATTCATTTTCCTAAATTCCACAAAGTGTGACACAGCACCTCTGACACATATAATATATACTTATATATACATAATATATGCATAAAAGTATATATACAAATACAATGAACAAATTTTTCTTTGATCTAGTACAATCAGATAATCAAAGCATTTCCTTCAGAGGTGGGTTATCTACTGACTTTAAACGCTAAAATAAATGCCTAGAAATGTATGCTTTACCTGAAAATAGATCAGTTGGTTTATATTGTTCTTTTTTAAGGTCTATTTTTGACAAAAGTTAAAAATTACTGTTTCTCAGTTTACTTCTATTCCTTGCAAACAGTCTGATATATATGTGTATATATATATATATTTTTTTTTCTATATTACACACTGAACCCCATATACATAAAGGTGAGTGCAACCTAAATGTACATAGGCTCCTCGCAATCAACAATTTAGAGTTATGGATGTCTGAAGCCCGTAGGAAAGAAATAAAACCAAGTACTATAGTGAGAATATTTTCCTAAAGCCAGCTATAGGGGAAAACTTGGGCTCCTCTCTCTCTTTCCCAGTGGCTAACACAGAAATACTTCTACTTCATATAATTTGAGATAGAAAATAGCAATAGCTGCAAAGAAAGAAGGCCAAAGGGTAGGGTCAATTTTCTTTCTTTTGCCTTCCTTCCTTCCTTCCTTCCTTCCTTCCTTCCTTCCTTCCTTCCTTCCTTCCTTCCTTCCTCCCTCCCTCCCTCCCTCCCTCCCTCCCTCCCTCCCTCTCTCTCTCTCTCTCTCTCTCTCTCTCTCTCTCTCTCTCTTTCTTTCTTTCTTTCTTTCTTTCTTTCTTTCTTTCTTTCTCCCCCTGCCCCAAGCCTGGAGTGCCTTTCTGAGAATTTTGTGAAATTGCTATCAAGAAAGAAACTTAAAATTTAGTGAAGTGCTCAGGCATAGCCACATACTTAAGCAGTAATTAGTTTATAAGAGGGTTATATATCCATGTACAATTATTGAGAATCCAATTAAAATATTATAATGTCCCAGAAAATGTGTGTCACCCATTTAATTGTGGGCTGGGCTCATTCACATAGAGTCTGACACAGCATATTCACTTGCTAAATATTTAGTGTCTATTTTTTTTTATTCCTTCTTTATTTCACAAGAAGATATTGTTGTGCCTCTCTGTAGAAGTCCTCACATTTACACAATGGATGGTACTATATAATCACATGAATTTAGTATATATACCTCGTAATTGTATACTCAATTTTCTGGAGTCATTATTGCTTACACTCTTTGAAATAGAAAAGGGAATCTTAGGAATGTTAAGTGACTTGTGCAAAGTCACTTGGATTGTTTGTTTTTTTCCTTCAGGAGATTGTAGTATTTATTAAAAGAATTCATTCTAGAACTCTTGTTCTGATATACATTGTACCTGGAATGCCCACAAAGGTTCATATACAGAAAGTTTGCTCAACAGCCTATGATATTGCTGGGAAGTGTTGTAAATTTTAAGCAATGTAAAAAGTAAATTAAACTTAGTGGCTATGATTCATAAATAAATAAAGAGATTGGTAATAAAGAAAAATAAATGTACAATAAAACATTGACCAGCTTACCAGTTAGAAAAAGTTCAAAAGCATAACTATATCCTCATAAGTATATACTGCCATGAGCACACACGTTTCACTGAAAATCACTTTCCGTCCACAAAATACTGAGACACCCTGAGGAACCATTGGCTTTCAAGAACTCTCTCTCTCTCTCTCTCATTTCTCTTTCTCTCTCTGCTTCACTCTGTCTCTGTATCTCTCTGTCTCTCAATCTCTCTCGCTCGTTTCTCTGTCTTTCTCTGTATCTCTCTCTATTTCTAAGTCTCTCTCTTTCTCTGCCAAAACGATTATATTTTAAGAACACTGAATAATGAACAAAATTGCTTACTGAGCATTGCTGGAGGAATTTTTAAAAAAGGTTAATTATTCTATGAGCAGAGAATAGCGAAAAAAAAAAAAAAAAAGGAAAACCAAAAATAGACATCTGGCCTTCTGCTAAGTTTGCCTTTCTTAATCTTTAAGCGTCATTTCTCTTATATCTATATAATTTAGCAAATGGGCTTTTGAGAGGATGGGTTGGACAAACCATTTATTTAAACATCTGATAAAAACCTCAATTATATTTCCTTCCTAATCCTGTGTCATTAGAAGCAAAATGGTATATTTGGAGACCATTCAGATATGAACACTATAACCTTTCTATCAGACCTGCTGGATTCTCTTTCTTTCCTTTTCACCCGTTTCAATCACTGTAGCCAATTATGGTGAGATATGATTTCCGGCCAGGAAAACTAGCTCTGGCATCAGGGGTTCTACAATAGCCTGGCTGGAGACCCTCACAACCTCTAATATTATTATTTTTTGGCAGGGTCATTATGACGATAATAACTGAGAACAAATATGTCCATTCACTGAAGAGAGAAACAAAACAAAGCGAGATGGCAGACCCCTACCATCTAGCATTTAGATAAGCCTGCAATTGTAACGGAAATCTGAAAGGGGAAACCTACATAATTTAAAGTTCAGGTTAATCTTGAAATTGGTGAGGATAATTCAAGAGTGAAAGAGTCTAATTGTGTTTGAAATTACTGACTCGGATTCAGTCTCTCTGGACTTCATATAAAGGCTGTATTATGTATGGGTTAATGTTCTAATGCATGTTAGCGTTCCTGGTTGTTAGTGTGGTATAGTATGCAATGTATTATTTTTGATCTACAGTATCTCTTACCTGCATCTTAAAATTGAACCCGTATCAATGAGCCAAATGCCCTCCCTTTCTTGTTCTGTCATTGTTTTTTTTGTTTGTTTGTTTGTTTTTTTGTTTTTTTTTAACCTTGCTTCTTCATTTAGTCTTGGTGTTTGTATCAGAGATAAAGGGAACAGTCTTTGCTATCTTCACCATATGAATCTTACAAATCAGCTTTGTCATTTGGAAGGAACTCATTTCTGATACATGTGAAAGAAGTATCATAACAATGACTCAAGCACTGTTGTTTACATGGGCCACTTGAGTCTTCTCAAAGGGGAAACTGTATTTTCATCTTGCATTTCAGTAAACCTGAGCCTAACTTAAGTAAGTGCATAAAAGGATACAGAACCTGGCCAATGCTGGCTGGCATCCAGAATCTTCATATTAGAAAAGTGAACTGGGACACAACATCCATTCAAGACCTAATAAGTAAGTCCTATACCCAGCATCATGCAAAGCCCATCAGAAGACGGGAAAACATCATTGACAAACAGTGGTAAAGAGTAGGCTATTCTAATTTTAGAGACTCTACCTACACAGCAGGGGACAAGAAGACCTTGGTCCATGCCAAAGACACCCAGAACCAAAATAATAAAAAGGATGAAAATGAAACAAAGGATGATTAGCATGTGCTCATTTTGCATAAGTTTTCAGCACTGTCTGCAGACAAATTAATGTACAATCTGTCCATATGAAAAGCTGCCTTCTTAGCTACTAGGTCGGTATTTTAGTGGCAATAACAATGCATATGTGTGTGGAGAGGAAAATGCTGCCCTTTTAAAAATTATTAATAGTTCTACAGACATTGAGGAATATATTCCCATAGGAGTATGCATGGTGCTCTGTTCACACTCCTTTGCTGTTTTTGTTCACAGTGAGACCTCAGTCTGGGAACAGTGATCTCCTTCCTGGCTACAAGTAAATAAACCCATCATCCTTTCATATCTCCTGGTTCTGTTACAGTATTTGCACTCACCAAGGGGTAAACTTGTTACATTGGCTGACACCTGCACTTTGTGTTACACATGTATATCTAGTCTTTATCAATACCTATCCCTACTTGACTTACAATGAAGTTTTGGTTTGATAAATCTATGGTCATTCAAAAATATTATAAAGTATATTTACATTTAGTATATATAACTTGTCATAAGTCATAGTTCTGTAGCACAGACCACTGTAGACTTCAGTGGTTTGTCCTCTGAAAGGCATGGCTGTGCTTGAAATGATGCTATGAATAGTCATGGTGTCAACTTCCTGTATTATTACCAAAGTATTGTGTGTAGTATCACATAGGACTAAGAGAGAAGGAATCAAACTTCTTGATGCAGTTGATGTTGAATGGCCATTGATTTTGTATCATTGTCATTAGAACCATCATAAATTGGAGATATTTGTGCTTACTGATTTCATACAGTATGCATACTTCAAAGTATGCTTATACCTGGTACCAGGCATGGTACCCCAAACAAGTCCAGAACTGTATTGCCTTTTAGAAAATGCAGCTCTAACAATGAAATTATTCCTGGCTATGTTTATGTGTGTATGTGTGGGTGTATACATATATGGTGCTAGATGAAAGAAAGGCTATTTACCTAGTCATATAATAACACTGTATGTAAACTTTACTAAGGAAAAAATACGTTTGCTGTCAAGAAAACATTAATGGTAATATTGGACAGTTAGCAAAAATACCTTTAATGTCTAGCAGTAATATACCTTCTGCAGGTGTATTAAAAGGTTCAAGCTGCACTATTTTAATTATAATCCAGCATGAAAATAGTTATGCACACACAAATTAGAAAGAAATATAAAATGATAAAACCAAGTACTTAATTTCATGGTTACAATCAATCCAGAAGCAGCTATCGATTTCCTTCTGTAGGCAAGTTACAGGGGAATAATTGAGTAAGATGGGCTTCACACTCTAAGGGAACTGCAATATTATCGAGCAGCTATGAGGTACATCCAAACATAAAATAAATTCAAGAGGCAAAGAGATTGAAAGAAAGAAAGAGAATGGAAAAAATGGATTTAGCATGGTGCCAGTGAGAGGCATTGAAGGCTTTTGAGATGTTTAAGCACATTATGAAAAGGTTTTAAGAAGATTAATACAGAAAGCCAGGTTAGAGATAATCACTAAAACGGGCAAGGAAGGTTTGTATCTAGGGATAATTTTTTCTATCAATAACAGAGACAAATTTGAAGTATGTACACTTACATACAGTTTCAGACCAGAGCCCTGCTCACACTGCTACATAGAAGCCAATGTTCTTTCACCTCCTACATTCTTCCTGTGTTCTTGACCTCCATTTTTTCCCTTTCTGGCTGACTCTTCAAGACATCGCAAATAAAGACTTCTATTAACGTGAATATAGGAGGAGGCTTCCAGCCAATTCTGTAGGAGCCCATTATTCTACAGTGCAGAGTGAAAGCTGTAGAGTACTCTGGCTGTAGAAGATGTCTGTCTCCAATTCCAAAGCACAAAATCCCTGGGTTCCAAAACAGACCCTGTGCACCTTAGGACTTAAATCTATTTGTAGTATTGAAGAAGATTTGTCATATACTTAGAGAATAAAAATGAAATGTATTGGTATGGGGTCATTGGTAGCTGATGGAGTCATGCTGACTCCACCTGTTTTTATGAAACTTTGTCTCATTTTTTCAGAAAGCCATATATATATATATATATATATATATATATATATATATATACTTTAAGATAGAAGACCCATGGAAAAATTTCAAAGTAATTTCAAACACTGTCTATGGTTCTTGTGTATGGGATAATATCTCTATTACCATTTGAAAAAACAAGAGTGTAAAAGGTGAAATGAGTCCCCAGAGCAAACTAATAAATGGTGGACCCTTGCTGGACCTCAGAAATCCAATTTGCCTTTTTTTTGTTTTTGTTTTTGTTTTTTTAACTATAGCTCCTATCCTTTGTATTATATAAAGGGCATTGGTATAATTAAGGCTTCTTGAAATTTTGTTTAATTTTAGAACTCTAGAAATGATGCTAATGATATGAAATTGTCTTAGAAATCTAAACCACTTGAAAATTATATTTATGAGTCTAATTCTAATATCATAATTCTTAACCAAAGCAAAGACAAAATTTCAATAGCCTTTGAGCCCACCTTCTTGAAAATGCTTTCCAGGAAATGTTTAGGTAATTCTGAAATCATCCTGTGCCCTCTGCCTATTCTTCTACTTTCAGTCTACTCTACTCATTTTCTATACATCCTCCTTCATGATTGGATCTCCTTTGAAAAATTACTCCTATTAAACTAAATTTTTCTGTCACTGCAAGAGACATAAAATTAAAAACTATCTGTCTTCAATCATGCCAGTCTCCTTTCTTGTCTCCTAAGCTCCATTTATCAATAATTAATATATAAAAAAGACTGAAATCCATTTCAATTTCAAAGGCCCAAACGTTTCGCTGATTAATAAAAAATTGTGCTCACAAAGATGGAGGGCATGCCATAAGGGAATGATGGAGAACCCATCACTAGCAGGGAATAGATTTCCAGGGCCACATGTGCTGTCTAGCTTATTTTGGACAAAATAGACCAAGTGGAGAACCACTTCTACAGGAGTACCACCCACCAAGCCAAACATCTTGAACGAAGAAATCATGTCCACAGTTATCTTCTTGGTCTGTTTAACTTCCTTCTTTGTTCAGGGATGACAAAGTCAGTAAGGGTTAATTAGTGTTTTAACCACTTACTCTCTGCACCTAGAAATGTAATGTGTATATGGGTCACTCTGTAGAAGGAGGTTGTGACATCCTTGAGAGAGCGTTCCTGGGTTTTGAAATTTCCCATCTACACTGCTAATGTCATGGAAAGTGATTCTTGCACTGGTTACTGCCACTCCTGCCTTTTCTATTAAGATTTCAGCACTGATGTAGGCAATCAAGATCACTCAAATGTCCCAACTCTATCCTAGTATTTAGTTTCCCTAAAACACCTGCAGTTTAACATTGACTAGAAAATGCATTCCCCTAGTTTTACTTCTCTTCCCACTACTTCAGCAGTGCACTCCCAGGGATGGATTAGAGGCCCAGCTCCTCATTTTATGTGACTTTCATCTCTAGGTCTCTGTTCTGTGCAGCCAAGGATCCTCAAGTCTCAGTATCCTTGATGGCATAAAAACAGTTTCAAGGGAAAGCACAAAGGTGACTAAATGTTATGTGAGTAAAAATTGATTTGGATTAGTGTTATTTCACTCAAATTTCTCTTCTGAGAACCCTGAAAAGTGGTGGAAGCCTCAACACCTCTAACCCAGTTTGAGAAGAGGAAGATTTCTACAGCGGAATGATCCCTCACAAAGGCATGATTCCATCCTGACAGACACCCCAGGGTGCCTGTGGAGATCCAAATGCCAGCATGATTGCTGTATGGACTTTCTTTCTTTTTTTTTTTTTTCCTTTTTGTTGAAAAGTTCGAGGTTCTTTATTTCATTGTTCTAAAACTATTGAGATTCAAATTATAAAGATTATGTTCTAAAGAAAGTGAAAACTCAGTAAACATGACACTTGAATTTAGAACTGGAAAATAGCCTGAAAGACATAGAGGTGGGTTTTCTTTCTATTGACCTAAAATTAAAGAGTAAATATCACTTATCCTGAGACTTGAGAGGCAGAATGTCTTTTATAGAGGCAGTAATGACACTTTTCTACTAAGGCTCATGAGACAGCATAGCAGCCATAGTGATAATTAGTTCAAAAATTCACTGTCCATGCCTTTTGGTCAGCATTCAACATACATTCCCTCATGAAATCATATTATAGTCCTACAGATGGAATACTGAAACAACCTTCCTCTAATAAAGAAACTGAAGTTAAGAGTTTTCAAAACATTTGTTCACAGATATGAGCTCATAAGAGGAAAGCAAGGGATAGGATCAGGGCAGCTGGACTCCAGGGCAATGATATCCATTACAGCAACTCTCTTCAGCAAAGAAAACCCTTGAAGAGATGGGGCTACAGGGAAAAGGGGGCTCCATCCCCACCCACCACCACCCATACTACTTCTCCTTTGCCTTCATGCATCATATTCTCCCAGATTAAAAACAAAAGACAGCACAAAGATGACAAGTGAAAATATCAGAATTAATAGGATCCTTTAGTCATTGGTGCAGACAGTAAATCAAAATATTTGAAACCAATACAGCACTCTGTACTTATATCACGTAAAGCGAAATGAAAATACCGGTCAATCTGAAGCTTCATACTGCTGACTCTGTCTTTTTGATTGATACATTGCCCCTATTCTTAGCAACAAAGGCTGGTCGTGAGATGAAGAATATCCAAATGAAATGGTTTAAGTAAAATGTAAAGAATGATGATGGAGACAACCAGTGCTGTCCTGTCTTCATTCCCCCCCACACACACACACCATTCTTGAGCTGTGAAGCTTCACTACACAGCCAGTGCAATATTAAACTCACTGCCACAGCCCATGGGAAACAACAGCAAAGATGGCAGATGAGTCAGTGATTACAAGTCAATAACAATTTTGCAATTATACATTCTATAACCAAATTAGGAACAATGTCATTAAGTCTCAATGGCAAGAAAAAAATTAATTAATTTAATTTAAAAAAATTTGTTTGTCCAAAGTAAATACCCTGGGAGATTACACTATGTCATTTGGCAATTACTATGGAACAATACGAGAACAGATCATGATTGGTGTCTTGCAAAACAGCAATCACATTTGCCTTCTAATTATGGCTGAGCTCTCTGGGAAACCCAGTGAGCAGTGCACCCTGCTGATACACCACAGCAATAACACTCATTACCCCAGTAAACACTGTGGAAATGCTCAGTAACACACAGGGGCCTCCCTGCTGTGAGGCTGAGGCAGAATCACTCATTAGCTTGGGAAGCATCACTGCATCATCTTTAATTACTTCCAGAAGACACAGTAACCTGCCCACTGCTCCAGTGCCATGGCACCACTCAATGCCTCTGCCCACCACCCTCTTACTACGGAACTCTGCACTAACCTTACCATAATGGTGATGTATTGTACGTAAAAGGGCTTAGCCTTAGATTTGCGAGCTTTGAGATCTGTGAGCTTTTAGACTTATAAGTATACAAGTCCCCAACGTGAAATGCATGTTAAGAAAAATACGCAGAGTCATGACTATCTTTTCAGCAAGATCTTTTTCTGCTGTTACCGAATTGTAACAACTCTGTTGTAATCTTTCCCTTTTATTCTGAAAATTAGAGTGATAATTGTACTATAGTTTTATGGATTCCAGGGTACTTGTAATTATATCCAGTTACCTAGGAACACAGCAATTTTAAAGCTATTACCTGCAGGTATCATTTATGTTCATTGCCCTCTTCACTTGCAGTCACAACTTTTACTCTGAATTCCAAAAGGCAGGATAGGATGTGTTGGGGAAGTGCCTTGCTATGGGCAAAGGGACGATGCTAATTGGGAAGAAAGTGAAGAAAGACTGGTAGAAAGCCCTGACCCCTACTGGGAGTTTCCTGGGCTTTTGTGCAAATCAAACAAACAAACATAGTTTCTGGGCTGCTGCTGGGCTTTCCTGGCTCAATCTGAAGCCAGGAATGAAGGTTCCTGGGTTTTGTATTTAGAATTTTACAGGATGCACACCTGCCTCCCTGTGAACTAATTTTTGATCAAGACTTGCCCTGACAGGTAAATTAATGACTTTTAGGACAGCAGTTTGAAAAATAATTAAATGTAGGTGTTGCTGTTTTCATATGAGAGTAAAAAATAACTGCTTTGCCAGCACATTCATCACTTTGACTTGAACAATTTTTTTTTCTGCGGCTCGGTACTTGGGGAGGTTGTACACGCAGTAACTCAATACGCTATCAAGGCTGCAAAACAGGATGACTGGTGGATGTTTTCCTAGTTGTGGTAATTGTGTGAGCTGGTTTGTGTTGTCATGGGCTTATAGGGAAGATCTATCTTAAACTTACCAATAGTATTACAGAGCATGCATTGGACAGCTGTAAGAGTTTCTCAGCAAACTAACCTTATGGGCCCCACGTTCAGGTAAAGGAAAACAAGTGTCTCCGAGGCTAAGTGGCATGCTCATGAGCACTACTCAGATAGAAGGAACCAGAGTTGGGATTTGATCCTAGTTCATTCAGGCCTGAGGAATCTGAGTTTTCACAAGGCTGTCATGTCAATTCTCTCTACCAGTTCTTAACCAAGAGTAGGGGAAATGTCCTTTCAAAGTTATAGTTTGAGGAGACACTCAGGTCCATGAATTCACTGCTTGTGTTTTCTTATCTTATCCAAGAAATTAAGAAATAAAAAGGGGTAACGTGTTTTGTTTTGTTTTGTTTTTAAGTTTGTCCAAACTAGGGAAGAAAAGAAATCCAGCTTTCTCTATGTGTGTGAATCAGTGGCTCTCTTGCAGTTTATAGGAAGCCTTGAGGCAAAGGCCAGACAGTGAAAAGTTGAAGTGTGAGTCAGGAAGGGAACATGGGCTCCAGCTTCCTCTCTGTTCTCTACTTTCTATGCCAGATAGTTGTAATAAGTAGCTAATTAGATATGCATTAGCAGGATTCGAGGCCATTAAAAGTGGATCCCGTCCTTCATGATCAGCTGTGGGATCTGCCTTCCATTTATCATAGGACAAGGTAGAAGTATCAGGGCTTTCTCGAGGCCCATTAAGCAACAAAAGAATTGGATCTGAGTTCTACTTTTGGTTTTGGGTGGAGACATGGCATTCTCATCTGCTCCAAAGATTAACAAAGAACCTACTATCCTCTCCACACTTCACTTAAAAGTTTATCTAACTAGTCCTGCAAATCACCTGGGTAGGAGATAGCCCTCAAAAAAGGCTGATTTACCTGGTCTGCTAAGGACATGGGAGGAATAATGAACTACGCAATGAGATAAGGTGTTTATGTATCCCAAGAGCCCCTTTCTTCCAGATTTCTGACTTCTAACTCAAAAATCATCATCTTGCTTTGCTCCTTTCTGTCTTTTTTAGATACTCAACTTCATTTTAAGCATGTTCCTCTGACACTTGGGTCTTTCTCCTTTGCTCTCTGGGGACTTCTCCTCCACATAGATTCTTGATGCAGACCCTCTCTCAAAAGGCATGGTTCTCTTCTCTATTACCATACCTCTCCTACAGCCACCAGGGAATTGCATCACTCCAGCCCTATTTTATTTGGTACGGGGGGAGGATGTGTTAGTTAGTTAGTTAGTTTGTTTTTGTTTTTGTTTTTTTTGTTGTTGTTGTTTTTGTTTTCTCAAAGACTCATAAAATCTTGTTTGGGTTTCCTTCCAAGTCCATTATTAAATTATTTTATCAGCTATATAAGAAATCATAAACAAACAAACCCTGATTCTCCAGTACCGTGTATTTTGATTAATTATTTGTTTGAGACAAAGAAGACCAAGGCATCTTATCACAGTCAGACTTAAGACTCCCTTTGTAATCAATGAGTTATCTGTCTGAATCCAGTCAGAGGAAGACAGGGACTTCATGAAGCCCCAGGTAGGAAGAGGAAAGAGAGGTTTTATGAGATGAAAGCAACCCACATATTCAACAGCATGGAACCTCTTTTTGATAGGCATCAGGCAGAAGCGTCTTCAAATGGAGGCCAGCTGTGTCTCTGAATTCCATATATCTGTTAATACACGATATTTTTAGTATGAAAAAAAATGATCTTCAGATAGGTAATGAGAGCAAGCGGTCTTTTTCAAGAATGTCATTACCCTGTGGGCTTCGGCCAAGATTACAATTTCAACAGGAGCAGCCGACTGAAGGGACACTTATTCCTAAGTCATTAGAGGTTAACGTGCATCATTACTATTGCATCATGTTCTCAATTATCTAAAGAAAAAAAGAAAAAAAATATTTATTTTTCATCAAATGGAGTTTCTGGTCTTCTGAATCACCCCGAATGATTCCCAAAGAAAAAAGGCCTAGATTGGGAGTAAGATTCATGGGGGCAGTGCTCACTAAAGTGTATGACATCTCAGTTTCAAGTCCTAGGATATACACAAACAAAAATAATTGTTTAATCTTATATAAAGGAAAAGCCTGGCCATGGTGGTGAATACTTTTAATCCCAGCACTCAGGAGGCAGAGGCAGGCATATCTCTGAGTTTAAGGACAGACTGGCCTACAGAGTAAGTTCCAGGAGAGCCAGGACTATACAGAGAAACCCTGTCTTGAAAATCAAAGCAAAACAACTCCCACCGTCAACTGGCGAAAAAAAAAAAGATAAATGAAAAGATATTGCGTTCAGTGAGGTTTTCACTTGATCAATTAGTAGAAGACCAAATGTATATTTTCATAACATTTTAATTTCACATACTTTATAATAGAAATTTGTAATAACTAATTTTGTTTCAATAAGAAAAAATTCGATTTAATATGATCCATTGTTTTCTTAAAACAAGATATTAAAAGCATAAATCCAAAGCATTTTAATAAAGAGCAAAGCAAGAATGTACAGCTGCTACAAACAATTGTCTGAGATCTACTGAGATACAGCACAAAGCACACATTGCTTTGGAATGCTATTATTTACAACATTTACTGCTTGTACTATATGCCTCAAATAGAAAGAATGATACTAAAACTGAATTTCCTGAGATACACAGTGAAATTGTGCAGCAGTTACAGTGCCATGATGCAGGTGTGTTACTTCTGCAAAGCAGTAATGGTAATTGTATTGACTTTGCTACTGCAATGCAAAGGCCCCATGGGACTTTAAGCAGAACTGACCCTCCATGGTTCCTAAATTCCTAATCCGAAGCAAGGTCAAGTAGTTTAAAAGCCTAGCCTTTCTGGTCTTCACAGATGTATAGGTCACTATGCATAGGTCTGATCATCTGCTGAAATAAACAATTCCCCCAGATAGGGGGGAGTGCACCTGTTATGTTGAGAAGCTTATTGCTAACAGTATTAAGAAACACAGCTACCTGTGTTGAAAATGTCTCAGTATAGGGATTATAACACTTCACTAAGTGTTAGAAAGAGGGACTTTCAACACTCAGTTGTGGAACTTGACAGCTCCACTCTCCTTGCCAAGCCAGTTACAATCAAATCTTGCTACTAAAGCCACAGAAGGGAAATAATGAATATGCTCTTGATATTCAGAGGTGAAGTTAACAAATGAACACAGTCTGGGAGACTTTTGTTGTTGTTTGAGACTGTCATGCATATCTTCCATTGATGAAGTGGATTTGTTTGTTTGTTTATCTCTCCCTACAGTATACCTCAAAACTTTAGATCACCCCATTTTTTTGTGAGTTTAAGTAAAGGACTGACTTATTTCTTTGTTCAATTATTTTGGAGTCAGATGCTAGACTTTCTCAAAGCAGAAATCTATCACAATGTAAACTTAAGATTCTCAGTAAAGGGAAAAAAAATCTCGTCCACCTTTGTCCAAGAATCTACAAGGACACTCACCTAATGAGAACACCGTGGTTGTAGAGAAGCTAGACTATTGTAATTCCAGAAACAAGTTATCATCTTATTAGGCATCTTCTGCCCACCTCTGTCCATGTCTGGTTACATCTTTATGACTACAAGTTAAGCCTTTGGGAGTCTACTCACAATCACTAACCCAAAGCTCAGGAATGCATCAGGCTGCATCTGAGATCTACAACAATTTCCCCACTTTACTGTAACTTACCTTCCTGCTATTTCTAACATTGTATTTTTTAAATAATTTGGCTTAAAACTTCATTTTAATTTGTAGTTGTAAAAATTTCATGAAACTGTATCCCCGTTGAAATGCATTATTTGAGACCACCTGTATCAGTGTTGAGAACCTTGGTCATTCATTTGTGGTTCAAGAACAACTGTTTCTTAGTGATATGGTAAGAATTATATTTTGTATCCACAAATATTATTTTGAAACTTTAGAGTCAAAATAATATTGTGCAGATGTTTTATTGAACTTTGTGATATGGGTGTAGAAGTATCTTTCTTTCCTATTCTTACTTATTCTCTATAGTGTCTCTAGGGTGATTTAAAACTTTACCAATGTTTGATAATAATTTTGAGATTTGAGAAATTCTAAGAATTAGTATCATAGGGCAGGGTGTTCAGTGTTTATTCCCACAGGATATAAAATCTTATTCAGCTCATTAAATTTTGTTTTACTTAATCCAGCTACAAATTTATATAAAAGATGCACTTTGTTTTAGATGAAAGCAAGATGCCTTAGGTTTGTTTGCCTTTCCATTAAGTCAATGACATTTGAGCCTACATTCTAGTCCAGTTCCCATTCTATCATAGTTCAGAAAATGAAGTAAGGAAGAAGATTGTTGCTTAGTTTCATTTGATAAAAGTGATAATTTCAAATTCTAACAATGTCCTCAATACTGGCAGAGCAAATAAGCAAACACCAATCAAAAATTACCATAACCAAAAGAGGTAGATTTTATCATTATTAATCATTATTAAGAAACACTAACAACAATGTCTAAATAGATTTTAATCTTAAAGAATTATCTCACTCAATTCTTTCATTGGTCCCTTGAGATAAGAAAAGCAATTGTCCACACCTTAAAGATGAAAATATTATGGTTCACAAGAAGTTAGTGAAGTTATTAAGGGATAGACAAAGATTGTGTAAGAAGAATAGCATGAAGCCAAATAGCCACCTTCACAAAAAGAGCTGAAGAGTAGATGAAAGGAAGTACAGTAACATATGGTTAAGGGGAACAGAGCATATTTTGACAGATGTACCACTATTCTTACCCTCAAATTGGCAAGGTTATTTAAATATCTTTCTCAATAGTGTAACAATCAACCAGTGTTCACAGACTATCAGTGTCCCAGAAATAGATTCTCCACCCATACTTTCTTGATCATTGCATATTCTGCTCTTTGATTTTTGCTTTTCTGTTGGACTTTTCCTACATCCTTTCCTCTTTAATTCACTGTGCAAGTTGAATTGTGTGTTCTCCTACAGTGGGTATGTGGAGCAACTGAATAATACAATAAATAGTACTTGTAGGCCACCGTATGCAGGGTGCAATGTCTATCTTGGGCACTACTTAATATTAGAGTGTGGCTTTAATGGCCGGCTCCATGTTTACTTTGTGATGAAATCCAAGGAAGAAAGCTTTTCCTATCTGTTTGTCTTCCATCTTCTCTTATCAGCTATAGTCAAACAGCCACAGTACACAATGACAGCCTATTTATTGATCCCACTCATGTCACTACAATCCCCTGTACAGAGCTTGTTCATGACTAAAGGCATGAATCCAAACAAGACTCACCAGGACTAGGCGGGTTAAGAGTATGTGGGAAAATAAAAAAAGATGGAAAGTGAATTTGTGGAATAAAACCAACCGAGCTGAATAAACAGAAATCTAGAGATCAGTTGTCTTCTGCTTAAAGGAAACAAAATAAAATAAGAAACAATTAGAAATAAGAAAACCATTAGAAATAAATTTCCATTATTAAACACATTTGCTATCTGGGATTAAAACATCTACAAGGTAAATCTACATTAAGAGGATTTTTCATTATCAAAAATCATTTTCTATGGAAAGATCTTACAGTGGTTAGCCACGATTTGTCAGATCAAAAAAAAAATTGACCTCTATATCCCACATAACCAATTTTCCTTACGGAGTAGGGCCAAAATATCACAGTATTGCCCTGATCACGAACACAAATAAACTTTATTCTAATATTAATATCTATACTCCTTGGCATTTATGGCAAATTACACAGGACAATCACACAGAAGTTAGCAACACAAAAGAGTCTTAGACAGGAGTTCTGGCTCAGTCCTTAGGCTGAAGACATGGCAGGAAAGAGAAGGTAAAGAAATACCTTGGAAGTCCCACTGCAGTCTCATTGAGACTCAGCTGAGCAAGTGAAGAAGGCAACACATTTTAATTACGCTTTCTGTAGAGCAGTAGGGAGTGAAAATTCAGCCTGGATTGTATTTTCCAATTTCTCTCTTCAGGGAACATATGTAGAAACTGTTTTGACGGTGAGCTTTTATATTTCTGAAGGACACGATTTGATGATAAAGAGGCAGAAGCTTGTGAAATATCAATTTTCATTACACCTGTCTCTAATACAACCAGAAAAGACCTTACAAAACTTTACAAAATATTATCTAACTCAACTGTTAGTCATCTGATATTTCAAGTCATTATTTTTCAGTGAAGAACTAAAAAAAAAATTCCTTAAATTTGTAAAAAAAATAATAAAGACAAAAACAAAAAACAATTTTCTATCCTATTTCTCCTTTACCATTCTGTACATACACATGAGTATACACAAAGTACCTTCTTCATTGGTGTTCAGGGCTTCTGACCTGACAAGTATAGTTAGTAGTAACTGTGGTTCAACTTGATCGATGAGTATAAATTTATGTATTGAATAGTCCAGAGAAGTACTACGTCATGGTTCTCCCACCCAAAACTTTATGCAGATGTTAAGACTGATGACAACACACACACACACACACACACACACACACACCAAGGAATCGAAACTATAATTTTTACATATGTATCCTTTCTGGAAAACACAAGATCAAGTATTATGCAAGTTCAAAGTTAGCTTTAGATACCAGAGAGGGACAGCAGTCTTGGCATTACAGCTTGGTTAGGAAATCCTGCTTAGGTACAAAATCTTATGCATAAGCCAGACCATGGTTCATTCTTCTGCAAGCACTAAAGGAGGGAATATTGGACTAGCCTGCTGACATGCACAGTACAAGAATAAAGACAGTGGCAGGATTTCAATGCTTTCTACGATCAAATTCCGGAAATGCAATCTTTATTCACACGTACATGTAGAATTTACCACACCTAACTAATGGTAGATTTTTCATTATTGTTAACACAATTACCATTTTTATGTTTATTCTTTCTCCTGGATGGCTGACATGATGAAAAAAGAATTTTATGAATTCTTGTTTTAGAATTTTTAGTTTCTGTGCCCTAATTATCACATGTAGTTATAGCAGCTATGCTTGACAGCATAGCAAAAATGCTATGGATATGAATTCGTAATACATGGACTTCTCTCTTAGTTCTTTACTCAAGAGCTACATGCTTCTCGGAAGTGGAGTACATTATCTGTTCAGTTTCAGTAAAACTACTAATCCCATCGTGTTTTTATAACAATAATTGAAAGGTAAATCAGTTGCTAGAGTGCATCAGCTACTAATACTTACTAGATACTCAGTGACTAATAGTTTAAATTATTCTGAATATAACCTGTTGATGTGTCCAATACTACTAGTTTAATTCTCTTTGTTTATAATATATATTATAATTGTTACAATAGTTATGGAGGTGACAAAGATCAATAAGACGTACACATTCCATGGCTATTTCTAAATTGAACTAGAGATATAAATATAAGTTGTCATTATTAAACATTTAATTTGCCACACAAGCATTAGAAAGGAAGACTGAAGATGTGGAAGACTCTGACAGTATTCAAGAACATATGAATTTTTTCATATAGTCTAAAATTCAATAGGGAATTTCTAAATAAACCTTTTCTCCATAGTCTATCTACTAATTGTTCTACATGTTGAATATTTTCTGAATCAGTAGAATTATCTTTTCTTTATCTTTTACAATTTATTCATTTTATATCCTGACTGTAGCCCCTCCCTCATCTCTTCCCAGTCCCACCCTCCCTTCCACTTCCCTCAAAACCCTTCCACTAGTCCACTGAAAGGGGGAGTTCTCCTCACCAGCCATCTGACACTGCCTTATTATGTCTCACCAGGAATGCCCGGAACCTCTTCTCCATGGCCTGGCAAGGCCACATCCTCAGGGGGAAGTGACCAAACTAGATGTCCCTCAATGGATATTCACTTTGTATCCTGGCTCCCTCTCAGACCGGAATTCCCTTCTGTTGCTATCAACTGACATTTAAAATTACCTGTCACTAGGAACCGTTCATTTTTTAATCCTGACCTCTGAAATCAGATCAGAAAATTCATCAGTTCCTGCAGGATTCCCTCAAGAAAAATGGTTGAGGGGGATTGATGATGAAAAGCAGGAAAAATAATAAAAGAAACATGTTAGTTCATGAAGGTGAGTGAGGTGTTTTTTGTAAAAGAAGCAGGAATGGTGAACAGGGGTACAAACCAACCATCTCAATGAGTAGAATCATTCAAAGATCAGCCTTGTCATGTGACCTGTTTGTTTCTGTCATCTCAATTGATTTCTTCCCCCAACACCAGAGCATCAATGTGGCAACATGGTCAACTCAAGGCTAGTTGCCTCCTGGAGCCATCATTCAGACCTACACCAGAGGACAACCCGGATAGGAACAACTCAACATTCTCTTCCTGTTCTCAAACACCATGTAGGCTGTCAGTGTCCTTGAAAAATGCAATGCATAGGCAATGCATTGCCTCAACAAGGTAAGCGGATAATGCTGTGAACACCTACAAGTGCCATCTGCCTTAACAAATGCCTTCATTGCCTTGCTTTGTCCACTGCAAGTGCAAGATGGGAGGCAGCTTAGGAATCACAGCCAGCTATGTTTACCCAAAGGAAAATGTTGGTGCTGGAGAGGAGTCACTTCGTGGAACACAAATTTGCTTACTTAATTGTAAGGGAAAGGCATTCATTTATATTATTTTTCTCTGTTTGGGAAACCCTTAAATTGAAGCCTATAATATAAAACTCAGTAATAAAGCTATTATTACTACACAATGCCTTTGGCCTACATCCACCTAATTATATGTTCTTTCAATGTTGAACCATGTATATTATTCAACGATTTTTTTTTAAATTGCCAATACTGAAATTACTTTTCATGGTGAGGATATATTTGGCCTTTTTAAATGGGAAAATTTTATGGCAGATGAACTAACATTTTTCCTTTTGTTTTCTCCAAAGGCACAAGTTATGATTTCAGAGTTTACAAGGTACTCCAAAAGCATTGTCACCCGGCTGATTAAATGACTGACTGCATAGCTTTTATTTTATTTTTTTTCTTCTAAGTTAAATAGCGTTCATATTTCTACAAGGGCTTGTTCCTCTGTAAATCACAGATTCAGAATTGCAATTTACAACAGCAGAGCTCACCTGCCAAAACAACTTCAAATTAAATAGCAACTTTTGTTACAATATTTTGGAACCATATCTGGGAAATGCAACTGACAGTGGCATCCTGTGGAAACGGCTTCGACAAGGCAAGAAAAGGCATATTGACTGACAGGAGCATGCTCCGTTGCCTTGACAAACAAGCAAGAATTCAGCCCCAATCTGTTGGAGTCTCAAGGCTCACAAACCTGCCAGATTGCCATCTTTGTGCTGAATGCAAAATAATCACAGTAGCTAGAAATGATAAATTGTGGACGGCTGCAGTTGAGAGCAACATATTTAATCAATCTCTCCTTTTCACTCCGTAGGTTCTAAGCGTGAAGCCTCTGCTTGAGTTAGGACAGACGCTTTCCACTTCTGGAAGTGAAACGGCTCTCTCCGCAATCCCACAATGATGGTGCCTATGGCTTTCCCTTACAGTACACATCTAAATTTCACTTTCTGAAGATTGTCTCCTGACAAGCTTTAGGAATGCCCAGGGGTCTACAAATGCAAACTTTCCAGCTCGCTAATTTCTTAGGCTGTCTTGATCCAGTTGCACCACCAGCTTCACTGCTGCCATCTAAGCTACTGGTATTTCTGGGACTTTTACAGTGTGCCAGTTTCTGAGCTGAGCATCCTACATCTCATTTCCCAGGAGTTATCCTGAAGATAAAATGAAATCGGGCATTAAGTATATAAAGCATAATATTAATTCGAGGCTTCAAGGTATTATTCCTGGAAACATACAGCCATTTTTTAATTCTCCCATTTAAGTTGTCAAATCAAACAGCTATGACTTAACCATGACTGTTTGAAGAGTTATTTTTCTCTTAATTTTATCATTTTATACAGGACAGAGCCGTAAATCACCTATGAACATCTTAGCATAGAAAATCACACGGAAAACTCCTTTCAGTGTGTATTTTCCTCTTTGAATGTTTATCTTCTCATCTCATGTTTCTCATATCATTTTATTTTTCTTTGTTTCTATTTTATGTGTTTTCACTGTATAGGTCTATGTACCTGGGCATATAGTCCAGGGACTACAGAGATCAGAAAGTATCAGATCCGGGCGGGGCGGGGGCGGTAAATTGCTCCAGGTCTAGAACTTACAAGAATTTGCAGTAAAGAAAGCATCTTCTCATAATAACATGAGGTCCTCCAGATTCTCTTAGTTTAAGGCCTTCAAAGGTGGTAATTTAAATATTAATTGGTAACCTGTTTAGGTCTGGAGTCACATTACTGTCAATGATGCTATCAGCTAAACAAAATTTGCATTTCTAGAAGAATTCCAGAGTGAGTGATTGGCAGATTCTTCACAGCAATTCTACTTTAAAGTTGACCTGATATCATCTTGTCTTCACTTCTTTGGAGAGTCACGTCCACTTTTCCCATCTTCGTGATTGCTTTTCTCTATTCCCATTTTCAATCATGCCATTCAGCCTGCCATATACTTTCTACACATATTTTTTGCTTTAAATAAAGCAGAGATGAAATTTAGACACACATGCTTGAATGTGACAACTTCATCCAAACTCTTTACATTTCATTACATATTTCTGGGAGTATGAATGACGAGAAAAAGCTCTGAATGTGAAACACTGTTGTCACTATTTTTTTTTTTTTGTTGTTTGGTTTGACAGTGTGTGCTTGTCTGAAAAGCCTATCTGTATCAAAGTTGCTTTGATGTTATTTGCAAGGGTTGCTTTGACCTGAGCTAAAGTATCATTACCTGCATCCTAAAAATATACCAAATCAAATGTTTTAATTATATTTTATACCCCATGAATACAGACTGTGTCTTTTATATTTTCAGCATGGAATAAAAATGCTCATAGTAAGTTTAGTAAAAACAAGCACTGAATAAAGTTGTCAAAACATTACAGAACTCAGCATCAGGTCATCTGTTACAGTAGTCTGATGAAAATGTAATTGTACTACTATACACCATGTAAGTGTTCAGAATTTGCTCTATAAAACCAACCATCAGCTAAGAAAGGGATTGAAAACAGACCATTTTGGTTAGGGCTTTGGGGTGTCACAGTACTCAGCAATTATCTCTAGATGACCAGTTAAGTCAGGATTCATGTAGAAATTGTAAACAAAGAAGGCAACATAGAGATGAAATCACACCTCATAATCATTCCTTCCACATACAGAGGACGTATTCTATATACAGAAGTTATTTCTTATGGGATCCTGTAAGACTCACACATGCTTTAATATCATTGTTTTTATACTCATGAATTCACACTGTGGCTCAACTCTCTATAGAAGAACAGGATGTCCATGAGGTCCAAGAACAAATACTTATTTTATTTCCCCAGTTCCAACAAATTCACCTGAAGATTAACTGATGACCAAATGAATGGCCCAAAGATAAACAGAAATGAATTAAAGGTACATGTGTTGCCTGTGGTTTGGGCTATTCTCACATGTCTTTGTGGTGTTATGCTCCATCCTCTATAAAAAACTATGCAGACTAGATTAAAGTTGTGGGTGTGGGTGTTTGTGTACCTGTGTGTACAATGTGCTCAGAAGTTTATGATCAAATAGATAAGATCTAAACAGCAGTCTACTTTGTGTGAATATTCTTTATTTTGTGCTTATTTTTATAACCAAAGCTTTTTTCCCTTATGCTGCAACATTCTTAAACAGGGTCATTTTACATGGGCTTCTTTGATCTTTGTTCATTGATCAGCTTTTCTGACTCCCAGGGAAGGAAAACAAAACAAAACAAAACAAAAAACAAAAACAAACAAACAAACAAAAACAAAAAAAACACGACAGGGGCATTTCTCTACCAACTTTTGCCTTAGAAATTGTAGTTTCCAAATACTCACAAGTGAAATTAGCATAGACTTTAAGGACTTCAGCCAGTGATTAAAAAGCTATATACTTGGGAAGGTAGTTGTCACAATAGCAAGAGAATCATGCGGGTTTAAACAAGGTCGACTGCAGTAGATGTGCCTTTCAGTGTAAGGAAAGTTTTCCTCCTGCTGCTGATGGAAACAAACAGAGAACCACAGGCAGACCTTAACTGATGACCAAATGAATGGCCCAAAGATAGAGTGAGAGTCCTTGCAACACTCAGCATTCAACAGGATCTCTCCACAAAATATCTCCTCTAAGAGCTCAGGGAACCCTGTGGAAAGGGAGGTGGAAAGAGGGTAAGAATCCGTGGGAAAGTAGGACACCAGGAAAACAAGGCCCTCTAAATCCACAGGATCCTCACATATATGGACCCTCTGAGTCCATATGGGTTCTGGTTTAGTATTCTTATGAAAATCCTGGGTGTGCAAATGAATGGGTCTCTACTTGTTGTACCTTCTTTTGAACTTTTTGTCTTCTGCTTCTTTCCTTCTACTCCTATGTGTTAGTTTTTGTTTTATCTTATTTTGTTTTATTATTAACCCTTAGAGGCCTGTTTATTTTCTAATGAGAAACAGAAAGGGAGTAGATCAGGATGGGAGGGAGACGGAGAGGACCTGGGAGGAGTAGAGGGAGAACAACTATGATCAAGATATATTACATGAGAAAAAGAAATCTATTTCCAATAAAAGAAAAAAAAATAAAGCTTTGGAGCCAATGCAACTAATTTAAAAATCTGATGGTTTCGTTGTATGGTAAACTGTTGTGGCTTACTCTTTTTGCATGTTAATTTTTGTCATATGAGATGTGGATAATATTACATATTTTCAATGTTTTCAGTTGACTTTTTAAATCCTATCATATCAACTACTCATTTCTGCTAATGTGGAAAATGGTACTGGTTGAACTGCGTGGCGTAAACTACTGTTTTATTAATAAATATTACCTTGAGGTAGAGGGTCACACAAACTGTAAACCAAGTTTTCTAATCTCTGCTTCATGGAATATTACCTATGTCTTCCATTTCCAATACAAAATTAACTTCAGTGTTTTAAATTATTGGAAAAAAATGGTGTTTCCTCATTGTCACAAGTATTAATTGGTCAGACACAATGGCTACATTGCTTCATCTTTTAAAAGAATAACACGTTTGCTTGCCATCACCACTCTTGCAGTGAGTTACCAGCAAGATTTTGCTACCTTTTGTATGTAAATGTGTTGTGTTGTCATGGGACATTCTAAGAGTACCATAAAAAGATAACATGGGAAAAAGAATAGGAATAAGGGGCTCTTGTTATAGAAACCGGTTTTTTCAGAATGAGGGATAGAATATTCTTGAGTATCATCTCTTTAGTTCGGAATTTTAAAAGCTGAAGGGCACATCTCTTCATACTCTGAGCGCTATTTTTAAAACTTTAATTGACAATACATATACGCTGTTATGGAGAATAGTGTGTTTAAATACCTCTATAAACTGTGGAATGACCAAGGTAAAGCAATTGATGTATACCGTGCCTCAAATATTTACCTTTCTTTGAGGCGAAAACATTAAAAACTTTTTTATTCATCTATTTGGAAGGTTCAGTAGGGTTTTGTTTTGCTGTTTACCAATCAGGTTTATTTTTATCCTTTGTCTCTTGGATATCCAAACTCTGGGTCCTGGCCCTCCAGGCAGTTTTTAAAGGTGCGGTCCCTTAAAGGTCTCAGGCTGGACCAGTCAGTCACTGAATGGCCACTCCCACAATTTCTGTGCCACCATATCCCTCAGCACATCTTTTAGTCAGGACAAAATGTAAGTCTAAGGTCATGTTGCTGGCTTGGTGTCTAATCCCTCCACTGGAAGTCTTGCCTGTTATAGTCCAGGTATAGTATCCTCATCACTAGGAATCTCAGCTAAGCTCACCATAGTAGATTCCTAATGATATGCTGCTTTACTGGTGCCTAGCCCACTTGTCATCAGAGAAGCTTCACTCAGCAACTGATGGAAACAGATGCAGAGACCCACAGCCAGAAATTATGTGGAGCTTGGAGAATCCTGAGGAAGAGGGGTCAAGGACACCACAAGAAAACCCACAGAACCAACTAATCTGGCTTCATAGAGACTGAGCCACCAGGGAGCATGCACAGGTCTGACCTAGGCCCTCTGCTTATATGTTACAGTTGTGTAGCTAGGCTTCTTGTGGAACTTCTAACAGTGGTCTCAGAGGCTGCCTCTGACTGCTTTGCTATCCTTTGGAACACTTTGCCTCATACAGGATTGGCCTGTCCAGCCTTATAATGAGTGGAGGTGCCCAGTCTTACTGCATCTTGATATGCGATGTTTGGCTGATATCCATGGGAGGCCTGACCTTTTCTGAAAGGAAATAGAGAAGGAGTGGGGGAAGAAGAGAGAAAAGAGCGGAGAACGTGGAAGAGAAGCGAAAAAGAAAACTATGGTCTGGATGTAATGATAATGATAATAAGTAGTATGTTATTTTAGTTAATATTTGAAGTAAATATTTAGAAAATACTGTTTTAGTTAAGCTAATCAATCTTATGACCTTTTGTGTGAACCTAGAGATTGGATGCAGTTACTTTCTTCTGACGCCTGAATATGTCAGGAAGTCATGATTAGTGTCCAGTACTAAGTTATATCAATTTGATAAGTACCATTGCTCTGTAATCTGCCGTGAGATCTAGAACGGCAGTTCCTCCAGCAGCGTTTTGTTCTGGATTGTTTTGGCCATTTTGATTCTTTTTGGTATCATATGAATTTTGGCATAGTTTTGGGTTTTTTTTTGTTTTTTTTTTTTTCTGCTTACATAAAAGTTGAGATGGGTTTGTGATTGGGATTGTACTGAATCTGTGATATCATTTAGAAAATTGTTTACTTTTACAATATTAATTCTAGCAATATGTGAGCATGGCCTGTCTTTCCATATTCTGGTGTCTTTCTTCAGACATTTTAAGTTTTCATTGTAGAGAGTCTGTACTTCCTTGGTTAAGTTTCTTCCTAAGTATTTTGTTATCTTTGAGACTATTATGATCAGGAGAGTACCTATAACAGCTAGTTATCCAATAACAAGTGGTCAGCCCTGGCAACATATATGCAAGTATATTATACAGACTAATCGGGTTATATTTAGTAATTTCAGGAATAATACATTTGTATAGAATGCATATATGCTGTGACAACAAAGAGGCCATGGATTTTAAAGAGTTCAAGGAAGCATATATGGGAAAGTTTGGGAGGGGGAAAGGTAGAGGAGAAAGTATGTAATTATTATCTCAAAAATAAAAGAAAAAGTAGACAAGTCACTTCATAGTATGTGAATGGAGTATCAGCCACCTAAATGGCAAACAATGCAAGGGTTCCTCTTCTGTAGCTGTATACTTCCAACTCCAACTAAGAATGCTTCAGATGACGCCAGTGTACATCATCATTTTCCCACCATGCACAAAGAGCATCATTCAGGAACTCCTCAGCACCTCGGTCTTGCTCGTATGCTCATTGCTACCATTTGTTTCTTCTGCCTTATCTTTCTTGTACCAGAGAAAATGCAGTGCTGTTCAGTTTTGTCACACTTATCTTTCAAAAATCCTCCTTTTGTGTTATGATGTTATGACCATTAGGTCTTATGGTTAGCAGGAATTTAACCCATCGTAGAATCTAAGGCTCTAGGTATTCTGTGGTTCCCTTCAAGCTTTGGTTGTAGTGCCTTTCTGTAATCTTATCATTCAGACAGACAATAAATAAATATTGGAAGATGAGAGATAAAGTATATGACAAAGAATGTAGCGGTATTAGCAAGCTGAAAGGAGTCAAGTACAATAAATAGTATTTAGATTTCATCTACAGAGTTCTGATTGTCAGATCATACTGAAGTAGAACACAAATGAAACCACATTCCCTCAAAGGCCACTAACTATGAGTGAACTTTCAAATACATATTACAGCTCAATGTAACTATAATAAATCAGTAATAGAAGGCTGACCCTCTGCCTTCCATGTCAATTCACTTCAGCTATGAGACATGTTTCTGGGCATGTATATCTGTGAATGGATTACTGTTTTCTTGGATTCTCTAGAAGCTGTTTGTAATCAGTGAGTCTGTCAGACTCAATAATTGGATTGTCTGACTTCCTATTCAATTGGTACATGTTGCTTCTTTTTCTCTATTTTATTCTTTAAAATCAATAAATGGTTTGTGGTGCCTTTAATAAAGAAACATCACATTTTACCATATTGTGAAGTTGACATTTTCAACATTTATCCCCTGAAAAGATCATTGGGTCTGTCAGACCCAATACACGGGTTCTGAATTAATTGAATTTTCTCATCCCAGGGACATACAATAATGTGAACACATTTCTTGATGGAAATTGGAGCTTTCTCATGCCATGAACTTTACACATGAAGAGAAACACTTTTTTTTTCCTTTTTCCCTACCTCTACTCACAGACCTTTTAATCAATAATAAAATCACAGAAAATACAAATAACTATGTGTTAGAGCTGAGGCTTGTGTCAACACTACTAACCCTGTTAGTAGATATACACATTTGTGTGTGCGTGTGTGTGTGTGTGTGTGTGTAATTCATGCACCTATACACACTGTGTTGCCTTTGTACACAGTTTATTATATTTACACATGTGAATGTGTGTGTGTGTGTTATTAAGAGCTCATTCAGAGGACGCTTGTCTGTTCTTAAGAGTAGATCCTATTTAACATAGTTCCATACATTTATCTCAGATCTATAACCTTTCTTTAGGAGACAAATGTGCAAACGCATGAGAGAGAACCCAGCACCAAAAGTCCAATGGAATTTTTCTGTAAAAAAAAAAAAAAAAAAAATGAAATCAGCAAATTCACACCACTTCATTTTTAATAGTGTGGTCCCTTTTGGGATTTGGTTTGCACCACTGATTTGGTATTGACTTGAACAAAAATATATTTCAAAATAGTATGAGATATTGACTAAGGACTTGGGGCTACCTGCTTAAAATCTGATTCATTCTACAGTCCATTGCTATATAAGTACTCATTCTGCCAGTGGAGGTTTTTCCACTGAATGGAGAGCATTATCAAATGTTTCCATCTTCTTCTGAAGTGCTCACTATTAACTGCCTTTGGAGACCTGCTCCTAGACTGAGGGGACCATTGGCTTGTTCTGGTAAGACAGCTCCTGAGTTTTAATGGGTATGCCCTGTTTACAAAGGGTGCATTCTATTAGAGAGAAACATTAATAGATTGGGAAGAATTTAACTAAGTAATCTGGTATCTAAAATTCAAAATTTTATTTCGTCGTTGAGTTTATTTGCTAACCTTGAGAAGCTCATGAAGAGAAGAATGTGTCTTAAATCATTGCCACTTTCAACAAAAATTTCCTACGTAGGTAAACTTACATGCCAGATTTCTGTATTTTAAAGGTGGTTTCCTGTACAGTAGGAAGAGATTGCAGTAAAGCACACTACCTAGGGTAGCACCCTCTTCCAGTCTTTAATACAAGGAAGGGATGAATAGATGCCAGAGAAGCAGCCAGATGACCTGAAAATCCTGATGTTAGCTCTTTATTGTGAATACATTTCCATTTCAAGATCAAGAGTTTTCATTTGTCTGAAGTATTTCTATAGCCATGACCAAGAAAGCAAGTAAAACACTATCTCTTATGTGCCAGATAAAGCACTGAAGAAAATGTTCCTTAACAATGGTTTAAAACACCTAGATTAGACTGTTAGTAGAAAATTTGAAAGACAGTGGCCTAATACATTTTAAAAAATAATTAGTCATTTCCAGTTACAAGAAATATGACCCTTCTGTGAATTAGTCTCTTCAAAGGTATATAATTATATTTTCTGGGATAAAAATATAAGCATCAATAAGCATATATGGTTTGAATTATATAAAACTGATATTTTTGTAATAAACACACAGATATATTCCCAGCTACTAGGCCCAGTGACTAATGAATCTGTATATATTATAGAGAGGACCACAGTGTTCAGGTCTCCTACAGTAAGAAAGGACCTGATAAGTTATTGCTTGGGAGAAGCAATGACATAAAAAATAATGTTCAATACCTTTTGAGGTACATTATAAAGAGGTTCTCTCAAATATTCACCATGACCGCTTTCATAGTTAAGCCTTTCAAAGACACTGTTAAGAATTAAGTTGTTTGTTTAAATGAATTTCTTAAGGGATGTTGCCCTGGACCATTAGATTTCTGATCAAATACTGAACAACATTTGATAGGACTGGAGTGTTTCCTGCTTGTCTGTAAATTGGTTTGGAACACCAAGCTGGAAATATAGTATAGATACTCGTGTCCCTGATCATGCACTTGCAAGTATTTACTAGAACCAAACCCAGGAAGAGTCAACCTTCTGTAACACCAGCAATAGCCGCATCAAATCCATGGTATGTACTCTAGCCCTTATAGAATGCATGCTGTTTTGAAAGAAATTATGTCTACTCTTTTCCCCAGCCAACTGACATTTCATGAGATGAGACATTTGCTCTAAGTTTGAAAAAAAATCAGGTATTTTCGTTAGACTATTATCACTGCTAGGGCATGCAATTCAGAACACCGTGACACTGTTCTGCTTTAAAAGGTATGTTTCTCTCTTCTCATATTAAACATCCTTTTTTTTCTACATTATGCATTTGCAATAATTGCTTATGATTGCTGGCATGGTTACTATGTAGAAGTCTGTATTTTTCCCTTCACCTAGTTTAAGGACCCAGTGTGGAAGCTTGCAACTCATAGTGCCTGCATAAACAGTATCTGAAAATATCTATAAATCCAAATCCTTAGCCACAGGTGAATTCTCTATTGGGGTAGTTGTGGAGGCATTAGGTAGATACAGTTGATGAAAAGCAAGAAACAAGATCCTTCCTTAGAGATTCAAGTTTCAAGGCTACAATATTATTGGTGGCAGGAAATAACCACTGGAAGGAATTCCTTGTGAACTTATTTGGCCCTAGACTTTAAGACTATCAATCCTGTTAGGAGATAACCTTCTGTTCTATCCTCAGTATTTCCCTTTCTCAAATAGTGTCAGATCTTTTTGTAACACCCGCCTTATTTCTTTCCTATATCTTCAAAATATCCATCTCTATTTTCTTCATACTCTCAAAATAAAAATACATTCAAATTATGTTTGGAAGAAGAGTCTACACTCATGTCTGTCTTTCCATTTCCTGATTCTATTTTCTCTCCTTTATTTCCATGGAAAAGCTATTTTTTAACGAGTATCTTATATTTCCTTATTTATCTCTCATTAACAATCTGAGTCTCTACCCATGAAGAGTCTCTAATGGTAAGAAGTCTTCCCTTGACCTTTCCTCCAACATTTGACTCTTGTGAAAATAAAATGTTTTCCCCATAGTGGATTCCTATGATCCTGTTAATCCACTCCTGCTCTGGTGTTCCTGTCTAAAA
Organism: Meriones unguiculatus; assembly: GCF_030254825.1. NCBI lineage: Eukaryota > Metazoa > Chordata > Mammalia > Rodentia > Muridae > Meriones > Meriones unguiculatus. Next base: position 43,561,402 of record NC_083364.1, on the reverse strand, counting down.
TTATAATATTTATGTTTATTTCTATTGGTATTAGATACAGCCAGTGTCTAAATAATCTTTCTATTTGAGTATTTTGCATATGCCCCAAGGGAAATATCAGTGGAGACTTAGTAGCATCTTAGAGTGACTAAGCAGGAGGTTTTTAAACATTGAAGACTAAAATAGAACTCCTGGTGTCATGATGGATCATTCAGCTGGAGCATACAGAAGCAGCATGCAGCATTTGTAAGATGCCCTGAAAAGAAGGAGATTGTTTAACTTCGTGCCTTAGAAGCTTTTAGATGAACAGGCTTACCTTCTCACTCCTCTACAATTTTATGGTATTCTAAAGGAAAAAACATCACCAGATATGCACCTGGTACTGCAGAAATAATAAAGCCATACCTCACAATATTGAAGGAAAACTATAACTGAAGAAGAGTTTATCCAACATGGAAGCACAGAATGATCACTGTGACTCTCTCTGCTGTCAGAAATAACAAATTATCTTTACAGAAAAGGGCTTTCACAATGAGAAATAACAAATTTCAAACAACCTTAATAAACATTGTGTTAAAAATTAAATATAGAAAGTCAAATACACACATGTATCTCTTAATTTATGTATCTTGGTTTTTATTAAAAAAACAAAAACAAAAACAGAAGTACCACATGATCCTGAAGTTCCGCTATTGCATCTATATTTAAATATGGAAAATAAAGCTTGCATATTGAATATACTTTGACATGCCCATATTTATAACAGGGAACTTTGTAAAAGTCAGAAAATAGGATAAATTTATGTGCCTATTAATAAATTAACTGATGAAGAAAATATGGCATACAGACACACAAAACATATACACACATACATAGAGAGAGAAACAGAAACAATTGTCATACATACAAAGAATCAAATCCTGCCATTTTTACAAAATAATGGAGCCTGAAATCATTATGTAAAGGGAAATGTTCTTGCATGGAAAGAAATATACTACATGATCTCCCCTATATGTGGAATCTTAGTGAGTTGATCCCCTAGAAATTGAGACTACAGCATTCATCACACAGGGGCTAGAGCAGTTAGGAAGATAACAGCTTCAGAAGACCTTGCTCAAGGGATACATGGTGACGAATAGGAAGAATGACTGTAATACAGTAACTAGAGTTAAGGATAACATATTGGTTTTAAAGAACAGCAAGGGAATGGTAGGTAGTGCCACTGTAGAGACAGTAACTGTGAAGTAGTGTGTTTTACAATTATCTGGATGTAACCATTCCACAACAAACACAGACCACAAAACAACACAGTGTCAAATTTCTAAGGCCAGCATAAAGAAGAGTAAGAAGGCTCCTTATTTTAACATGCACTGTGCATGATGTGCTGTACTGCTCAGGTAAATACAGTGCTGTTATCCAATTTACTTTCTAGTACCCATGAGAGAATCTTCAGTGTTCTGCCAAATTACCCATTGACTGCTCTTCATTGTCTTTTGGCCTATGCTAGTTTCACTGAGAGTAATGGTATTGTCAGTCATATAGCAGATTAAAATATTAATATCATACAACCTATATATTATATATATAATATATATGTTATATATAATAATATAGTATATATAATATATAACATATATGTATGTATGTGCATATATATATATATATATATATATATATATATATATATACTTGACCCCATTCAAACAAAGAAAATGAAAATTGCTAAAGTAAGGGTCCTAGGACTTTGCTCCAAAAGTCAATTCTTCAAAGCGTTTCCATTTAGAACATTCTTCCAATTCTCTGATGAGCTTTAATTTGTTTCACATGACTTATTACAGAATCCTTAATTATGAGTATGGTATAATAATTTTTAAAATGAAAATGTAATATTTTATAATATGAAAATTATATAATGTTTTTAATTCTATAGTCTTAACTACAGAAGTAAATTTATGTAAGTGTAATAATTATGAAACAGGAGCTTAACATATGTATGCTGAAGTTGTCTACTTCCACCTGATGCCAATAACACAGGCACACGTAATGTTAGTCTTCAGTACACTGTTTCTTGGCTTTGCATATGTTTGTAGTGTCGTTTACATGTTAACTAATTAACTAATTAATTGCTTGATTAATTTGGCAACACTGGAGACTGAACCCAGGGACTTGTCGCACTTGCTAAGCAAGATTCCCACTACTGAGCCTTACATCCAGCTTGTCTTCTAATGATTTTAATTTTAAATAAATTGTCACTAGGTTGCCCACACTGGCTTTGAACTTTTGATTATCCTGGTGTATGCTTCTGGATCTGCTTCTACAAACACTTTTCAAAACACTCTTCTTGATCCTCTACTCTTAGAGGATCATTCGCTGGCAAATGGATAGAACTACAAAAGATCATCTTGATTGAGGTGACCCAGAAACGGAAAGACAGGCATGGTATACACTCACTTATAAATGGATATTAGCCATATAATATAGGATCCATACCAAAATCTAAAAACCTAAAGAAGCTAAACACCAAGAAGGACCCTAGGGAGGATGATTAAATCTCATTCAGAATGGCAAGCAGGATAGACACCAGAAGCTGTGGAAGACAGGAAACAGTGCAAGAACCTACTATAGAGGGTCCTCTGAAAGTTCCTATCCAACAGGGGATGGAAGCAAAGGATGAGACTCACAGCCAAACTTTGGACAGAACACAGGGAGTTTTATGGAAGAAGGTTGGGATAGATGGACACAGAGGGGACAGAAGAGACCAACAAAGCTAAAAATCTGAGCTGAGGTGGTCCTGCAGAGACTGATGCACCAACTAAGGACTATGCATGGAGAGGACCTAGACCCCTTGCTCAGATGTAGCCAATTGGCTGCTCGATCTCCATGTGGTTGCCTGAGTAAGGGGAGCAGGGGCTGCATCTTTCATGAATTCTATTGCCAGCTCTTTAATCACTTGCCCCTGACTATGCAGCCTTACTAGGTCACAGAGAAAGAGGATTCAAGTAGTCCTGATGAGACTTGGTAAGCTATGGGCAAATGGGAGAGAACTCCTCCTTTCAGTGGACTAGGGGAAGGGGATGGCGGGGGAAAGGATGGAGGGTGTTACTGGGAGGTGTTGAGGGAGGGGGTTCAATTGGAATATATAATGAATAAATTGTAAAATATTAAAATTAAAATTAAAAAGAGGATTACTTAGGAAAGTTATACTGAAGTAAGCTTTATTATCCCTGACACACTATCACCCTGTCTGCTCCCCAATAGCAAAGCATCTTTTCCTTGATAGCTGTTTCATAGGGGCATGGAATAGAGTCTCTCTCAAATCAATACCTGAGTTACAGAAAGTCCTTAATTCTTCAATAAAAGAGGGGTCAATTCTCCTCATCAAGGAATAAAAAAAAAAAAAAAACCCAACAACCATGATATAATAGTTGGTTTTATTCTCCAGGTGCTTTTTTTTTTTTTTTTTCTTATCTATCTGTTCATTAGTCCTCTTTTGTTTATTAAGGTAATCTAATCCACTGTACTTAAATATAACCACATGTCATGTTCATAAGCAGGACTTGGCCCCTTGCCTGGCCTACAGATCTAGATTCTGTGACACACTGTGAAGGTGTGTCCTCCGTACACTTCTATCCACGGAGGACCTGTCCTACCCACCTCTATAATAGCATCCTGAGGAGAGGAGTGGGAAACCAGCCAATCCTGGTTTTGAGGGATCCCATAGGGAAATGTTCCACAGAAATGACTGTCACTTCTAATAACAGAGGGCATTTCTGATGTGAAATAAAGAATCCAATCTTGAAACTGAATTCCCCTGCTCTTAGGTGTCTCCCAAATCTTTACAATGTGTTCTTCCCTATAACTGAAAGAGTAAAAGGCTAAGGCTCCACTCAAGTCTTTTAGGTGAAACATGCTATTTTATCTAAAACACAGGCTTTTTCAGAAAGTCATGCTTTTTGGCTTTAAATTCTCTGGATGATTCCTCTAGCTCTCTTTTCTGTTATGTGTACATCAAAGCATAATGACTTGGCCTGGGACAAATGAGAAATTAATAACCGAAGCGAGGGTTTAAGAAATCCATAGTAATGATACAAATGAGACCCATCAAATTAGAAAACCAAAATGAAAACACACTAAACACTTCAAAATTTAATTAGAAAAAGTTCCAAGTTCAGACCACACTGTGGCCATTTTGCACCAGCACTCTATATTGGAACCAGAAAAGGAGAGTCGTTATGGGGGAAATGTGACCTTGGGGAGGTGGCAAGATCAGCTCACTGCCTCTTTTGCTAAGCTCGTTTCTTAGGGCTTACCCCTAATGTTTCATTAAAGCTTGATCCAAGGCAAGCATCTCTTCAATTTAACCTTCACAAGAGACAGAATTCGGGCTTTTCTTTTTCCAAGTCATGGTACTGCAATTGACTCGAGACTGCTGGTCATAAACCATTCAAAATATTTTCTAAATTAATACACCAACTATGAGCCATAAATCAGCTGCTGATCCCTGTGAACCATTTCCATTGACTTTTAAGTCCAATACTGTATATCAGGTAAGGATGCTTTTTCTGCCTAGCAGCAATGCTTGAGTGAGAATGGAAAACCTGAAGGTTATATATGGTTGGAATGAATCATCTTTCTATAGCCTTTTTCATGGTATATACAAATGGTATATCCTCTAAATACTTTATAGACCTTTATAATTCAGACGAGTGTAAAGAATAAATCCCAAAGAACATAGGAAAAGAGAAGTTTCTGATCCGCTGTGAACTCTGTATGGTATCTATTTGTGAAGGCTGTGTCTGCTTTGCATCTTAGAATTCGGCCCACTTTGTTATTACAGTACTTTAACTCCCATTGTTATTTATTTATTAATTTCTCAGGCTATCTCTGCATGCAGCCACAAAATACAATTTTAGCAGCTACAAAGCCAAGACAAACTGAGCTTTCTATAAGACAAACAATAAGAAAAATGGCTAAACAGTGGTGCTCAGGTAGAGGGTACCCAATTAATATAACCATTAAACCAAGCAACAGAAGACATTGGGGCATGTGTTGCCCGGCTCAGGTTATGAGAACAAAATGTACCCAAATTCCCTCCATTGTAAGTTTCTGATTCATATAATTACTTGCCATCCTAGAGATACATATTTGCAATAATAGTTACAGAAACCTTTTGAGTTCAAATTTATTCAAGTTGCTGCACATTTTTGTTAGAACAACTTTGCCTACTACCAAGCTTAAAGATACCTTGTGGCGATCTCCAATTTAGAGTCTACTTTATTGTCTCTCATTAGGACTTTCTTCTCAACTGGCTCCCTCTTGCTAATTGTTTGTTTTCATTGTTAAATTTTATGATATCCTTCAACAATTCAATTTGCTATAGATCCTCACTCCAATACCCCTAACAGCACACTACAGAAGTTCTTCCTTTTCTCTGGGTTCACTTTCTTCAGTTTCAATTACTTGTGGTGGTCGTAAAGTATTAGGAAAAAGAATCTGAACATGAGCAACTTGGACATTTTGAGTTGTGTTCCTTTTAAGCATCTTGATGGAATTGCATAGTATCCCATGCCATCTACCCATCATGAACATAAATCATCCGTTTTCTCAGTGCATCATCCATATGGGATGCACTTCCAGACCGTCACTTAGTGACTACTTTGGCTGCATATTGATTGTGAGAGAATTTCAGTGAATGTACTCATTTAACCCTTATGTAACTTAAGGCTCCGTGACAGATAACATTAAATACCAACTTGACAGGATTCCTAACCACCCAGGAAACAAACCCCTAGATATGGCTGTGAGGGAATTTCTAGGCTTGGCTAGTTATGGTGGGAAGCCCCACCTTGAATGTGGCTGGCACCATTCTGTGTGTGGAGCCCTAGCTTAAGCATTGAAGCTCATCTCTCTCAGCTTCCTGATGAATGGCGCAATGTGTCCAGCTCCTTCAAACTCCTGCACCTACACCCTCTCTATAATGGTGGACGGCACAATCCACTGTGAGCTGAAATAAAAGTTCCCTGCCTTATGCTGTTTAGTTAGATATTTTCTCACAGCTATAAGAAGAGTTATATAGATCTGAATGCAGAAGGGTAGTAATAAGGTTGATTTAAATACACTATATTGTTATGACTGGTGTGTTTTATCATTCAGATTCGCATTGCTGAGCTGAAACCTGAAGTGCTCCAAAATCTGAAATTCATGGAGCACAAACCTTACACCATAATGAATACTTCGAACTCTGACCCCCTGTGATATATCACACTCAAATCACAGTTATATTAGAAATACTATATAAAACGACCTTCAGTCAATGTTTACAAGGCATATCAGAAAATATAACTAAATGCCGTCTTGAGAACTGGCCTCCATCCTTAAGAAATACATCTATCTATCTATCTATCTATCTATCTATCTATCATCTATCTACCTCTGTCTATCATCTATCTATGCTAACCTAATCCAAAAATCTTAAAGTCAAAATATTTTATCTCTTATGCCTTTAAGTAATGAATATTATTCAAATTGAACTTATTGCTGTTAATCTCTTAGTATAAGAAATACATAAATTTAACTTTATCATAGATTTGCATTTATAGGACAAAACACTAATGCTTAGGGTGAAGTGCTCTCCTTGGTTTAGGCATCCACTGTGCTTCTTGAAGTATATCTTTGAGCACAAGTGCAATTTAAAAAGCACTGCAAATGTGTTTTCTCAACTCCTCTTTTGAAGAATCTGCCTCATATCTGTGGAGTTCTGTTGCTTTGATCTAAGCCAGATGTAAATGCACAGAGACCTGAGAGTTCTAGTGTCATTTGTCTGGGTTCTAATGTTGATTTCTTACCATCATAAGCAAGCGAGCAATGCTGTGTGTCAGAGAGCTGCTTAATCTGGGCTGAGGTTGGGCGAGAAGCCTGAGAAAGGCCATGGTCCATCTGGAGCTGTTGTCTCATCGACAGCATAAGCTCCATTTCTTGAGGTACAACACCAAGATAGGTGTTAAGTATGATCTCCCATCTACAGATGAAAAAGAAAAGTTTCTCCTGCAAGGCTAATGCATTTCTCTGCATTTCTCCCCACGCCATCATTCTTGTATACAAACAAAGCCATGCCACTACACACAAATATGCACTCACGAAAGTGCCCACAATGTCCCAGTAGAAACAGCAAAATTTTGCTCAGATGGTGTGGCTAATGTATGATCATATAAAATGCGACACAGGACCTCTGTACATATTCTGGGAAGAAGCATACTGTTGTATAACCAACTTCAAAGAAAAAAATATGCTTTGTGGAGGAAACAGCAGTTGTAAAAGCATGTTGAAAGCTGCAATTACCCACAAGGGTGATGTACATGTCCTCCATACTCAGCTCTAAATCATGAGCTCTCTTTTAGTCACACCTCAAGGAACAGGTAAAAGACTAAGGCAGTTCCATAGAGTCCAGGACAACCACGGAAGAATGTGAGACTCACGAAGTCATAATTCTATGAACTAGTTTGTCAAAAAGATAAGGCTTCTTCTCCCTTTCTTGGTTCCATTGCTCTGCCCTGTCAATGAACTTGAACTACAGAGACCTAACTGTGTCATCTCTTAGTATCCCTTTCAACTCAGGCTGCAAGCTCACAAGCCCATGTAAAGCCAGAGGCTGGTGCTAATGGAGCTAAAGAGTTAGATGGAAACAAGAATAGATGTGATTTCCAGATGCAGAATACTACTCTCCTTTTCAGCCTTTCTTTCCCCAAATCAATATTGTCAAATTAATAAAGCTGTGGTTTTCTCACATTGCAAAGGAATACAGAAAGACAAGCTTGAGTGACAGGTAAACAGTAGCAAAGGAATGAGTTTCCACAGATACTTATTTATTTATGAAGAGTATGCAGCATGTAGAATTCATAAACCTGCAGTCACTCTTCTATTTTGGAGATTTTTAACCTGTCAACCTAGGTTAAATAACTCTCAGAGACATCATACATGTGATAGTTCAAACACAAGCCAAATTTCCTACCACTAATGAAATGCTTAAAGAAAAATAGTTTTACCATGTGTTAGTATTTTCTTTATTGCATCAATATGTCTTCTCACTTTCTCTCAAGATTTTCTATGAATGGATGCTTTTAAACATACTTGGAGTTTCCTCTTGTTCAAAAGTTTACACACACATAGAATCAATATGCATGAGCACTGTAGAAAGGCATCTTGACACGGAGTGGAACAAGGGTATGCAAAGATTGACAGTCTACGGGGTTCCCTTTTACCTGAAGCTATTTGTGATTTTATATATATAATATATATATATATATCTATATATATATATATCTTTATTGTTGTGATTTTTTATGACTATACACTCTTTTATTTAACTGATTTTGGAAACCTCCATCTAACACAGAAGCACAGTTTGTAGTATCTTTTCGCTCTCTTCCCTGAACTATTGTCTTCTAGTGTTTTTTTCCAGCTTATTTATTCACATTGATTAGCTTTTATTACTTTCTTTGTCTTCCATTCTTTTTTAGGCTAATGACTTATTTTCATTCTTTTAAACTTTTTATCTGGGTATTCTTTTTCAATTAATTACACTTTATTTACTTTGTATTTCCCCTGTAGTTCCCTCCTTCCTCCTCTCCAACCCCTCCCTTCTTCCTTCTTCACTCATGCCCCTCCCCAAGTCCACTGGTAGGGGAGGGCTTCTTTTCCTTCCTTTTGATCCTAGTCTGTTAGGTCTCATCAGGAGTGGCTGGCTGCATTGTCTTCCTCTGTGGCCTGGTAAGGCTGCTCCCCCTCAGGGGGAGGTGATCAAAGAGCAGGCCAATCAGTTCATGTCAGAGACAGTCCCTGTTCCCATTACTATGGAACCCACTAGAACACTGAACTGTCATGGTCTACACCTGTGCAGGGGTTCTGGGTTATCTCCATGCATGCTAGTTGGTTGGAGTATGAGTCTCTAGGAAGACCCCTGTGCTCAGATATTTTGGTTCTGTTGCTCTCCTTGTGGGGCTTCTCTACAGATCTTACTATTTCCCACTTCTTACACAAGATTCCCTGCAATTCGCCATAAGTCTCAGCATCTGCTTTGATAGTCTGCAGGGCTGAGCCTTTCAGAGGCTCTCTGTGGCAGGCTCCTAACTTGTTCCCTGTTTTCTCCTTCTTCTGATATCCATCCTCTTTGCCTTTCTGGATGGTGATTGAGCATTTTAGCCAGAGTCCACCCTCTTGATTACTTTCTTTAGGTGTACAGATTTTAATAGGTTTATCCTATATCATATGTCTATATGAGTGAGTATATACCGTGTGTGTCTTTCTGCTTCTGGGATAGCTCACTCGGGATGATCTTTTCCAGTTCCCACCATTTACCTTCAAATTTCATGTTTTCCTTGTTTTTTATTGCTGAGTAGTATTTCATTGTGTAGATGTACCATACTTTCTGCATCCATTGCTTAGGTGAGGGACATCTGGGTTGTTTCCAGGTTCTGGCTATTACAAATAAAGCTGCTACAAACATGGTTGAGCAAATGTCCTTGTTGTGTACTTGAGCCTCTTTTGGATGTATGCCTAGAAATGGTAAAGCTGGATCTTGAGGAAGTGCTATTCCTAATTGTCTGAGAAAGCACCAGATTTATTTCTAGAGTGGTTGTACAAGTTTACATTCCCACCAGCAGTGGAGGAGGGTTCCCCTTTCTCCTCATCCTCTCCAGCAAGCGTTGTCACTTCAGTTTTTTATCTTAGCCATTCTGATGGGTGTAAGGTGAAATCTCAGGGTCGTTTTGATTTGCATCTCTCTGATGGATAAGGATGTTGAGCATTTCTTTAACTGTTTCTCTGCCATTTTTTATTCCTCTACTGAAAATTCTGTTTAGTTCTGTACCCCATTTTTTAATCGGATTGTTTGATTTGTTGCTTTTTAACTTCTTTAGTTCTTTATATATACTGGATATTAGCTCTCTGTCAGATAAAGGGCTGGTGAAGAGCCTTTCACAATCTGTAAGCAATTGTTTTGTTCTGAAGACAGTGTCTTTTGCTTTACAGAAGCTTTTCAGTTTCATGAGGTCCCATTAATTGATTCTTGCTCTTAGAGCCTGTGCTGTTGGTGTTCTGTTCAGGAAGTTGTCTCCTGTGCCAATGAATTCCAGGCTCTTCCCCACTTTTTCTTCTAACAGGTTTAGTGTGTCTAGATTTATATTAAGGTCTTTGATCCACTTGGACTTTAGTTCTTGAACTTTTATATTGGTTTTTAAAGAATATGTCTCTATCTGCCTCTCTGTCTGGGTCTTGTACTGTGTCTGCACTTCCAGGGAAACCATAAGAGGGAGTTGAATCCCCTGGAACTGTAGTTAAAGATGGTTGTGGCTACTGTATGTGGATGCCAGCCACTGAACCCAAGTCTTCTGCAAACTTAGCAAGTGTCCTGAACTGCTGAGCCGTCTCTGTCATTCCTAACTTATCCTTTTTGACAGCTGTGGCTGAGAGCATATTTTCAGTGCTCTTTCTTTCTCTCTCTCTTCCTCTCTTTCTCCCTCCCTCTCTCTCTCTCTTTCTATTGTTTCTGTCTCAATGTCCCTCTTTCTTTCCATCTCCATCTCCTTATCTCTCCCCTCCCTCTCTCTGAATATGCTTATTTTATAAATCACTGTCATTAGTGAAATATTTTATTCTTAACAAAGAAAAGGAAGTGCTATTTGTCTTTTTTTATTCTACTTTCTGTGCTATCTGTGAGCTGATATTTCATTGATAATTTTGAACAAGACAAGCAAGCACTCCACGAAGCATCAGCGCTCCACAGCAGTGACAGTGTTTGCTCCCTTACTCCCACTGCTTCATGGGGAAGATTCAGTAACTATTAAATTACAAATGGCAGGTGTTCGTGATAGCTCAGGAAGGAAAAGCACAACGCCAAGAACAAGGTTTCCTGCTTTTTGCCATCATGTAGGAGGCAAGATAACTTCATAAACTTATTACTTGGTACCTGAATAAAACACTGAATAAACAGAAAACAGTCTGGACTTCCCTGACTTCTGTTACTAACCTTGTTTCTGACCAGCTGACCCCAATCACGCCTTGTTTATTTTCTACTAAGCCTGGAAACAACCCTGTAAAGGGATATTGTTACCAACTTTCCCCACACAGGGAAGGTAACTTTGCTTTTGAGAAATTTAAAAGCATTGCCATGGAGGAACAATCAGTGCCTATTTTCAGTCCATCATATGTTTTCAGAACAGTGGACAGGAATTCACAGGCTCCTGAGCAGAATTTGGACAGGCCATCAAACAGCAGTAGTCTCTCCAACAAGGGGACAGTGACATTGTTTAAAATGTGTGCAAGTTTGGACTACACAATGCTAACTCGTGTTCCCCTTAAGATCAGTCTAGATGTGCAAGACACCGCCACTTCCTCTTGCAAGCCTCCTATCTGTGAAATCATCACTCCCTCCTAGATGAGAGTGAGGTGGTGTTCCCCGCCCCCCCCCCCCGCTATACTGTGTGGGAACCAGAAAGGCACTGAGCATCTGAGAGAAAATGAAAACAATTTAGCTCTGTTGAATGTCACCCTCTGTTGTTGATTTCCACACATCTGTGCATTTCTTTCTATCCAAGGCTTCATTTAAATGTTCTAGTTTCCGACAAAGATGGGGAAAGTCGCTAATCCATTTCTCTTGCTCACCCATCACATTCATTTCTTCTTAGACTGGGGATCTCAGACTTGCTCTGCATACCGTTATTCCTCCTTCAAAACTCGCCCACTTGGCTCCCCAACTAGGATATTTGTGAGCTTCTCTTTAACCTTCCATTGATTTGGCTTGGAACTGATCCACTTCTCAAACTGTGTCACTTTCACGTCACCATGGGTAGCCACAAAGCAGCCCACAGGCTCTATTGTGTGAAAAAATAATTCGCGTAAAGCCGGAAAATCATACAGTGCAACCCTAAAGTCAAAGTGTGATGATGGTAGAGGTCTTCCTTGCTTGCTGTTTGCTAGGGAGGCCAAGGCATGTACCCCTCTAATTCCTGACAATATGATGGGGATTCACCGCTTATCCTGTTCCCAGTGCAAGGGACAAGCAGGCTGTAAGTCCTGCTGCCTCCCCTTTCGCCCTTGTTTATCTGCTGTGACCGTGTAGCTCATTCTTATACTGCTGGCAGCCCAGAGGGTATGCGTGACCTTTCTCCAGCTGTTCCCAGCTGTCATAAGCACCCCGACCCCTCCTGTATCTCTCTGTTGCATCCTTTAGACTCCGTTTTCCTCTTCCTTGATTTTCTGTTTCTCGCTGCATCTTTTTTTTCTTCCTCGGGAGTCACCTGCAACTTCATATTCTTACCTCACCGACTGCCATCAGTTCATTCCATAGCTGCCTTTCACTGCTTTGAAACACGTCTTCACCTTCGTCTTACGTTTTATTTGTATTTTTCCCCATTTGGTTTCTATCAAAATGAGCTCACTGTGCTCAGTATTTGACCCAGAAGACTAATATTTTCAGAAAATGTGGCGTGATGAAAATTTGAAAAACATAGATACTTGCTGACTCCTCTCCTCGTCCACTCATTCGCAATGTCCTCAGGTCTGCACAGTGATCCTACGTGTCTTCCCCTTCTGAAGTACTTTCCCTGCACTCATCTGCTATTTGAGCTCTCTAAATCTCCTACAAGAACCAGGGTGTGAGCGAATAGTGACCTGTGCTGCTCACCACCACAGAGATTCTGCAAGTTCAGGCTTTTGAAATAAACAACAGAGCTATAAGTTATGTTTTATGTGTCCATTTAGGAAACCTAAGACATATGAGAGCTTGGCAAAAAACACCATCAATGCTGGGATGGTGCTCAGTCATTCCCACAGAGAACATTCTCACAGCCTGTCACTGTCTCTTTTTGAAAATGGTCACCAACACCAGGGAAAAACAAATGGGATTAGGGAGGCTCCAGCAAATGCCTCAACATCCTTTGGGAAAGATGAGATTGAGAAGAATGGCCAGACAGTAGGTATATGATTGGCTGTTTTTGTGATGTTTGATACAATCATTTTGTAATACTCACCAGGAGAATATAAAGGCATATTTAAAGAAGACATTTTCTGATATTTACTGATGGATAGCTGAATTTGGCTCTTAATAAATGGTTCCATCTAACGCAGGCAGAAACACCCTAGGATGGTGGTAGAACAAAACTTTAGTCCCAGTACTCTGGGAGCAGAAGCAGTTGGACTGCTATCAGTTCAAGGCCATCCTGATTTACTAAAAATAAAAATAAAAAATGAATCTGGGATTATTTTTTAATTAAATTTTTATTTTTTATATTAATTACAGCTTATTCAGTTTGTACCCCAGCTATAACCCCCTCTATAATTCCCTCCCAACGCCACACTATTTCCCTAATCTTCTCCCAATCCCCTCTCCAAGTCCACTGATAGGGGAGGTCCTCCTCCCCTTCCATCTGATCCTAGCTTATCAGGTTTCATTAGAACTGGCTGTATTGTCCTCCTCTGTGGTCTGGCAAGGCTGCTCCCCACCCCAAAGGGAAAGGGGGTGATCAAAGAGCCAGCCACTGAGTTCATGTCTGAGGCAGCCCCTGATCCCATTACTAGCATACCTACTTGGATACTGAGCTGCCATGAGCTACATCTGTGCAGGGGTTCTAGGTTATCTCTGTAAATGGTCCTAGGTTGGAGTATCAATCTTAGAAAAGAACCCTGTGCCCAGATTTTTTGGTTCTGTTGTTCTCTTTGTGGAGCTCCTGTCCCCTCCAGGTCTTTCTCTCTCCCTCTTCTTTCATAAGATTCCCTGAACTCTGCCCAAAGTTTGGTTATGAGTCTCAACATCTGCTTTGATACATTGCTGGGAAGAGTCTTTCAGGGGCCCTCTGTGGTAGGCTCCTGTCCTGTTTCCTGTTTTCTCCATGAAAATCCGGGATTATATAGAAAAAACTTGTGCACATGCGTGTGTGTGCACACTCACACCTGTTTTGGTTCTGATTTTTAAATTTTATTTTATACTTTAAATTTCAATTGTGCCACTGTATGGTTTTGGCTGAGTGCTCTCTGTCACGAACAACTCCACATTTGGCTAAGGCCGAGGATCTGGCTTGCTTCCATGTATGTGGACCTATCTGCATTGCCTCCGTGGCACGCCTGGGTTGGCTACCCAGAGGCTATTTAAGCTGTGGGCTGGCTTTCCCCGGGGTCCGAGGATTGTTCAATGTTCCTGAATAAACTGCATTGAAAAAAAAAATTTCAATTGTGTACCTTGAGGTCTGAGAGAAAATTGTAGGAATTGTTTCTGTCTCCCACTACATTGGTCTGAGGAATAGATCTTAAATCATCAGACACGGTAACAAGTATCCTTAACTACTGAGCCATATAACTGACCTCAAATTTCACATTAATGATCAAAGTGTAATTTTTTTTTCAGCCCAGAAACATAAACTTTTAGATAAAAATTCCAAACCATGGAAAACAAGAGCAAAATTAGACTTGGCAAATACTCTAGCAACAGCACAGCCAGCAATTCTGCACTTCTCCCTTCCTCTCACCTCCCACACAGTTTCCATGGGTGTGCTCCAACTCTGGAGGTCTATATTCTGTCAACAGGGGAGCTCCTATCAGGGCAATCACAGACCTCTTGCCATAAACAGAAAAAACAAAAACAAACAAAACAAAACAACAGTACCTTCTTCTCTTTCTACCATGCACTGTTTTGCTTTTTTTCAGAATAGTTTTGAGTATTTAGTACTTAGATTATGAGAAATCCTATGGATATGGTCTTTGTGAGCACACAATCATTCATATATATTCTTGTTAAATGGTTTCAAGAGTTTTCCTTTTAGTAACACTTGCAAAATGAAAGCATTGTGCAAAAATATCAGATACCTAGCGAACTTTAAGCTGTTACTGACCAAAGAGAGTATAATGTTAGTAGTTTAAACTTTGCATCTTCAAATGAAGTTAGGCGAAGAAGACACACATAAGTCATGGAAGTTCTAACATTTCTGTTTGAGCTTAAGAATGACAAAAGGAAAGTTCATCTGCACCAGAACGCTGAAGACCAAGGGTACAACTGACACATTACACACTGCAAAAGTTTCTTCAATAGTAACAACTTGGTTTTAATTATACTAGAATTTCATCTTTTTCACTTCTCCCCTTTCTTCCTCCACCCCTTGAGTCTGTCTCTCTGACAGTCCTCCTCCAACATCTCCCATCGCCACACCCACCCTTCTAGTTGGTAGCCTGTTTTCTTTGACTTTTATTTGTGTGTGCATAAGTGTGTGTGTGTGTGTGTGTGTGTGTTTGCATTTATTTTCATCACTTTGTCTAGCTACATTTTCCACTCTGGATTAAAAATGATGCTGATTTCATGGTTAGATGATGAAGGAGAAAGAAATGCCTGTTTCACAGATCAAAAACTAGGCAGAGTTCTTTAACAACAGTGGCCAGCAGTATTATACTATAACTGTCTTTGGCTTTATCCATCACCATTGACAGTCTGTCTTTTGGAGATTTAAGGATGGTAGGGGACAGTGCATAATTCATTACCTGCATGTATAGAAACACAGAGATAAGTATTACATGAAGCTCCATTTCCAAAGTCTCATTTAAATCTGTTGTGGTTTCTGTGAAGGTCTGCATCTGTTAGAATGACACGCTACTTTGATGGGAGTAATAGCAATGCTTTTCTTTGGGTGTAAGGACAAATATTCAGAATGGAATTGGAAATTCTTCTTCTTCTATAAAGTAGTGGTTGTAGGTTCTCCTCCTCCATCTATGACCTCTCTAATCCCGGGTAATTGGCTAGCTTTCCAGAGAAGTTTTGCCAGTGACTTTATGTGTATAAAACTTGAATTAAAAAAACAGAAAAGGAAAGTCAATGACCAATATGAAGACAGGTAAACCTCCCAGGAGAATTATCTGATTAACTAAGAGACAGCTTTTACTTTTAAAGAGTCAAATATGGATCCCAGACTTTGGTAAACAACCTAATTGCACAAGTCATACAGATTGTCACTTTAGCCCCAATTACTCAAGTCAGACTGAATCAGGAAGAAGGATGATCCCAGGTTCAAAGCCAGCCTGGGCAGCACTGAGGAGAGCATGTGTTGGAGAGAGGGAGGGGGAAAGGGAATGGGAAGAGAGAGAGGGAAAAAAAGAGGGGAGAGAAAATATGCTAAAATCAGTGATTATTGAAGATATGATAGGGAAAAACACAGCAGTCAACATAATACAGTGCTGTAGGGGGTAAAGGTAGTGGGAAAGCACCCCTCTATGTCTTCTGCCTGAAGGAAACAGGAAACAGAAAGACCAAGGACTACAAAGACAGAACAAATGATGTGCTGAAAGAACTAAATGGGACAGGATCCAGGCTTCCTGTAAAGTAAGGACATTGTGGTTCACATTCACAGGACTTGCCTAAGAGACCAGCCAACACTCTACTTCTAGTCCTAATTAAATTATCTATAATGCAAAGCAGTACATAGTTTCATATCACTATGTCAGTACTAACGCCGCAGCTAGTGGATGGTATGAGTGAGATTTCAGAAGGCAAGCTTTGGACCCATGTGCTCTTGCTGTCTTCTTATACTATATATTCTGTACTTAAATCTCTGTGTTGAGAAAACAGATAAAATTTTTTTCTCTGATCTTCATGGATTTTCATATGCCTTTGTGGTGTATATATGCATGCTTGCATGCGTATGAGCATGTGTATAGATGAGAGCATGTATGCACTTGCATGTTCATGCTTGTCGTGGATCAAAGTTGACGAAGAAAGCACCCTCCACTGCTATTTTACCTTGTTCATGAAAGTGATGTCTCTCAAGCAAATCCAGGGCTCGCTGACTCGGCTAGTTTCCCTTAGCCAGCTTGCTCTGATGATTCCCTATCACCTTCCAAGGTTAGAATTACAGCCAGCCACCAAGTTCATCCAGCAACTTGGTGAGTTTTGAGGATTCACAATCCAGTGCATGTTGTTTGGTGGAGAATTTGGGGGGGGGTATATGCCAAGGAATGGTGTAGCTGGGTCTTGAGGTAGAGTTGTTCACAATTTTTTGGGAAAGTGCCAGATTGATTTCCAAATTGTTTTCTCAAGTTTGCACTTTCACCAACAGTGTAGAAGGGTTCCCCTTTCTCCACAACGTTCCCAGCATGTGCTGTCCCTTGAGTTTTTGCTCTTAGTCATTCTGATGGGTGTAAGGTGAAATTTCAGAGTTGTTTTGATTTTCATTTCTCTGAAGACTAATGACACTGAGCATTTCTTTACATGCTTGTCAGCCATTCCATATCCCTCTGCTGAGAAATCTCTGATTAGCTCTGTACCATGTTTTTTTAATTGAATAATTTGGTGTGGTGTTTGATTTCTTGAGTTCTTTATATATTTGAATATTAGCCCTCTGTCAGGTGTATGGTTGATGAAGATCATTTTCCAATTTTTGGCTACCTTTTTTCTTAAGGGCAATGTTCTCTGCTTTACAGAAACTTTTCAGTTTCATGAGGCCCCATTTATTTATTGTGGATCTTAGAGCCTGTACTGTTGGTGTTCTAGGAAGTTGTCTCCTGTCCCAATGAGTTTAAGGCTCTTCCCCATATTATATATATATACATATATATATATATATGTATATATATATAATATATTATATTAATATATATTATATATAATATATATTAGAAATATATATTAGTATATATAATATATATATTATATATAAGAAATATATATATATTAGAAATATATATATTTCTAATAGATTTAGTATGTCTGGTTTTATGTTAAGGTCTTTGATCCACTTGGACTTTAGTTTTATACAGGGCAATAAATATGAATATATTTGCATTTTTCTCCTTGTAGACATCCAGTTAGACCAGCATCATTTGTTGAAGATGCTATCTTTTTTTTCATTGTATGATTTTGGATCCTTTGTCAGAAATCAAGTGATCTGGTGTGTGGGTTTATTTCTGGATCTTCCATATGATTCCATTTATCTACCAGTCGGTTTCTAAGCAAGTACCATGCAGTTTTTATTACTGTTGCTCTATAGTACAGCTTGCAATCAGGGAGGAGATAGCTCCTAAAGATCTTTTATTGTACAGGATTGTTTTAGCTATTCTGAGTTATTTATTTATTTATTTATTTATTTATTTATTTATTCATATGAAGTTGAAAATTGTTCTTTCAACATCTGTAAGAATTTTGTTGGTATTTTGATAAGAATTACATTGACTCTGTAGATGGCTTTAGTAAGATGGCCATTTTTATTATGTTAGTCTTACTGATCCATGAGCATAAGAGATCTTTTCATGTTCTGGTATCTTCTTCAATTTCTTTCTATAGAGACTTGAGGTTCTTGTCAGACTGATCTTTCACTTGCTTTGTTAGAGTTACACCAATATGCTTTATGTTGTGTGTGTGTGTGTGTGTGTCTATTGTGAATGGTATTGTTTCCCTAATTTCTTTTTCAGCCTATTTGTCATGTGTATGCAGGAGGGCTACTGATTTTTTTTTTTTGCATTAATTTTGTAGACAGCCACTTCCTGAAGGTAGGTACCAGCTGTAGAAGTTCTGTGGTTGAAATTTTTTTAAATAACTTATATATACTATAAAATTATCCACAAATAATGATACTTTGAATACTTTGACTTCTTCCTATCCAACTTGTAGCCTCTTTGTCTCCTTTAATTGTCTTGTTGCTCTAGATAAGACTTCAAGTACTATATTGAGGAGATACAGAGAGAGTGGGCAACCTTGTCTTGTCTTTTATTTTAGTATAATTGCTTGGAGTTTCTCACTATTTCATTTAATGTTAGGTATCAGACTGCTGTATATTTCTTTTATTATATATATATATATATATATATATATATATATATATATATATGGACCTTGTATACCTGATCTCTCTAAGACCTTTATCATGAAGGGTGTTGGATTTTGTCAAAGGATGTTTCTGTGTCTGATGATATGATCGTGTTATTTTTTTTTCTTTCAGTTTGTTTATATGGTGAATTACATTGATGGATTTTCGTATACTGAGCCATCACTGCATCCCTGGGATGGCTTTATTTGTAATAACCAGAAACTGGAAAAAAACAAAATGTCCCTCAACTGAAGAATAGATACAGAAACTTTGGTATATCTACACAATGGAATACTATTCTACTACTAAGAACAAGAACACCAGGATATTTGCAGGCAGATGAATGGACCTACAAAAGATCATCCTGAGTGAGGTAACCTAGACCCAGAAGACACACATGGTATAGACTTGCTTATAAGTGGGTATTACTCATAAAATACAGGAAAACCAATCCACAGATCTTAAGAGGCTAAGTAACAAGGAGGACAACTAGGGAGGATGCTTAATTCTCATTCAGAAGAGCAAATAGAATAGACACCATAAGCAGGTGAAGAGAGGGAACAGAATGGAGACCTACTATAGATGTCTTCTGAAAGACTCTTACAGCAGGGGATCAAAGCTGGTGCTGGGACTCACAGCCAAAGTTTGGGCAGAGAACATGGAGTCTTATGGAAGAGTTGGGGGATAGAAAGACCCAGAGGGGACAGGAGCTCCACAAGAAGACCAAAAAAGCCAACAAATCTGTGCTCGGGGGGCCTATGGAGACAGAAACACCAACCAAAGACCATGCATAGGGAGGACCTAGGGTACCTGCTCAGGTGTGGCTAACAGGCAGCTCAGTGTTCAAATGGGTGGTGCACTACCATGGGGAGCAGGAGCTGTTGTTGACATGGACTCTGTTGATACCTGTACCTTGATCATTTCCCAACTTGGCAGGCCACAGATTGAGAAGATGCAGGCAGTCCTGATGAGACTTCATAGGCTGGGGTCAGTTGGTATGGTGGGAGGGCTCCCCCTTTCTAAAGACTATGGGAAGGGGGTTGGGAAAAGAGGGAGAGAGGATGGGACTGGGAAGGAGGGAGCTAAGATAAGGATGTAAAGTGAATAAATTAAAAAAATAATAAATTTAAATAGAAAAAGAAAACAACAGCATCAAAACAAAATCCAGTCCCTACTGAGCCATCTCCTGAACACCAAAGAAGTGTTTAAAGCTGTGTACCACCACATGGGACATTTAAATATTAATCAATACCACGGCATAAAAAAGGAGCCACGTCCTTTCACCTGTGGCAAAATGAAGCTTGACCATACAAAAAAGAAGGTTGACTATACATTTTTTTTTTTTTTTTGCAAGATGAAGAAGAAGAAAAAAACATAGTTCAAGTTCTAACTTGCCTTGAAATCACAAAGTTACCTGCCCTAAGTCAATCAGTCATGCCCCAAACACTGGTAGGCCAGGGCTAGTCAGTCTGGACACAGAGCGTCCTGTGCACCTAGACACGCATCGATCTCACTCTCAGCCGCAGACTTGAAATAAGCAGGGCTGCGATCCAAAAGTACAGCTTTGTGTCACTGCGAAGCCTCGGAGAAGCTTTGAAAGACTTGAAGAGAAACGGTCTTAACAAAAGAACAAAAAGACAGAAACTTGAAAGTGAGCGGAAGTTCTGAAGTGTGTGGGGGTGGGAGAAGCCTCCTCTGTGAGGAGCAGTGTAGAGGCAGCTAACTCAAAGCAGCCAGAACAGAGGAAGGAGCCGAAGACCCTGCGGCTTGGTGGGTCTGCTCCATGGGGAAGCTGCAGGCGCCTGCCAGCGGAAGAACGCAGCTGCCTATGCACCCCAGGCATGCCTCCTTGCTAGACTTCGTTGGCCTTCCTGCTGAGCGTGGAGGACTAGACCGAGGCAGCTGGGGATTTCTGCGTCACACACTCTGCTGCTCTTTGAAAGCACAGAATGATTTCCTTGGCCTTCAGACTGACCAGAAAGGATCTTTTGTGACATATACAATAGTTAGAAATTCTATTGTGTGGTGTTCTTTGCTAAATTACGTGAGGGCAATGGGGCTCTGACACCCTTTTGCAAACCTAGGCAGTCTGAGCCCCACAAGTTGGTGTTACACAGTACCTGTGAATTCTAGCATAACCTGCCTTGCAGTAACGGGATTTATCTTATGTAACAGATATATTATTTTTGTCATAGTGCTACTGTGTAACAATTGTAGTAGCCAACCCAGTAGTCCAGGTTTGCGCAATTAAAAGGAGATGGCAAGGCATCCCAGTGGGGTGCTGGTGACGCAAGGATCAGGTACAAGTGACCTGTGGTGTTGAAGTTTATTTGTTTGAGCAGCTGAGAATTATCTCCTGACCTAAGAAACCCTTGTAACAGGTAGCCCTTCTGTCAGAGTCTCATAGCACTTGGTTTGAGAAGGTGTCAAAAGTTCGCTCAAGCAGAAAGGATACATTTTCTTCTTTTTAAGAAAAATAAATAAATAAAAATCCAAAAAGTGAAAACATGACTGTCTGATGAGTTGGGTTTTTCCTTGAGTGTCTCTGTGGGTAAGGGGGATTTCTCAACTATTCTTCAGTTTTCTTATCTGTAAAATAAGGGAAACTAATTACCGCTAACTGCTTTCAGAAACAGAATTCCCTAGAGAGGTCTGACTGAAGTGGGGTCCATATTGCATGTGACGCCCTCTGCCTGTGGCGCACCCCCTCTGCTTTATCCTTGGTTCTGCATTCTCAGCCATCCTCCCCACTGCTATTGCAGATGAATAACCCAACTTCTCTGCGAAGATGTATATGAAAGCCAAGGATTCATGCAAACTGAAGACATACATTTAAGAGGACCATCTTAATGTTACCAGCCATTGTCCTCACATGACTGAGATTTGATCAGAGACGGTATACAGAAAACGCTGATGGGTAAAAGCTGCTAGAATATAGACATGGTCTGGACTGGCCACCTGGCTTCGCAGATTGCCTGCAGATCTTTAATTTCCACCCAAAAGACAGATCTGAGTACAAGAGGGTGCTAGGAATGAATGAAACACTTTTAGTTTAGGTGAAGATGTTAGCAATTGCAGCTGAGAAAACCAATGAAATAAATAGTAGCCATGGTCGAAGATTTCAAAATGGCTCTGTAGATGGAAAATGGGTAAAGCATATTAACAGTCATGATGGCTGCCTCCATTCCCGAGAGTATAGTGTGTACTGAGATCTGAGTGTCATTAGTGGTATTTATGAATCTATCACATGTGTAGATTTTTACTCTTCAGATCAACCAAAATAAGAAGAGAGTTAAGAAAGACCTGCTGAGACTCCATGCTACTTGAAGAAAAAAACATCCTCATTTATATTCCTCAGCCCTTTGCCATGAAGTGTTGATGTCCCCAAACAAAAACAAAGTGTGTACTTTCTGTTATGGTAGATTAAAAAGCTTTTTAGTTTAACAGCAATATAGCTGTCTATCCTGTTATAATATGGCATCTAATCAGAATGCAGGATGTCAGAGCAGAGGGGAGTGAAGAAAGTGGAAAATTTGGGATGAGAAGGTAAGCAAAAACAAGTATGAGTTTTGGGAGTAATTTAAAGAGGCAAGCAATGTTACATAAGAAGAAAGAACATCAGATATGGAAATGAGGAGAAATCCAAAATGATTTCAGAAAGAGGAGCAGGGATGATGCAAGTGAAGATGTGAGGAAGTAAAGGGAACAAGATGAGGATGAGGAAACAGAACAAAGCAGCCTCAACCTGTGAGCATCAGGAGAAAGGCAGACAGGTTCTGATTGTCCGTGGAATCTGAGAAGTTCTGTCTTCTCAGAAGATCTTCACCACAGACTGAGCTTTGTTCTCCGCATTTATGATCCTGGCAGAGCAGTTTGATTGATTCATGATTCCCCCAACTGACGACTTCATATCAGGAGTCTTTGCCTGTATGACTCATCACCACCCAGAACAGCTCACAAAAGATGCTCTTCTGTCTTGAAAACTTGGGTGACATGTCCGTGGAATCTGAGAAGTTCTGTCTTCTCAGAAGATCTTCACCACAGACTGAGCTTTGTTCTCCGCATTTATGATCCTGGCAGAGCAGTTTGATTGATTCATGATTCCCCCAACTGACAACTTCATATCAGGAGTCTTTGCCTGTATGACTCATCACCACCCAGAACAGCTCACAAAAGATGCTCTTCTGTCTTGAAAACTTGGGTGACATGAATCATGTTTTGAAGAGTATTAAAACCTAGGCAGCTCCTGTGGACATGGCACATGGAGAGAAATGGCCTTCTACTGATAGTTGTGATGCTCATTGGTATAAAAATAAGTAAGGAGTGGGGAGACATGCTACACTGCCTCCAGTGCTCAGCAAGACTGCAGTCATGCCAAGGTTGGCAGGTACAATTGATGCTGAAGTGCCTATTCATCTCTGGCTCTTAAAACACCCATTATTGTCCCTACAAAACCCACTTTGCAAGGCAAAGGAGTGAGTGACATGAAGAG
This sequence comes from Meriones unguiculatus, assembly GCF_030254825.1. NCBI lineage: Eukaryota > Metazoa > Chordata > Mammalia > Rodentia > Muridae > Meriones > Meriones unguiculatus. Next base: position 43,538,098 of record NC_083364.1, on the reverse strand, counting down.
ATTATGATTACCCTTTAGACTTATTTTTTTTTTTTATATTTGAGACTATGATTATGTCATTTCCCCCTTTCCTTTCTTTTCTTAAGGCCTCCATGTATCCCTCCTTTGTGTTATCTATAATTCATGGCCTCTTTTTCTTTAACTAGAATATCTATATCTATCTATCTATCTATCTATCTATCTACAGACATGTGAGTATATATATGTATATATATGTACACACACATATTTAAATATATAAATACAGCCTCTTCCTTGTATGCATGTTTTTGAGTTTGACCATTCGGTATTTGATAACTAATTGATATGCTCTTCCTGGAGGTCTACCTTTTTCTCCTGCTTTCAGCATTTCTTCATTTCCTGTAGGATTGAACCCTCCTGAGTTTTCCCTTTTCCACATTAGCACAACTACTGATATCACCCTGGTTCAGGTCATGTTTAGGCAGTCCTGTTGCTCTACAACTCTGCATTTTGATCAGCTGTGGTTTCCTATCCTAGTCTCCATCTATTACAAAGAACATTTCCTTGATGAGGAGTGAGAACAAGTGTGTCTCTCTGACCCAAGTTAGCTAGAGAGTTTAGAAGCAGACTTTCTTAAAGCAAAAAGCCTGTCTTCCTTCCTGACAAAAACATGGTCCAGGCTGAGTGGGAGGAGCTGGCCAGAGTTCAACAGAGAAGATTATTCACCAGTTCCAATTATGTGCATGCAGGCTACCCTTCACTGGTGAGGGTAATGGAGAGTTGAATGCATTTATGAGGACAAGGCTGTAAAGCTGAAACAGTTTTATGGGCGTGGTACAGAAATAAGAGGGTAGAAATGACACTGGGCTAGACAGTCTTTTCTGAAAATGTATTTCACATAACTCTGCAATGATTGCTAGGCCCTGAGGGGAGGGAGGGGATGTCAGTAGAGCCATTAGGAATGCTATTAGGTTTTAGGAGATTTTTGCAGAGTTATTGAACTTTTCATATTTTACGTTAGAACGTGGATATTAGCTGTGAATCCAATCCCATTGTCTCTGGCTCTCAGATGCACTCTGGACTTCTCCCTGCTGTGCTGTGTGTGCTCCCAGGAGCAATCTGGCATCCCGGCGGAAAGTGGCCGACCTAAATGTGACTCTCCAAAGACCAAATTTTATTCTGGGTTCTTTATGATGACCCAGATATAGTCTAATATGTGATACAGAAATGTATTACTGAAGGTCCCATAATGTGTATTTCAAAGCTTTCTCACCTGTACCAACTTAGAGTATTATTCTCAGGTCCGATTTTTCTCTTCACTAGGCATAAAGACCATGAGAGGCAGACATATTTGTCCTCATTCCATTAACTCACAAAATAAAAAGCCAGAAAATGTGGTGGTTCTTGCTTGAGATTTAACATGCATACCCATGGTATATTTTAAAGCAGAGCTTTATTTTTATTTTTTTTAAATTACTAGATGTATAAATTAGTAAAATACAAATTGGGTCCTTGATAAGATAAACTGAAGAAAGCCAGAGATGAACAGAAGTACAGACCTTGACTTTTAGCAGGACATGTGATGACACAACTACTGGTTGTGATGATGGAGAAGCCACAGACACTACAGCCATCCACATCCATAAAGCCTTTGCACACACTCTGGAATCTGTACCTTGTGTGTGCTTCTAGGAAAAGCATCTTCTGACTCTCCTGCCTATGGGATGTATTTTCCATCTCTGCACCCTTCCAAACCTTTGGACTACTTACCAAGATTATGAACTGTGTTTCTCATGCTTTCTTCTCCAGCTCTACAGAGCAGACAATGGGTGTGGCCGTGTAAGATACAGAAGTAATAATAACTTAAACTAATGTATCTGTCAGTGATGCCATATTAACAAAGTAATACACACCTGTGTCCACAACTGGTTCTTGTCAGCAAAGGGGAAGGGAAATTTCTCTCCTTCTGCAAATGTTTGAAATGGAACATTTCCCTTTCTTCTTTCTTTCTTGAAAAAATGCATTCCTCTTCCAGTTTAGTCTCAAGTTGTTATCTAGGCCTCTGTTTGTGCAGGCATCTACATTCTTTTGCTCACACCAAACCCTTCCTGAAGACCCACTGTGGTCCCATTTTATGTGACAGTTTGTGAGGTAAAAGATTTTGACTATATGTGCTAATAACAAATGGCAGGCCGGATCCAATGAAGCCTGTCTGATATCCAAGCTCATTCTTTTACCCTCTGCTATCTCTGGTAAATTAAGCACTGAACGTTATAACTGTCTAATTATACATAGCATATGTATTTACCCTGTCTCCAGATTTAAATTATCATTAGAAAAACAGGCTATCTTCCTTCTCGTTTTCCCTATCTCCCTGTCTCATGCACACTCATTTATTAATGTATTCACACAAATTTAATTGCCTTGAAGTCTGCTACAGTAATCTCCTCCCTATAAGTGGCGTGTGACACTGTGAATGTTAACCATTCCAAAGGCTCACAAGCCAACACTGCAGATTTGTCTCTTTCCCACTGTTAGTGCCAAGGGTTGGCACTGACGATATGAAGTATGAATGAAAAGAAATGTCACTAATGGACACTTTCCCACATACTAAAAACTAGTCAAGTATGGGTTTTGTTTTGCTTTTTTATTTGTTTATTTGTTTGTTTGTTTTTGTTTTGTTTTCCTGTACATCGTAAATCGCTCAGAACAACAAACATCTTCCTGGAAACTATTTGTTTGTTTATAAATTAGCTAAAATTATTCTCACACTAACCTATTCACAAAAGCCTAAGAGAAACGTATAGAAAATACTTCTCCAAGGCATTCAGTTTTCTCTGGGCTTACTTGTCAGGGGCACTTTAAATCAAAATATTATTCTTAAGAACTTTTGGATCTTACCACACGTCTCTTATTACATCAGCCCACAGGTTTGTTGTTGTTGTTATTTTTGTTTTGTTTTGTTTTTCGTCTAGAATATACGAATCAATAAATCTGGCAGTTATGGAACTCTGAAGGTCAGTGGCAGCCCTGTGCCCAGGATATTTTAGGACAATGTCTCAGACACACCGTGCCTCACACTGAGTATGTACTGAGAAACAGTATGTTTGTGGAACAGTAGTTCTATAGGAAAACATTCAAATCACAGCACGATTTCACTGCAAACCCATTTCAAGTCAAAAAATACTTTCCATGTCTGGCTACTGGAGGTGGCCACTTCAAGCTTCATATCTTCTGACTGCTGCGAGTTTCAGCTAGGATGACCCCCCATAGACTTCCTGTGGCCTCCCCTATCCCAGGTCTCTGGCAAATCTGAAAGGTGGCCTCCACCTCCGTTTTTCTGTTCTTTCACTAAAACCTCCCCTCTACTCCTAATCCCCACCCTTGCTTCTCTCCTTATCACCACTCCTACCCAGTTCCCTCCACCCACCTCCAATGCCTATTTTATCTTCCCTTCTGAGTGAGATTCAGGCATCCTCTCTTGGACCTTCCTTGCAACTTCTTACAAGTTAGCTTCTTTGTGTCTGTGGATTGTAGCATGGTTATCCTGTATGCTATGGCTAATATCCACTTAGAAGTGAGTACATACCATGCATGTCTTTTGGGGTTTGGTTTACCTCACTCAGGACAATATTTTCTAGTTCCATCCATTTGCCTAAAAATTTCATGATGTTATTGCCTTTAATAGCTGAGTAGTATTCCATTGTGTAAATGTACCACATTGTCTTTATCCATTCTTCAGTTAAGGGACACCTAGGAATTTTCCAGTTTCTGGCTAATACAAAATAAAGCTACTCTAGCAATAATAATAATAATAATAATAATAATAATAATAATAATAATCCACACGTGTCTCTGTTAGGACTGCAATTGAAGCAAGGATATATTTACTCAAGCAAAGTAAGTAAAGATTTGACAAATTATATATGGTGAAGTCAAACCAAATATTTCATTAGAATGATGTGGTCATTTAATTTGCTTTTGCAGAGTATTCTTTTTTATCAGCATTTACCTAGAATGATGCATATTAATCAGCCAGAAGAGATATGTTGAAGATACACCGTCCTGGTATTTTAAATTAATTACCATCATTTATTGTAATAATTGTTACCACAATAAAAATGCTTTAAAATACATACATTCAAAAAAACTGGATGATTTAAAAATACTCTCAATTTTATTGTGATTAGTATGTGCATTAAAAATATTTAAAGGCTTGTTTTTCAGAACACTGTTCCTATTTTTTAACTACAGGGCAGAATGATGTGGTAAAGAGCTGGTTGTAAATATATTATAATTTACATTGTGTCTGGACACTTCTAAGGAGCAATGTAAACCTTTACTAGGAAGTTACTTTCAAATGAAAAAGTTACTTTTAATTGAAATTTAAAAAAAAAAACTTATATGACTTTTGACCCATATTTGTCAAAAAAAAAGTCTAAATTATTTTTGTTTGATGGGCATTGTAGCAAATTGAAGGGTCAACATTTTCCAGTGCCAGGTGTTTCTGTGTTTCAGAGCTTTTAGAATAGCATGAGTTAACAACCATATTAAAAATAAGTCTATAAACAGGACACACCAAGCCCATGAGCATCAAAACTTACCCTGAACTATAAAAAAAGTAGGTGTTGCTCATATTATTTAATTGTTTTGAACGCACACTTTCTACCTACCAAGTCTTTCTTTTTGCTTTTGTTCAGTTATGTATTCAATACTGAATGAGAACTTTTGCTACTCCTCAGTGATCAGACCATTTACAGTTGGAATACTTCTATGTGTATGGATCAGAAGAGATAGTTTCTAAAAAAAATACTTTCATAGAATAATGTATTTATTGCTGAAGATATGCTGGCATCTAGCACTTTCCATTGCAGCTCAACTGCATATCCAAAAGCATAGCCCACTTGTCTGCTCATCCATTAAGCATTTTCAAACACCTCTTCTGGCTCAGACCTGGTGTTCTATCTGAATATTTCATTTTGCTGATTAGTGTTTTAAGCAACAACAACAACATATCACATCACATCAAACACACACACAAACACACACACACACACACACACACACACACACACACCAGGAAAAAATAAGAGAACCCTGGAAGAAGAGTTTAAATGAATTATTTTGAGACACACATATTTCTAACTTCAGAAACTCTATCTTTCTTTTAAAATGTCCAAAGCGAATGGTATATTGATTTTCACAGCATACCCTGCACTTTTCACTGATTGGTATCAGAGTTGTGAAGGCATCCATTAACAGAGCTCAAAATTCCTTCTTACGTGTAAACAGAATCCACACTTTTAATCAAATTTAATGTACTCCAGCCTATATGTGTCTGGTGAAAGTCAGAATGTTCTATGGCAGCAGATTTGAAAGCATGCATTACAAAAACCTCACCTTTCAGATCTCTTGAAAGCAAAGATTGCCAAAGGTATTGTCTATATGTTCTTTTAAGTCACCTCTGAGGAAGGAGCAGGGACGTAAGGGATGAAATTTGCATTTCAGAGCTGTAGCCAATATCAGGTTACAGAGATATGATGAATTAAAATATGTCTACATCTGAAGGACAATGAGAGCCTGTAGCTGCAGAGTTCATTTCTTACAAAGGAAGGAGCAAGGATTTCAGGTATTCACATCTCAAGGTCCCATTTCAGAAGGTCCCCAGCAAGGAGGTGAAACGCAGAGAGAATCCTGATGAATTATCCTGGCCCCAAAATGAGCTGATGCCCTCATTCAAGCAAAATGTTAATAGCACGGAAGTAGAATTTAGTGTGGCTGCACTGCAAGGAAAGCGACGCCATGGCAATGGGCAGTCTTACTGAACACATTACCTGTAAACATGACAGTGTGACAAAAAGCCTTTTCATATCATTGCTCTTCACCTAGTAAGTAGGATATTAGGTTTATCATATGCCCAAGAATTTTAACTAATAAAGTCATACATTGCCATAGACAGGAAAAGAGCCAAATCCCATGAAGGGTTATTTAGGAAGACTATGTATGCAGAGGAAGGGGATTCACTAGTTAGCCCAAGAATGGTGAGATGGCAGGGGAGTAGCAGAAAGCTAAACTTCACATGTTAACTCTTTATGTCACCGGGGACTGGGGGGGAGGGGGTTATCCTGATGCCAGCTTTTTCATAGCCAAACCTGTACAAATGCAGCTATCCAAAATGTCATGGGAAACAGTTTGCTAATGAGTAAGTTTTATGCTAAGGTCTCTGGCTATCTATAAAATTTTTAAGGTACTCACAATAATGTTTTCAATTAATCACTCAGCTGGACCTATGACCTCATGATTGCAAGAGCGATTTGGCATATTACATTATGTCAGGGTCATCATAAATTGCCCACTTCACTTCATGTTTAGATTTATTAATAATTACCATGCTTAATTTTCTATTACAGACAGTTCTATTTGTCTATCTGCCTACCTTTAATTTTCAAGTCTTTAAGAGCAGAGATTACACCCTTTTCAGTGATCTAATTCCAGTACACAGAGTGGTTCCTGTCTTACAGGTTTTCAATTTTAACAGTGCTGCAAAAAACAATACTCACACAGTAGAAACCGCACTTAGGGTTTTGAATTTGAGTCCTGTCCAAGGACAGCAATTTGTTTCACTGAGAGGCAGTGCTGTCAGTCAGCCATGTAGTCCTGATAGGAAACAACTGATGTTTGACCTCATACTGTATTTCTAAGTTCTACTGTTCAGGAAGGTGGGTATATTAGATGCAGAGTATGTTTTCATTATTTCCAATTAACAATGGGTTCATTTGCATATAACCCATAGATCTCCCTATGGTGTACCAGGCAGGTCTCAAGCTGTAATGCTGTTGTCTTCCTTCCCTTTAGTCTTCCAAAAGCTGGGACCACCAATGTATGCTACCACAGCCAGCTTGTGTGGTAGACATCTCTGCTCTTATATTCCATATTTTTTTGCCTCTGTCTCTAAGCATATTCATTTAGTGCAACAGTTCTTTTTTAATATGATATTTTATTTATTACAATTTATTCACTTTGTAGCCCAGCTGTAGCCCAACCTTCATACCCTCCCAAACCTACCCTGCCTCCCTCCCTCCCTTACCACCTCCCTCCCTCATCTCCTCCTATGCTCAATGCCCAGTCCACTGATAGTGGATGACCTCCTCCCATTCCATCTGACCCTAGCCTATCAGGTTTCATCAGGACTGGCTTTCATAGTCTTCCTCTGTGACCTGGTAAGGCTGCTCTCCTCTCAGGGGGAGGTGATCAGAAAGCCAGCTATTGAGTTCATGCCAGAGACAGTTCCTGTTCCTTTTACTAGGGAGCCCATTTGAAGACTGAGCTGCCACAGGCTACCTCTGCAGGGGTTCAAGGTTCTCTCCACGAATGGTCCTTGTTTGGAGTATTGGTCTCAGAAAAGACCCCTAGGCCCTGATTTTTTGGTTCTGCTGTTCTCCTTGTGGAGCTCCAGACCCTTCCAGACCTCATGAAACTGAAAAGTTTCTGTAAAGCAAAGGACACTGTCATCAGAACAAAATGACAGCCTACTGGATTGCGAAAGGAAATTCACCAACCCTATATCTGACAGAAGGCTAATATCCAGCATGTATAAAGAACTCAAGAAGTTAAACAGCAACAAATCAAATAATCCAACTAAAAATGGGGGACAGAGCTAAACAGAGAATTCTCAATAGAGGAATATCGAATGAGAAAGAAAGACTTAAAGAAATGCTCAACATCCTTAGTCATCAGGAAAATGCAAATCAAAACGACCCTGAGATTTCACCTTACACCCATCAGAATGGCCCAGATCAAAAACTGAAGTGACAACACATGCTGGAGAGAATATGGAGAAAGGGAAACCCTCCTCCACTGCTGGTGGGAATGTAAACTTGTACAACCACTTTGTAAATAAATCTGGCACTTTCTTCGACAATTAGAAATAGTGCTACCTCAAGATCCAGCTATACCACTCCTAGGCATATATCCAAAAGATGCTCAAGTATACAAGGACATTTGCATAACCATGTTCGCAGCAGCTATGTTTGTAATAGCCAGAATCTGGAAACAACCCAGATGTCCCTCAACTGAGGAATGGATACAGAAATTGTAGTACATTTACACAATGGACTACTACTCAGCAATTAAAAACAAGTTAATCATGAAATTTTCAAGATCATCCTGAGTGAGATATTCTATATTTTCAATTAGAAAACAATAATTGATTCTTTGCTGAGTAAACTTCATGTACAAAGAAAATACAAACAAGAACTTGACCTGACCAGGTATTCCTGCCCAAAACTAAAGAGATAAATGAAAAATGTGGACCCATAGCTTTCAAATATTTTCATAAGAATTTCAGCCCAAGATAGCTACCACTTATTAGATATCTCTGCTGAAGGTCAAATCACTCTTACTAAGTCAATCCCTGAAATTTCTCTTACCTTCATATGGAGATAAACATTTTTGTTCAAGTTTCTTTGAGGATGTTCTTTATTGTTCAGATGGAACTTTGGTGATATCCTCCATTTTTCAAGACAGTGTTATTCACAGTTATTCCCACTGATACCAAGACAAGTAATGGGGACGTATGCACATGCATCTGTCTCCTTGTCCTTTCCTTCAGTCTCACTTCACCCAACAGCCAGATTTTCTCGACGACTAAGGAAAGGGTAAGAATGGACTGATGAATCAAAGAAAGTGAAATACTAATGGATGGAAATGAGGTGGTGATTCTTAATGAGAACAGCATTGTTAGGTTTATTGTAACTAATATCAGAAACATGGTGAAATGCATGGTTCTCAATGTGCCATATATTATGAACAAGTTAGGGGGTGATGAACTTAACCCTCTAAGACCAAACCTTCTGAGGACCTACCTCTCTTTCCAAGCAGTCCTTCTAAACCAAACCTGTTTGGATTGCTCAACTTTCATCTGGTATCATAGAAAGACTTGTTTTAGCTGTTAAACCTGAGCAAATGAATAGTGAGGCTGAGGGACCATCAAGTCAGCACATGAGTTCCATAATAGGTAAAGTATCTTTCATAAGCCAAACACCAAAACGCATCTTCTTTGAGAGTATAGGGAGCTATGTCATACTTAAAATGTTTAATCTGTCCTAATCCTTGTACCAGTGATTGCAAATCACCTTGCCATGATGACTTAGAACCTTTTATCTTCTTTTTAATTAATGTGTCTCCCTGTATACATGAGGGCAGTGTTCTAGAGGAAGTTCTAAACACTTGCATATTTCCCTAGACACTAAACTCTTCTTTGGTCCATATGGTCTCCTACCAATGACAATATTTGTTGCAAGTTTAATATCCATTGTGTAATGTATCCCTCACACTGACCAGAGAATGGAGCTCTTGCTTGTATTTTTAACAAGTGAAGAACTTGGGGATTTTCTTTAAAATTAGTTGTTGAGATTATGTTCTGTCTGTTTGAAATTTGTACTTTTTTTTTACTGTAATGGAAATCACTCTATTAGCCTGAAAAACAAGTCTCAGTCATAGTTTATAGATGTCAAGACTCCCACATACCCACACACACAGTGTTCACCTTATTTGCCTACTCCCTAGATGATATGACAGCCATCCCTAAAGCATGGTAAGGAAGGCTAAATGGGTCAAGTGTCCTCAGATAAGTGACTGAATGTTCTTCCATCTTCACATCGCTAACTTCGAGGGTTTCAGTATATGAGGGTATATACTGTGCCATCAAAATGATACCTTCTGGTTCTCAAAGGGAACGGGCATCAGTTGAATGGGTCTCTTGAACTATAAAAATGAAGCACTGAGATATTTGCAAGGGCATTCCCTATCACCCTGTAAGCATTAGCACAAGTTGAGCATAAGTGACCTTAATCTGAAATCAGAGCTTAAAGATGGCTTCCTGTTCAACCTAACTTTATCTGACATACACCCAGAAAGCATCCCCTGACTCCCCAGGTTGTAGCTGGGCAACTTGCCTGTGTTCTTTGCAACCCCAAGAATTCTGCTACAGTACTTGCTGATGGCACAAAAGTTGAGCCTCTTTTATATATTGCAAAGTGCTCTCCGGAGACTAAGACACAAAGCCAAGCTACAAAGGCTGCAGAAGCTGCAAGAGAGCCTCATCCTTTGAGCAAATACTTGAGGTATAAAGTGCCGTAAATGTACTGATAACTCAAGGCAGGAGTCTGGAGGAAGAGACCAAGGCAGAGTTAACTGTGAAATGTTTCTTCTCACCATGCTTCCCCAAGATTCCTATAGCTTACTTGTTTTATGAAACCCAATTAGTTTCCCAGTGGTGGCACTGCCCATGGTGGGCTGGGCCTTCCTATTTTAACCATTAATCAAAAAATCCTTCATATATTTGCTCACAGGCCAATCTGATTTAGGCATTATTTTTTTTTCAATTGTGTTTTCTTCTTCCAAAAGACTCTAACTTGTATAAAATTGACAAGAACCTAACCAGCAAAGTGCTCAAATAGTGTTAGCCTCCTCCTCTGTACCCTTTAAGTGTTGATGAAATGTTTCAACTGTCAGAGCAGAACATTGTATTTGCTGTAGAGGAGGAAATAGTTTCCCGGTGGATTTTGGTTAGAATTGGCTGTAGAGTGGAATCAGTGCTGTACAGCATCGACAACGCCTGCCTTTTCTTCTTCAAACCCAACCCCTACATTAGCCCTCCTTAGATCTTCTTTCTTTTTATGCACATCCCTCCCACCTCACCTTCTGCAACTGTGTTTCTGGGTGTTAGAAGACAGAGACTGCCCCGGGGCTGCTGTGAAACAGAGAAAGAACAACAGCGAAGACACAGGTGCTGACTGGAGCAGGGGTCACCACAGGCCAGGATCAGACAGACAATCAGTGTTTGAAAATTGCATGTACTCCTTCAAGGAAAACTGCAGGGAATATTTGAGGTGCTATCCCATCCTCATTCATATTCTGACTCTCTTGCTCTCTCCTTTCCTCTCTTCTATGTTTTCCCCAGAACATAGAAGGCTCACACTCTTCTCAGCACTTTCTCTGTTTTTTCTTCTTTCTCTTTTCCATTTTGTATCTCCCTATATCTCTTTCCCTCTCTCTCCCTCTGTAATAGCTACTTTCTCCCTCTCAGTGCCTTCCCCTCTCCCCTTTCCTCCTTTTCCATCTTATTTGTTCTTCAGATTCTGCTTCAAGGTGGCAGATATTTTATTTGGATAAAGGAGAGATTACCTTGCACTAAATCCAAGAACATCTTCCCCAACTCAGCCTGGAAGCATGTCTTAGACTTTCTTTTCTTAGACTTCTCCCTATATTTAGAAAGCAGATTCATTTCTGAAAGGCTCCCCTAATTAAACGAATAGGAACATTAGTATTACATTTCACATATTCCCATTAGCAAATTACTAACCCCTGGGATTGGAGCAGGTCAGAAACATCTCTACTAGAAACCTAATGAACTGCCAGCGATGTATAGACTCTATTTAAACTGTGTTTATGCTACCTCTTATGCAAATGAGGGTCTACATTGCCAAGTTCAGACTAGGCTGATGAAGTTGCTAAATAAAGTTAAAGAGGTACTAAATATTTTTTACTGTTTCTATTAAGAAAGCCATCTAAACCATTTAAGCAAAATTGATTAATTTATCATCACCTTCATTTGAGGTACAACGCCACACAAAGAGAAATATATATTTTAGACGGTGAATTTTGGAACAGAAATGGGAGATAAAGGGGTCATTGAGACATTGAAGTGCATTCATGGAAGAAATTAAAATTTGATAATTTGATGTTGATAACTGGAGTGAACTGGAAACCCTAGAGGAGATACGCAATTCTGTCTAAGATCGGAATCCGATGGGAAATCTCTGCAGCAGTGTGGCGTTAGCGATGGATGTCTCACTCAGTAGTATTCGGTTGGCATCTGTGGTTGTCCTCCCCTCCCCCACATCATCCGGTAACCCCCCACTTTCTCTCTCTAACTCTGCCTCCTTCGAGAAATGCCTCCACATTCCTGGCATTCCGGAGGACTACCCCAACCCCCTAACCTGGAACCACTAGTCCCCCACGTCCAGAAGGTGCAGACCTGTCCATCTTCCTTTGTGCCCACAATGCTTAAATGCGGCCATAGACGGAGTGTGACTTCCTCTGGCCTTGTCCCCCAGGCAGCTGAACTCGCCCAGCAGCTTCTGTTCCCAAATAAACCTGTCCTTTCTATGCTTTTAATCTGGCTTGGATTGCCTCAATTCCTCTGAAAAGTAGGAGGTGAAGGGAGTGGCCCCACGAAGTCTAGCTTGTGGGGCTCAACTTGACCGGAGCCACCTTGATTGGTATTTCGCCTGTGGAGATAACCCATCAGTACAGGGTCTGCAGCGTCTATGGAGCTAAGAGAACGCATCCAAATCTCGGAATTTTCAGCAGACGGAAGTATGGTAAACATTTGTCAGGTGTATCACTCTCTGAGCAGATTCACTGCAATGATCATAGGCCATAAGTGAGATTTTTCTCTCAATTTCATTCCCATTTTTTTTCTCTCCAATAGTTTATGAGTCTTCTATTTGACCACATCCTCCATTCAACTTTATTCAGGTGCATAGGATGTTTGAAAATGGATCATTCGATTATGAGGCTTCTGCTTCTTTTGTTTCTATCTGCCAAATGCACACTTATTAACACAACAAGGGCTGGAAGTGTGGATTCTACTTGCCAGTCTTGACTAATTAAATACCACAACATAACAGTTATGCTTCCTCTTTGTGCCTTCAGAGACCACATAAAACATGTGCCCCACCACCACCCAAGTGGAAAATGTGGAGTATATGTTTGTTTAAAAGTAGCGTGAATATAATTGGCCATCTAGCATGAAGTGCTTCTAAAGATAAACTAGCCATTTCACATAAAATAAATTTGCTGGGTCTCTCAGGGTGTACGCCTCTGATTGATCAATATCAGTCAGAGGTAAGTTATTTGCCTTTTCCCTACCCCCAGCTCTTCCTTCTAGGCTGTGTTTATGTTCCCATTTGCCATTGCTGACAACCTCTACCAAATCAATTGCTCTGATTAGTTAGTATCTTACCAGACAAAGTGGCATGGGGTTTCCTCCACTATCTCATCAATCTTTGGCAACAGCTTCCAGAGAATCACAGTTTCTGTCAGTAAACCAGTCTTTTGTTTTGTGTTGTGTTCTGTTTTCATTGATGTAAGATGGCGCCCGTGGTGAGAAGGCACCCTTGCCATCCCTCCTCCCTCTCAGACAAGGCACAGATTTAAAACTTATCTCTTATTATGGAAGGTGGCACTTGAGCAAATGAAGCGAATTTGTAAGCAGCACTGCAGGCCTTCCCTTCTTTGTGATGGATGGAACCTTCTGTCTATTTACATACGATTAGCAAGAAAAGGGCATCCTCAGAAGTATTGTGCCGCTTATCTAGAGATAATGTTTATGCCATCATACACCTAAGAGGTTCTAGCACTAGTCTCTTGTTTATTAACATAGCAAACAGCTTTTTGTCAACCTCTGAGGAGGCTGCCTTCAATACCAAGGAGCTTCTGAGAAAACATGAAGGTGAAAGCAGCATGGCTGGCAGCAGTCTCATCCAGAGATTGAGACGAGAAGAAGCCCCTAACATTTGAACTGAGAGCCAAATTAGGAAATCCAGCTTCTAAGAACAGACAGACTTATTTTGGGTACTTGCCTCTTCTGCTATCAAAAGAGAAATGAAAACAAGGATGTAAACCACAGAACTCAAGTTTTTGTGAATCACCTGGCACAACAGATGTTTCAAAGACTGAGTTCCACAGAAATCTCTACAGCACCATTTCACAGGAAACAAGTTTATGGCCAGGAAGTTTAGGAAGTGTCTTATGAACCACTTTGTGCATCACATTACCTGTTCGAATAGAATGGTCATTGTCCTAAATTACAAAGTCATACAACCAGAATAATAACACACATGCACACACACACACACACACACACACACACACACACACACCTGAAGATCTGTGTATTTGCTTTAATTTTGATTTATTTCTTTCCATGTCTGGAGTGAACACATACTGCAGTATTCTTAGGACTACAATTGCTTGCTTCATTTATATATTTTATTTATTTTTGTATGCATGCATGTGGGGGGAGTATCAACGCTGAAGTCCTGGAAGGGTGAGTTGGATGAGGCTGAATATATACAGTACATGTTTTTGAGTTCTTTATTACAGGGTATTTTAATCATTTTCCTGCACTGCCTGCTTGTAAAATGCCTCTGCAGAATAATAGCAGAGCATGGCGCCAAGGGGAACTCTTCAATAAATATTTGATAGGCACGGTCCTTTCCAGTTACTATTTGTTTCATTGGCCTTATTTTAATTATTGTCCATTACTGTTCTAGGAGAGATACAGAAGGGGCCTTTTTTATTGCTGTCACCTTCACCAACTGCCATCTGCCAGGCAAATGTCAACCATTCCCAGGCTTTGTCCTTGGCCCTGGCTAACTTGCATTCCTGAACAGAGGGTTGGTGGCCATTCCTTTAGTAGCATCTTGGCCCTCCATCCTATCAGAGTTATGAACCCATGTCCAGAAACAGGGAAATTCAAAACAGTGTGAAAGCAGCATTTCTGTGCCTTTACTTGTGGTACTGGATTACCCAGGGCCTCCCTTATCGCCTGTCAAAACAATTTTAGCCTTTCAGTGACAACAAAGTTGTATCAACATGGTGATTAAGAATGTACCTGAATCAAGTCAGGCTTGATTCAACTCTAAGCTTTATCATCTAAAGCCAAACAATCCTGGGCAAAAGTGATTGTCTCCCTCCTTCAGGTTCCTGTGGTGGTGTGTGGGTGTGGGTGTGGTGATGTGGGCTGAGTGATTCAATAAGACTGAAAGCTGCAACTAAGATATTGGATACCTGTTTAGAATTCAATATGTTCTGATACAAGTGAAATAAAACATAAGAAAATACACTTCCAAAAACCTTTAATTGATTAATCTGTTACAGTTTACAGTTAGGGAAAGGCCCTAATAAGTTAATCTCCTGGGTGACATTTCCTGACACCATTGTTTCTTTGACTGTCCGCAAATTTCCGTTATTTTCGTCTTAAATCTATCTGTGATCTCCTGAAGGCAAGGTCTGTCATATCCATCCTTTTAGCCATGTTACTAAAAATTTCTGGCTTTAAATGCTATTTGCTGCTGTGAGGGATGGAGAGGGGTACACGTAAAAAAAAAGTACATGAACATCAATTTAATACAGAAAAATAACATGGACTGTGGAGAGAACATTTGTTTGGGAGTTCAATGCCAGTTCTAGCAGGCTGAGTTCTTGAAAACAGTGTGTAGCACATTTGATGTTGTGATGTGGACTTGGCTGTGTCATCTAGAAAGGCCCTCGCCCAGGTAGTTTAATGAAGTGTTTGGTGTAAAACCCCCTCATCGCCTGTTAAGCTGTGCATTGTCTAAATGAGTTTAATTACCATGCAAATTACTTGAAGCCCATATGCCCAAGGCCTAAGACATATCAGATAGCAAGTGGCTCTAAGAGAAATTCAGTAAATTGTGTCTCTTTTTGCTGGAAGGTTTTAATACAATACGGGGGATCTGCATAACATAAAAATACCTGTGAACATAATTAGAAATAAATTCTACAGTTTTTAATGAAATTTGACTAAATTTGGTGTACTCACAGAAGCTTGTAAAGACATGTACTTGATATATCAGTTAGCTGATTTCCAAGGCATTTGAATTAATTATTTTTGTCAACTTGTTCTGTGTAAAGATTTACTAACAGACTAACATCACAGTGTTATTTAACATGCTCAGGAATACCTAGAAAGAGCTCCTACCCTTCCCTGTGTTGTGGAACTCTTTGGAGAATGGATGTGAAAGAGGACCTAACCGTGGTCCAAGTCAGCTTTCCAGAGATGTGATCTCATGCAGATCTATCAATACCCGAGTTTCAATGCTCTCTTCTTCAAGAAACACTGTGCATTTTTTACTTAGTTTTATTTTAAGGAAGTGTCCTATCCCTTATGCCAGACTAGTCTAGAATTCACCTTGTAGCCCAGGCTAGCATCAAACTCATTGCAATCATCCTGGCCCAAGCCTTAATATGCATTGAGATTAGAAGTGTGAGCTGCCACCCACAAGATATGGTTCCATTGTTGATGAGATAGTATTAAATATTTTCCAAAACATTTAAGATCTACGTATGATAAAAATAACTGTTTAAAATTCATAAACAAGCTAGAGAGATAGATCAGTGATTAGAAGAACTTGCTCTTGCCAAGGATTTGAGTTTGGCTTCCAGAACCTACATAGTGGCTCACAACCATCTGAAACATCCAGACAACTTTACATCTCTTCTGACCTTGGTGGGCACAAGGCATGTATGAGGTACACAGGAAAAGCACTCATACAGACAAAAATAAACAAACTAAATTTTTATTCTTTACCTCTTTCCATATGTACAGTAAAATTTCTGAACATGTGAAGTTTAGATAGAAGACAAAACTAACATATGCTAAAACTGAAAGTCTTTCCTTCCCTGCCTTCAGTTGCACGGTTCATTGGCACACACCGTCCTGACACAAACAAATACACCTCGTAGGTGCTAAGTAAGCCCATACACGGTGGGACTGAAATGTCATTACTACATTCTCATTTTAACATCTTTCTAAGTGGTGACCAAATTACAATGTAATGAGATGTGGCCATCTGTTATCTAGTAAATAAAATGACCCAGCACAATTTAATTTTCAGGAGTGCCTAATCTATTCATGCCAACAATAAGCTGGGGGATGTTCATATGCATCCAGATTAGATTGCTGACACCTTTCTAGTAAAGCTTTACTGAGACGTACCTAGAAGACTGCTATCTTATGGCCTGCACTCCATTTTAGAAAGGGTTTCATGCTTTCTATAACAAGTATCAAGAAACATCTCATCGTCTTACTTATAAACTTAGATAAAAGCCAAAATACATTAATTTTTATTGTATGATAAGTTGATGTTTCTAGTCTTATTCAATTTCTTGTATTCCTTAGAAAAATATATAATTTTTTTTAATCAACTGTAAGTGAGCTATGACCCATTGTTCAGGAAACAGCATGTTATGTACCTAGTGTTGTGTAGACACATGGCTATCTCATAGCCCACATGTTTGTGAGAAGACAGGAACAATGGGACTGCATGGGCGACAGCAGTGAACTCAGTGAAGGTTCCATGACGCACATGCTTCATGGAATGAGAAGTCTGCATTGGGTTTTGGATGCTTTTATACAATGGTCAAAAGGGACTGCTACTTCAGGATGTGCTGGTATACACCTGGAATTCTACTTAGGATGATGAAGCAGGAGGATTGTCATGAGTTAGAGAATGGTATAGATATTTTGATACTACGTTATGTTGGCATCAAAAGATGTATTGGACTTTACCTGCAGCTATCCTATGCCTCATGTAGCTCCTGGACAAAAAGTCGAACATTCTAGACAAATCAAAGACTTAGAAGGGGATAAATATATCTTTAAAAGAGAGCTCAGTTTTAGTATAAGTAGCTTAATCTGTGTGGGTGTCACTATCTTGTGGTGTTGTGTATTTTCATAAGCTGCATGTAAAAAGGAGTGGAAACATTTTAAAAGGGCCATTACATAAAGTTCTAAATGGTTAGTAAAAGACTGGAAGCATCATTTAAGACAGCACTGGTTTCCTTCCCACTGCAAGTAGTTAAAAATACTGCAGGAAACCCGAAATATAGCTAGTATGCCTGAGGAGCAGAGTGTTATTATATAATTTCAAATAATATAATGTCAGATTTCTCCATGTGTTATCATGTAGACTGTGTAGAGCTAGGGAAATCAATATGTTAGAAAAGTAAATATGACTTTTTTTAAAGACATCATGGTATCATATTTTATAATGTATTACAAATATTAAAAGGCATTCTCAAACCCATGAAGGCAGAAAATAAAGAATTTCTGCATTAAAAATAGAACTGTTCTGCTCATATGGCCAAACTTGCTGCCAGAGTTGAGTCCACCTTTTGTATCCCTGTATGACAAATACACTTGCTCTTCTTCTCCATGGAGACAGCTGACCTCACTAGCGACTATTAGTGGTTTTCAAGAAGCCATGCTCCAAATTTCAGCTGATGGTTACCCATCAAACTTAAGATGCTGAATATGCTGCTGGTCCCTCCATACCAGGGCTGTTTTCCAATCTGTATTAACAAGACATTAACACAGTGAATGCTTTTGTGACAAGCACATGGTGTTTGTGATTGACTCTTTAATAGGTTAGTCTCATCTTTAAAATAGCATGCACGTAAAACTCTGATATGAAATTTCTGTGTCAAAACAAAAACACAGACAACTGCCCTTTTAATAATGATTTGATGGTATCTGATACCTTCCATATTCCGAGAAGCTTTTGATTATATGACATTTTTATTGACTTTTCCGGAGAACTCACTCTTGATACAGTAAGTAATTTGTGTGATGCACAGAGTGCTTTAGAAATCAGATCCAGGACACTGAAAAGGACAGCTAAACTAAGGTATAACAAATCATATTGGAAGAGAGCAAAGCAGTGCTCCCCAGTATTCCTAGAAAGTACCAGAACACACAGGAAGTTATCAATCAGGATGTCAGTGCCCTGTTTTCTATAGCAAACAAATCACTAGAGAGAGAGAGAGAAAAAAAATATATATATATATATATCTTTGATCACTTCCCCCTGATGGGGGAACAGCCTTACCAGGCCAAAGAGGAAGAGAATACAGCTAATCCTGGTGAGACCTGATAGGCTAGGGTCAGAGGGAAGGGGAGGAGGACCTCTTCTATCAGTGGACTTCAGAAGGGGAATGGGAGGATGTGAGGGAGGGAGGGTAGGATTGGTGGGGAGGAGGGAGTGGACAGCTGGGATACAAAGTGAATAAATTGTAATTAATAAAAAAATAAATAGATTTAAAAAATATTCTGTGTCTTTAACTCCAGCTGGAGACTCTCTCAGAAAGACCCTCTTTCAGTAAATTCTCTGGGTTATGGAAAGTTTTGCCTTGTAATCAGGCTAGGGGGTTGAGTACTCTTAGGAGAGATGAATATTTAGCAATCTGCTTAGGAGTAAAGAATAAAGTTATACCAAGGGTTCTGAATTTTATAGGTCTCATTGGGATACATTTGTGTAAACTTCACAGAGCAAAGATGCTGACTGTTGAGAAGGAAACTCATGTGATATAGGTATACTTGTGTACTGACCACTTACCTTAGCAAGAAACCAGGTCATGATACTTGTAAACTTTGGAGGTCATGACATTTGGGAACTTGCAAAGAATTTTAAGACTTCTTTGTAACTTCTGTCAAAACAAACTAGGGAAAGCAATATTTGATTGCATTTTAGTAAACTGAACTTGGGGTGATTAATAATGACAAAGTAAGAAAGACTCCCTTTATGCTTTAGGCTGGTAGAAAGGGAAGCCAGAGTCCCAAGTTTGGTAAGAGAACAAATACTGCCTGAGAAAAAAATGTTTCTGTTTTTACATTATAACCAATCATATAAGAGGTAGGAGCTTGGACCCAGAGTGGTGGCATACTCTCTGTGATCCATGCATTCAGAAAGCAGAGAGAGAGAGAGAGAGAGAGAGAGAGAGAGAGAGAGAGAGAGAGAGAGATCACTGCAAGTTCAAGGCCAGCTTGATATACTTAGAAAAATCCATGCTTACAAAATCAAAAGAACCCTGATGAGGTAGAATCTGCTTCTTAAACATATAGGCTCCATCCACATGACCACTAACACTGAACAAATCATGTTCACCCCAGACTCATTTTCATCTTCCATATAGTATGACAGGATTCCTCATTAACTTTATTGAGAAGATAACATATAGGTCAACCATAGGATTTGATCACACAAAGCTAAGGGTTATTCTCAAGGCATTGGTACAGTTTCCTGAAAATATAAGTAATTCACAACTACAACTTTCCTAGAAGCTCATAGTTCCTAAAAATAACTAGCAGTATTTTCAAAGCAAAGACTCATGACCAAACCTTTGGCAGAGTACAGGGAATCATAAGAAAGAAGGGGAGTTAGTCTGATGGGGAAAGGATAGGAGCTCCACAAGGACCAAATATATCTGGGCACAGGGTCTTTTCTGAGACTGACATTCAACCAAGGACCATGTATGGATATAACCTAGAACCTCCACTCAGATGTAGCCTGTGGTAGCTCAGTAACCAATTGGTTTCTTCTAACAGGAACTCAATGACTGGCTCTTTGACCTCCCCACCCCCCGAAGGGAGGAGCAGTCCTGTTAGGCCACAGAGGAGGGCTTTGCAGCCAGTCCTGAAGATACCTGATAAAACAGGATCAGATGAATGGGGAGGAGGTCCCCCCTATCAGTGGACTTGGAAAGGGGCACGGTGGAGATGAGGGAGGGAGGAAGGGAGGGACTGGGAGGGAATGAGGGATCGGGACACGGCTGGGATACAGAGTTAATAAAATGTAACTGATAATAAAATTAAATTAAAAAATAAAAATAAAAATAAAAATAAATAAATGAAAAAAAAGTCTTTGAGATATTTAGATTCACAGAAAAATTGTTCTTGAACAACAACAAAAATAATTACCCATTAAAGTTTGCCTTGTTAAGTCAAAAGCTTAAGAGTTTTGCTAAAGCCAGGAGACCAAGACCTAAATGGGTCTTGGTAGAAGAACTTGGTAGAAGAACTCAGTGAAGGTTCAATGATTTGATGATAACATTTCCTGCTTTGTTCAGCCCATCACTGTGCCAAATTAGCATTCACCTGTTATTCCTGAAAGACCAGAGTACTGGCTTGCCAGTATTTCTCCATCAGTATGAGCAAAAATATACCATTATATATTCCTAGTGTATGGCATTTGTGATGTAGATTATTTTTAATGAGAGAAAAAAAAAGCAACATCAAAAAGATAAAGGCCCACAGCATATCTAGGCGCACTATGGGAAAACAAAATGGTATTTTATACACCATTCCCTATACAGCATAGTCTTAAAAAAACTGAGAGTATCAAGTATGATTCCTAAAATCTTTTCTGGGCCTTATGTTACCAGATTACGTAAATATCCCTCATATATGTATGTATATATATATATATATATATATAATTTCTTAAGGTTTTTCTGGAGCTGGGTTAATAACACTGAGGTTCTTCTAGGATTCTGGGCCCAGGAATATTCAGTAATCCCCCTGAGAGAAAGGTTTTGTTGATCCTACTTCTGTTTATATGAAATTTTCTTTTTACGTAACTCAAGCCCAATTCCAAAGGAGCAGAACTGAGCCTCTGAGATAGGATGAGGCTGCCAAAGAAGAATCCAGCAGAGACCGCAGGAGTGAGGAGACAAGCAGGTGCCACTCGGGCAAGGAGATGCGACTCGCCAATGTTGTGCAGCTTCTCCCCAGCGCGCTGAACGTTAGCTGAGTTTACTGCCTCCCCTGTGACGTTGCTAGTCACATCTGAGAACATCTGCCACCGGCTTAATGACGGAACCTGTGGGAACCTAATGACTACCCCCACACCTGCGCAGCTCCACCACACAGCTGTTTCCCACTCCTCCACTGCCTAACGCAGCCTTCCCTCGCAGGTGCTCACCAGCCCTGCTTCCCCACAGGACCCAACCTGACTCTCAGACTGGGCCTGTGCTTTTGTTAAGGTTTCATTTATCTCCATTTACCTGACACTTAAAGGCGGTGGCGGTGCAAAGTCAAAATTCTCTCAAATTGCTTGGGTTTCACAGCTCACTGTGGAAAAGGTGACCAGAGGAGACTGAGAGAGTTGATGGAAAGAATAGTTGCTGTTCAAATAAAGGCCCAAGGAGGAAGAGCAAAAGGGTTGCTTCTCTTTTATGGCCAACAAACAACCCCATACATAAATGTGGGAATTCATCAAGCCATGGCAATCCTTTACAGTTGACCTGAATGTGGATAAATGGAATCAGTTTGGTTAAAAGTTTTTTTCCAGTGAAAATAATTGTCTATCAAAACACAGCACAACACACACACACACACACACAAAAAAAAAAAATCATACATATGCTTGTCTACATAACACAGGTCTTACTAAGTCTACTTTAAAATCTCTGGGAATTCTAATTACATCAAAAGCAGACTTTGTTATAGGAAGCTTGATAGAACTTTAGTAACTATGGGAACTTTGACAAATTAGCCTCTCTCTATTTCCATTTCCTACTTTGTGAAATGAGAATAATATGGACTTGCTGAGGTCACAGAAAATAAATATATTTTATGCACTATATAAAGAGTTCAAAATAGTACCTGCCACAAAACAAATGCTTGACAAACTTTGTTATTACTGTTATTACAACAAAAAAAACCCATTTTGAGGTTTTTGTACAGACTTTGAAAGAACATTTGTTCTTGATATGTGTTTACTGAGAATAAATCACCCTTTCAGTTACAAAAAAAGAAGTAAATACCCCATACATGAAAGGAAACCCATTTTAAAATAATGATCTCATTTGGCATATAGTCAACAGTTATAAGATCAATTATTAAAGATATATAACTAATAGAATGTGAATTTTGTGACCATGAATTTTAGTCAGTTCACAAATCAGAAACATTTTGTGTCATATGATATATGGCAATGTCCCTTGATCTCAGTCATTTGTATTAAACAAACAAACCAACAAAATAACCCACATTTTTTCAGGGCCTAAATTCCCCAGTGTAATTGTCACTGGTCACGTGTGTCTACTGAACACTCACAGTATAGCTTTCTCTCAGACAAGCTGTGCTGTGAATATGATCTACAAACTGGATTCCCGAGGGTCTTGCATAAATAAGATGATGAAACATATTAATATATTGTCTAGATGTGTTTTTGTTTAAATGACACTTTAGGTTCTCAGGTCAAATGCATTAATGAAATCAAACTCACCATTTTTTTTTAAAACTTGTTTTAATTTACTCATTAGGAAATAAAAAATATATATGGCTGTAATTGTAAACCTGTATTTGTTTGGGGTGGGGGGAAATCAATGCTGTAAACTAATGGTTCACTAGGACTGATGGGTATAAACATCCCCAAAAGACCTTGAATGAAAGTGGTATCCCTTGGCTTTCAGTGACTCCAGACCTAACAGCCATAGAATGTGTGTTCTCACCAAGAAACTATCTGGCAATGGTTACTGTGAAGAACGAAAGTTGTCATCTTAAGTTGAAATAGGATGGAATGAAGCAGGTATGAAAAAACAGGGATTCTTATGAAGCATAGCTAGGCAGAAACGGCAGCAGATAAGAAGATGCTCATTTGTGTTTTCACAATAATTTCCCTACAAGCAATCCCTGTCTCCTATCATCTAGCCGAGTTTTAGAAGGGGGCAGCATAAATCTGCACCGTAGGGACTTTTTAATGGCAAGTCATAAATTCTGAAACTAAGGTTATAAGGCCAAGCTGAATAACATGTTGACAGAATTGTGTTCAGGGGTAACTAGTAAAATCCCCCTCTAAGACAGTTATTTTTATTAATGCTACATACTTTTTGGAGATGAGATCTATGAGTGGTATAAATCAACATTGGAGAGAAGACTTATTCCATTTAGCCTGTGCATCCCACTTGTCTCATGGTCTCATAAAGCCCCTCTCCACTCAGTAATAAATCCCAGACACCCGGCAAGTAAATCACAGTCCTTAGCCACCAGTCTCTGCAGGAGCCGCCCTGTGTCTCCGCCATGTCCCTCACATGAGGCTCCTGCTTGGCTGTCACATTAGGAAATGATCTCTCAGCCATAGAGCTAATGGAAAGGACTCCTTCAACAACGCCGACTCATTCTCCACCAACGCCCCACTCTGCCCTGGAGACTCATGCTCCTGCCAAGCACTCCGTTGTCTCCGTCTCACACATGCCTTCACCCCCTTCCTCTTTTAGTACCCTTTGCTCTCTATTATGTTTTTGTGTTTTCTGTTGTGCTTCCCCTTGTCCAGCTCACGTTAGAAGCACAGCGGAAAAGAACATGTTGATTGGATGGCATGTCCAGTGCAGCCATGCATCCCTTCCACAGGGCCTGTCTAAACTCGCTCTGCACACACGCACATGCACACGAACACATACACAAATCCCTGGCAATAGCTTGGAACTTTGGCTGGTGGTTCCCCAATTCATCATCCGTGGCAACCATACTTGCCATCTTCTCCATTGATGGTGCCATGCTGTGGTGCTCACTAGAGGCATTTCTCGACAATGAAACAGAAGTCCTTGACTAGGAATGGGCGTTACAGAAACGTAAGATGATATATTTTGGAGTTTATGCTTCAGGCTAATTCTCCATCACCTACACTGTCCTATTATAAAGCAAGCGGTGCTGGTGAGACAACTTTGTGCATGAAGAATTTACTGTGGGAGAATTAGACTGGCGTTTGCAGAGCCAGTGCTGACATAAAAGCAAGGTGCGTCTGTGTACCTATACCTGCCATACTTAGGTACAGAGACAGGTTGATTTGGGGACTGTGGAGTTCTCGTTAGGTAGACAGCCTAGCAGACACAACGGGATCCATGTTTGTTGAGGGATCCTTTTTCAGAAAATAAGGTGAGGAACTGCAGTGGAGTTGACATTGACCTGTGGGCTCCATAGGTCTTCCACACACATGTACACACACCTTTGCACACATTCACACCCAAAGCCACACTAGTAATTGTGAATGTTAGTAAGCAATGTACTGTTAGTAAGCAAATCTAGGCATTTTTGGAAGGCAAGAAGAATAAAACCCAAAATAATACAATTTGTGGGGAAAAAATACAGTTAATGAGTTGGGCCTCAATGTTAAAAACATTTAGTTCATTTTGCTTTGCAAAACAGCCTGCTAAGAGGATATAAATGATTACTAAATTTCTGACCTCATTTTTAAAACTCCCAACATTCAGCTCATTTCACCATCGTCAGTAGATTCTTCCTTTCTTAATAATGATAGGAGAGAGAGAGGGGGGAAGGGAGAAGAAGAGGGAGAGGGACAGAGAGAGAGAAAAAATGGAATCACTTTGCTCAAAACTGACAGATTCTGTTGCGAGGCGGTTTTAAACCTGATCGAATTTTAACTTTTAAGGTGCACAATATCTGCGGACAGTAGATCTAGACTCTGCGTTCTCAGTCTTCTTTGAGAATGAGTTCGGCCTAGGACAGCCTTAGCAGTGACTGGAAGTACTTCCGGTTTCTGTAGCTCTAGATTTTCTGACAGGCTGGTTACAGTTTGGGTAGCAGGCGCAGTATTTCTGGAAACGGTGCCCGGAGACTCAGAGGCC
This sequence comes from Meriones unguiculatus, assembly GCF_030254825.1. Lineage (NCBI taxonomy): Eukaryota > Metazoa > Chordata > Mammalia > Rodentia > Muridae > Meriones > Meriones unguiculatus. The sequence goes on along the minus strand of NC_083364.1, from coordinate 43,512,898 downwards.
ATGGGTTCTCAGGGTGCCCCCGACGCCAACTGTGGCTGAAATGGAATGCGCTTCTTTTAAGATATTTGCTTTTCTTTTCTGATTTTGTTTTTCAGATTATTTGCTTCTCTTTCCCTTCATGTTAGATCAAGTGTTTTCAGTCACTTGGAACACTTCTTACTGAGTGAATGGCAACACAACTGACTTCAAGCACTACATTTTGAAGGCTTAATCCCATGTCTGACGCGTTGGTTGTCAAGTAATTGTTAGTTTGCGTTCTTCTTTTCATGACCTTGGGAGGATGACTACACCTTAATTTACTCTGTTTTTGCACTGAGCCTAGAAATAGGGCTGAAACACAAAACACCAACAACGACAACACAACCAACCAAATAAATGGGAAAACTGAACACATATTGACAGATCAGCTGACAGGTTTGGGAAACATACCCAGGAGAAATTAGATGTCAAATAGGGACTTGTTCATCTTCACTTCTGGCTGAGTGGGAGGCAGTGATAAAAAAAAAAAAAAAACTCTCAGCCTCGCTCATAGCGGAGAGGATTCTGCAGATTAGACTTGACTCGTAGCCATCAGCATGCCAGAGTCACCCCAGTGCCACCTGCTTAACCAAAGGGCCAGAAGCTATCTCCAGAAGAAAGACTTAAGGGAGCCGGGAGGGTAGAGAGCGGTTCACTGAAGTTCTTGGCATCTGCCTCAGGGCACAGCTGGAGTTATTAATAATCATTCCTCTCATCAGACTCCCGAAAATGAGCGCAGAGTGGGGAGGGGGGGAAACAAGTGTTTTGCTACCTCCTGTTTGAATTAATCTCTTCTGACAACTGCTGATTTGCGTTTGTGACTGGATCCTCCATATGTCTAGCTCTATTGGTCAATTAAGTGCAGAGGGTGACTAGGGGAGGCTGCGATGCTCAGCTTGATTAAGGAAGGGAAAAATCATGCAGCATTTAGGACGCACGAGGCAGCCTGTGAAGCCTGGCTTTGCCGGAGCCAAGCGGAGCGAGGGTGGTAGCTGATACTGCCAAGGGGCTCATGGGAGACCGGGATCCCAGGCCACACAGCGCTAATCCAGCAAGCTGCATGACAGAGCCCGAGTCCCTGGAGTAATAATAAATAAGTTCTGGGGAATTATGCAGGGACTTGAATCCTCATGCAAAGTTAGCTCACCTGTCAACCCATTCAAATTGTATTCCTCTTTTTTTTTTTTTTTTTTTTTGCAATTAATAAGTCACTTTTGACAGAATTTCATACACTGAAAAACAGGAAATAATGGTATTTAATTTGGAGAGTGTAGCTTATGCATTTGAAGTGATCCTCTGAAACAGTATGAAAGGACAAGAGAGCACACGTGTTAGAAGAAAAGGGCAGGGGGAGAGGGTGCATCTCAGCACTAGGTACAGGAATGAAAACACTTCTGAACTGTGAGATCCGGCCTGACCTGGATCTATGGTTTGCTGCTATTGTATCCTTCATTGCCACCTCCTCATTTTCAATAAGGCTGATGGAGAGAGCTGGCACTTTGTGCTCTCACAAATATGAAATCAAATTTGAGCTAATGGCTCAAGGAAATGTTTTGACTGGAGTGATGACAGCCCCAAATCTTTTATGAATCTGATACTGAAGTAGTTCATGTGACTATTTAAAAGAATAGCTAATAAAAATGATTGTACACCATTTCAGAAATGCAAGTTTCATATCAACGATGAGCAATCACTGGAGCAAGTGAAAAACTTCTTTCAGAGGAATATTATGTCCAGAAGCAGCTATGATAGAAGGGTGTAGTTACAGGCTTAAAATGCCATAGAATATCAGTGCCTCTGTTTTCTATTACAAAAGGATCTGATTTACTCCTAATTCCCGTACTTGCCCAATCTCTAAAAGAAAAAAAGGACTGATAGGGGAAGAAATGCTGGTAATATAATAAGTGGATAAATGAAGTACCACAATTGCTTAACATAAGTAGAGAAGCGTGGGCTGGACTATACATCAGCTGATAATATGTTTCAGGGAATAATTGTGTAAGCAGGCTAACGTGGGTTTAGATCACTGAGGAGCAAAGACTGATGGTATGAAAAAGACTCCATCTTAATCCCAATAATATTCAACACTTTTTACTAACGTTTTAGGTTACACACAGAAATAAGCATGCCTTTATGTGCATACAATACGTAACAAGATTATAATCTATCTATCATCTACATATACCTGTTTATCATCTATGTACCAGCTGTCTATGTAAAATCTATGTAAATCAATCTATGTAAAATATTTTTACTCACATACTTACCTATTTATCTACCCCTCTTTACCAGTATAATCAACATAGTTACACAATATTTTTAAAAAGCCTAGGGTAAAAGATATGGTATAAAATTGAACACCAAATCAATAGAAGAAAGTCCTTTGTGTGCAAAAATAAACTCTGTGCTAGTCAGTCACTTCTCTACAATTACTAATTGATGAGTGAACTTTTACAGTGTCAGACTTCGGTTAACCCTTACAGTTGACTACAAGTCCTCATTATGATTCAGCCATGTGTGGGTACTGTCAAGACTATCCCTGTGTTTTCAAACATTCAGTGCCTTGACATGAGTGCTCACAGATCTACCCATTCCATAGTATCCATTGTGCAGATAGGAACATATCTCTGTCCACATTTTAAAATGCTAGCATATTTTTAGATTAAATGAAAAGCACCTGTGACAGAGTGAAGAAGCCAGGAATACTGTCAGTTGATTAAAGGTTGAATGAATTGATCAAGAGAAGGCAAGAATGTTTGAGAAAATAATGACAAATTAATCAGGCCATATCAAAGGCTTTGAATTCACTGAACAAAGTTGAGTTATTTTAAGTAGATTCATTAAAGCACTGGGCAGATGTTTCAAAATGGAAATTTTTGAACCCACTGAAAATGTATCTTAACAAGTAGAATGACTTTAATAGCTAGTGAGTTTTCTGACTGGCAAGAGGATTCAAAAGAAAATTGGCAAAAATGCAGCCAGCAATACCACTTTCTGTGTCAATTAAGAGTCACATCTGGCTTTTGAGTCACTTCTAATTCAGAGATTATTTGACTTATCTCATTGCAAAACTTCCACAGCTAATTATTTATCTCTGTGAAGCAGGACAAGTCTTGCCTATATCAATCCTCTAACAAATTGTATCAATAGGAAACATAATGGTTTAATGTATACTCAGTGTTATGTTTTCCGTAGGTAGTCTCAAGAGAATCAATAAACTATGCAAAGAGGCATGCATCCTGATTACATAACCGTAATATGTGATAGAGTTGAGTGGGGCATAAAACTGCTTTCTACACTGGCTAGCTTCTCTTGTTCTAATTCTGGCAGGTTTTGTTGTTGGTGGTGGTGGTGGTTGAAATACAGTGGACTTGCCAGTTTGGCACAGTTTTTTCCAATGTGAAATGTAGATAACAACCTACATTTGGGCATTTGGGTTATTATTATTATTATTATTATTATTATTATTATTATTATTAAATTTGAGGTTATAGAATAGTTCCTGAAACACAGTAAGGACTGTTTTAGTGTTATTATAATAATTATGGAAAAGTTATTATAATAATTATGGAAAACAAAAATAGAGTCATTCGAGGGAAGGTGCAAGTGCTTTCTAAATCTGTTTCCAAAAGTAAATACCCACAAAACAGTGATGCGTATTTGATTAACTTATTGTATTTACTTACTGAATATTAGATTTGTAGGTCACTGGATGCTAAACATTGATCCTACCGCTAACATCAGAATAGAAGATGAAGAATGGAAACCGTCAATCCTCCAGCTTTCATCTGTCACTTTTGTAAATGCTTCGACCTAAGATCCCAGGGTATAGGCTGACCCACATGCCTTCTTTCTATTCTGAGTGACCAGTAACTGGTATGTCATGAGACAGCTGGTGCAAGTGGATACATGTGTTATAAAACAAAGCAAAACATTTTAACCAGGAGCTCTGATGAGATGGAACAGTCCTTGAAAGTCAAATTATTGACACAAACATGAACAATGACCACCACAAAACACTCAGCATCAATTAACCAATTCTCTGCTATATGGAAGTTTATGTCACTTGTTGTATGATCTCCATGGGGGGCTCATAACAGAAGTGCTATCTTGACTCAAAATGAAGATGCCTGCTTTGCCCGCCTGCTCTATTCATCTAGAAGGATGCCAAAACAAATAAGAGATGAGGAAAAGGGTTACAGGCTGAACACTGCCATTGGAAAAAATATTTCAAAAAAATTAAAACAATAGACTAAAATTTTTCTTCTTGGCTTCATAAAATTTCAAAATATCCCTTATGACAGGCCCATTGAAAAAAGCAAAAGCCACTGGCAGATTTCTCCCCATCTTTCCTTTTCTGCTCTTAATGGAGATGCTCATGGCACCATCTCACCTAGTCTCTAGTAATGAGTTAGTAATGTCCTAAAGAGACTGATCTCAATCTCTAATGTGTACAACCTAGCATAATTATTTTCTCCCAGGGGAGATAAGCCTCCGATTTCTCACCTGTTTCTATCAGAATGTGTCAATCACTATGCTGTTATTCTTTCCAGTACATAAGAGTTAATCCACACAGCCCCACTGGCCTATATTTTAATGAACTATGAAGCAATTGCGTAGCACAGTTATAAGACAGAAATACAACAATGTGCTTTTGGATTTGTTATTACATCATTGAAGACATTATTGATTTGCTATTAAATACACTTGTTTCAAAATTCCATGAAATTACTTTATATTAGCAGGTATTATCACTAACACTATGCATTCTGAAGAATCAGGATGCTTTTACTATCTGTTAATAAAAAGAGAAACTTCTAGTTTTACCACCAGGAAAATAAAAGTAAACTTCACATCCACGCTTTTGGCACAGGAATTGTTTTTTAACGTGAATACTGTTTTCTAACATTTACTGTGTAAATGTGGTGTCTGTACTTGAGTCAAAAAATGTCATCTAGGAAATTTATGTTTAAAAATTGTAATGTGGCTTTATCATTCTATATAATAAAATGATTGAAATATGTCATATGTTCCGCGAGAACTCTAAATGTAATAATAGCATTGAAAGGACTGGGGCTGAATAGATGGCTTAACATTTAAGAGTCAATTCTTTTGGATATATGCCTAGCAGTGGTATAGCTGGATCTTGAGGAAGCACTATTCCTAATTGTCTGAGAAAGCACCAGATTGATTTCCAAAGTGGTTGTATACCACACAGGGCCTCTGAAAGGCTCAACCCTGCAGAGTATTGAGGCAGATGTTGAGACTCATAGCCAAACTTTGGGCAGAGTGCAGGGAATCTTATGAAAGAGGTGGGAGATAGTGGGACTTGGAGAGGACAGGAGCTCCACAAGGAGAGCAACAGATCCTAAAAGTCTGGGAAAGGGGTCTTTTCTGAAACTGATACTCCAGCCAAGGACCACTCATGGAGATGGCCTGGAACCCCTGCACAGAGGTAGCCTATGGCAGTTCAGTGTCCAAGTGGCCTCAATGGTAATGGGGACAGGGACTGTCTCTGACATGAACTGATTGGCCTGCTCTTTGATCACCTCCCTCCAAAGTGGGAGCTCCCTTACCAGGCCGCAGAAGAAGACAATGCAGCAGCTGCCAATGACACCTGATAGACTAGGATCAGAGGGAAGGGGAGGAGGACCTCCCTTTTCAGTGGACTGGGAGAGGGACACAGGTGGGGAAGAGGGAGAGTGGGATTGGGAGGAGAGGAGGGAGGGAGGGACCTGCCGGGATACAAAGTGAATAAAATGTAATTAATAAAAAAAAATAAAGGTAAAAAAAAGGGTCAATTCTTTCTTCTTTTCCAGAGGATGCTTTTTCCCCAATATCCATGCCATGTCAGGCACCTCGCACCTGCCTGCAACAATAGCACTAGAGGATGTCTTCTGGCCTCCTTGGGCATTCGCACGAGGATGGCTCACATTCACATAGAATCATACACATAGATATATGTGAAGATAAATAGCAAAAAGTAGCAATTAGCAGAGACAGCAGTTGCTACAGTAGGTGTGGAAATTCAGGCTCTATGGACAGTTGACAAAGGTAAAAAACAGAAACAAAACAAAAACCCACAAGGGGCTTAGCAAATCTTTATAAGTAGCCTAAATAGGTGAAATTAAAAGTAAATTATATTTCTAGAAGTAAGATAATTCTAAGAGAATAATCTCACTAAAATATGCATTCACATATATGTTAACCTGAAATAGATACAAATACATTCACTGCATTAACTTAACTATAAAAACATCTATAGAAAACAGCAAGAGGGAATTATAAATCAGTGATGCACATTTTTAACTTTTTATATTTTTAAATAAAATGTTTTAGCTAAGTTGTGAAAGAAAACAACAAAAGAGGATTTTCCTTACAACAGCGCAATAAAAATGTATTCACACAGATACCAACTTTCCTTTTTCACTAGTGTGTATGTGTTGCATGTGTGAGTTTGGACACATATGTTCAAATGCATGTGGTATATATGTGCATTCCCAAGACTGATTAGAGTATTCCTCAATTGCTTTCTGCCCTCTTCATTAAGCAGTCTTCCAGCTAAAGCCAGAAATTACTCATATGACTATTTTAGCTAATTTGCCTCTTTCAGGGACTCTCTCTTCGGAGTAGTGCAGTTATAGGTGGTCTTCCATACCTATATTCCATTTACATGGGTTTGGGGGATGGAATTCTGGTCCTCACTGGCACTGGATATTCAGTAAGCACTTTAATTACTGAGCCATCTCTCTGTCATTCCATCCTCCATCCCCACAGATATATTTTAAAGGACAGATAATAGGTAAAATATTAACAACTTTTAAAATGTGGTAATAAGAATGCTGGTGTTCTTACTTTCTCTACTGATTTTCTAGGCTTTCTGAAATTGTAAAGTGAACAATAAAGGGTAACATGAACAATAAAGATATTAACATATATTTGAGGAAAATGGAATGGGAAATGGGAAACATATTTGAGTTTTCATATTATTCTATTAAGATGCTTTATTACAGACTACATGTAGGCAAAGAGCATTTAGAATGTTCTGATACAATGACTACTTGACAAAATGGACCCAATTCCATAAAACATTAAACACTGTGGAAGAAATGAGTGACAAATACCTTGACAATCTTAGTTAAGTGCATTAATTGTAGAACTTTCAAAGCATTGGCATTCATTACCTATATAATTGAACTATTCATAAGCTACTCTTGATGGCAAGCAGGCTGTGAATTAGGACTTCTCTCACTCAACGCAATTGCATGATTTAAGTTCACTAAGGGCTCTTAACTTGTAGTAAGAATGAACTCAAGTCCTTTTAGCTTTAAACTCTGTGGGGCCTCTCTGAATCAAGTGGCTCACTTTTATTTACTCATTTTTTATTCCTCCCCCTCTCCTTTTGCTCCTCGTCTTCCTAAACCACTTCTATCTATATTTTACCACCAGTTTCTATATGAAGGAACTATATGGGTGCCCAGGAAACAAGAGTACATTCTGCAAGATTTTGCTAAAGAGAGAAAAGTGAGGTATCCCCTATGACTTGAAGATGATGAGCTTTTCATCTTCTTCCTAAAGAGTTTTTAGTTACCGTTCAAAAACATATAAATTGTTTTCCTCTTGTGATAGAAAACAAGTATGTGAAAGTTGTCAGAATAAAAATGGAGTTTCTTGTATCAACTCTAAAAGACAAAAAGTATATGTAATTGAGGTGCTTATAAAGACCGAAACACAGTGCATGATTGACTGAAAAACACTGTCACAAAAAAAAAAAAAAAAAAAAAAAAATTCCAGAGTTCCCAGATTGTACACTGGCCCTTCAAAGGCTTACATGAAATGTCATTCCTCATGGATATATGCTACCAATTTCTCCTCAGCCTTGGACTGAGTCCACTCATGCTGTAAAAAAGGATATTAGCTCCAAAGTATTTCAAGTCATCTTCACTTTTGCCTCAAAAAAAAATAAAAAATAAAAAATTCGCCTTGCCCTAGTCCTTAAATATGCATGCAGTTTACTACGGTTTAGTTATTCCTAAATAAATATTTCTATCCTTTAGGGAATTTCCCTTTCATTGTGTTCATTTATGTTTGCAAAGGGAAAACAAACATTCCATTTTACTTTTACAACAACTGGTGTAAATTACACATAGTTCCTGTGCCTCTCTCCTTCTTTTCCTGTCAGTCATGATACCCAACGTCAAAGTGGAGCCATGAGGTGGCTAGCTGTCTAGAGGGTACCCTGCAAGCCCATGTTCTTTGATGCTCACATCACTGCAGTAGGCCTTCAAAATTGGCTCTGTCACTTTAAATATAATAGACAATAAATCATCCCTCTGAGACAGCCCCTAAGGAAGACAGTAGGGAGTTTGGGGGGAGAAATAGCATTTAAAAGCCCTTTTCTATTACATGCCTCTGGGGAACTTTTAAAATTGGAGTTCCTTGAATGTGAATTTTATGCTATGGGGGGCTTTTAGAAATGTTTCTGGAATTAACCTTGTAATGCTATGACCAAATCTTCTATTAGATCCTTCAACCTGGTGGGCTTTCTTATGCTATTATTATCATATTTACTTGCTTCCTGCCTTGTCCTTCCCTGGGATTCTCTCTACAGACAATCTGCTTCTTACCTTTCACTTGGCTTTGTTGCTCCTTTCTCCTTCATTTTTGTTGTTCTGCTGGGATCTCTTGTTTGGTCTTTCCTTTTGTCTTCTTTTTCCCTTTTTTTCTTTATATCCTAATTTTAATCCAGTTCTTCACCAGGTTACCCTTTGATGTTTTGAACTTTGGGTACAGATAATCTTATTTAGGACCAAGCAGCTGAAAATCTAGAATTTTCTATGTTCCTCTTCCTATGGGAGAACTCTATTGCTGTTGAGAACATATCTACCTGTTCTCTCTTCTTCAGGCTTCCCTTCAGGTGGAAAGGGAACAAGCAGAAGTCAAGTAACTTGGGGTGACATTGAGTTAGAAATAACTCTGAATCAAACTCTGGAGCAAGTCAAGACAGACACAAACAGATAGAGCCCAACTATACCGAGGAGCAGAGTTTCCAAGAAAAACAGCAGATCCCAACTCCCACCGCTGCTCTTTAGCAACTCATATTGATGCATGATCATTCAAGCCCATATAGCATTATGGGAATCATTAAAACAGTTATGGGTTAGTGGTCTTTATTATTCTTAAAAATTAAAAATAAATCTATAGGGAATAAAACTCTACTCCTTTGGATCCTGAAAGAGAAAGGAATACGGGGCAACAGCAACTGCCCCTTGACAAGATGCTGTGTGTCATTCCACACCCCCTCTGTGAGGAAGGGGGAGGAAATGCAGCTGCATATTGAACTGATGTCTTGTGATGAATTGGGAGGGCTGAAGTATGAAGCAAAAAGCAGCCTGCAAAGATTATTCTGACACCTTTAGATTTATAGACTTCCCAGGCTCCTTAATGGCCATTCATCTCACCTGGCCTGCTGGAGTCGCTGCAGCCACCCTCTGGGTGAGTGCTTATTACCAACCAGGCTGCAATCAAGTTATTGTGGGGAATTTACAGAGTGGGAAATAAAGCTGCCTAAGTCAGTGTTTCTCACAGTGCTTTCTATGGAACATAAATCTCCGGAGAAACTCTAAAAATGTCCCTTAGGCGCAAAGGTGCTGTCAACACTGCACGCTCTAACCCCTATAAAGAGCACATTAGCATAATAAAGGCTCTACCTGGAGCTCTGATGGGGAAAGCTGTTTAGATGCCTTTCACTGTAAAGTCTTCAGCAATTTTGAAAGACTCGGACCAGGGACTTCCTCAGAGCCTGTACAGAACTGCCTTGGTGCCCGTGATACTTGTTAAATCATTAGATGAAGGGAAATAGTTAAGGAGGGATATTGTAGGTTTGTATTAATGATTTCCACTACAGAGCCAGGGAGAAATGTACCAGCAGATCATCGTCATTAAGGATGACTCATTGGAGGATGGCAAATTATATACCGGGGAACCAGCACAGGAGAAAAATCAAAGAGGTGGAGGTCATGTTTTATTTCACTCGTAGCGAATCTCAGATTCAGTCCTAACCAAACCTGATTAAAGCAAATCCCTTTTTTACAGCCTGTGGAGTCTATAAGATTATAGTGTTAATGGAAGTGCTATTCGATCTGTCAGTAATGGTGCATGTCGGGGCCCTGGCGCCTCTGACAAGTCCATTTTTTAAGACGTATTTATTTTGTGTGAGTGTGTGAGTGTGTGTTTTTCCCTCCCTTCTGTTCTCTGCATTGCGGAGTTTAATTGAACAGTTTAAAGTGATTCTTCTTCAAGGCCCATTAATTGATTTTATTTGCTTATTCTCTAGGGGTCAAGGAAAAGGGGAAAAAACCAATAAAATTGTAGTTCTGGTTTTGTCTGTCATGGCCTTCCTGCAATTCGCAGCCCTTGTTTGTGTTTGTTTCTTTCCTCAGCCTCAGTTTTTTTTCTTCTGATTTTTTAAAAAAGATGTGCTATTGTTGTTTGTTTTATATCACATATTTAATCAATAATAATAAGAGATAACTATTGAGAGAACAATTAAATTCCTGATTCTGACTAAACATATTATGTCTAAATTTTTCTTAGTATAAACCAAGTCGGAGGGGAAAAAAAAATCTCAGTGAACCAGTCATAAAAACATCTTTCTGGCAAAGTAAAATGGCCTTTTCTCATCCTTCCATCTTAATAAAATGAAATCTCTTAAGGAGTAATGTTGTGATATGTTTATTTACATACAAATATAGTCTTTATAGTTTTGCAGTTTTATATGTAATGGCCCATGACAATAACTCAATGATTTAAAGTCTGTTAAATAAGAATAAAGATGCTTCACAGATTAAAAAAAATAGTATAGTCAGCAAGTGGAAACTGCAGATTCAAACTGAGAATCTTCCATGTGTAGAAGACATAGAGACACACCCACACAAGCACACACAGGTATATCATGACACCAAACCTCAAGACATGTATCGAGCGTGTGGTTCAGTGACAGAGTGCATACTTGGCATGCATACTTAGCATGGACATACTTAGCATGTATGCTGGATTCAATTCCCAGCATAACATAAGCTTTAGTTACGGCTTTAACAAAAGCGGTAAGTAATAGAAAACCATTGGAAAGTGTGTAAATTTGTTGTTATTAATAGTAGTATTGAGAGTATTCCTACTAGTAATAATAATATTTTTAGTTGTTGTTCTCTTAATCATTGCCTCCCCAAAGTGTATTTCAAACAATAATTGGCTGGTAAAACAAGATACCCAGTCCTTCATTACTACATTATTTCTGCTTTGAATTTCACAGCAAGACCTGTCCTTTTCTTTTTGAATATGGTGCTGACAAGTTCGGCATAAAGCAGGAGAATGGGACAGAGCAATTGAGCCTCAGTATTTACTTTAACACCCAGTGAACAGACCTTTCCTATCACCTTGGCCTATCATCTTCTTTATTGTGACATATTTTCCTAGTTACTAATTTCCCATCTCTTTCCCAATTCCCTGAATGAAGTTCCGAAAGACTTTGAAGGTTAGACATGATCTTGATATTTAAGTTAAAGTGATCCTCAACACATGCTACTAAAAATATGCCATTAGCTTCTGGCCCCTGATTATGCTTCAGTGAATGCTTTTAAAAAGAGGTTGGGACTTTGAAGTTGATATCGACGTTGGAAGAAGAGACAAGGAAGTATTTTTTGGGGGAAGCAGTTTCCTCTGCTTGCTTTGCTATCAATGACTGAGAGCATAAAGTGACAAATTCCAAATTTACTCCCAGCACATCAACAGGAAATCTTCCAGTAAAAGGCACATGTAATTGAAGATGGGTCAGTAAATTGGAAACTTTCAGGGCAACCATCTTGTGAATAAGTTTGCTCTATACCCTCTTGGGTTATACAGCCAAAGAAACCCATCATGTCAACACATATCCACACAATCAGAGCAATCTCCACTGGGCCCTTAAAGATGTGACATGGTACAACAAAATGTGGAAAATAGAGACTAGGGTGTGAAGAAAATTCAAGTTACAATTTTATTTTCCATTTAGAAGGAATCCTTTTTATTTGTTTGTTTGTTTTATGTTCAAAATTTGTAATTGGTTTTTTTTTTGCCAAAACTCTCTTTTCCCTTTCTTCTGCCTGCAAAATCACCATTTGCAACCTTCTTATTCTTCATCACCTTTGACAGCTGAACTAGCTTCATGTTACTATCTGATCAGGGGTTCCTTCCAGAATTCCACATTTTTGGGCAAATTTTTATCAGTAAAATATTCTAAAGGATTAGCATGAAGGGGAGTGCTAAGCAATATCCCCCATGTCTGAAGCCAGGGCTGGGAAATAAGGATAGCTAGAAAAAGGGCTCAGAAGACACACAGCACAGGTCGGTGACCATCGTTATATGTGCTTCTTAGGAATTACCATGAGAAAGGACGTCATGTTTAGGCTGCACAAGCTAAGGAGTGGACCGACTGGTATACAGAATGACACTTCTTACTGTTTAGATATGTGGTCTTTTATGGATGTCCAAAACCTGTGCAAACAGTTGGACACAGTTGCTCTGCTCTGAGTTGTCCCCTAGGAGTTAGATCATGTCAGGTGTGTCTCCCCAGCTCTAACTTCTCCACCATGTGGCACATTTGGCATGCTTAATAACTGTCTTCTAGCATGATGTCATAATGGGCGAGAATATGTTTCATTATAAGGAGCAACAAAAACTGTGGTAGAAGAATAATGTTGGTGAACATGTTGCAAAAAAATACAGTTGGGCTAAGAGATTGGTCAGAATAAAGACATGGAGAAAATGAATTTATCATTAAGATTAATTCAGGCTTTGACTGAGGAATCAAGTTCTTATGTGAAAAAAATGTTTATACTTTAAATGAGCATATCAAAGAAAGTGTAGGACGCAGCCTTTAATGAAGAGATTTAACATACATCACTATAGTTTGTTGTAGAAAAAAAGACTTATATTTTTGAGCAGCTTTAAGGCTCAGGAATCTTCAAGAGTGTTCCTTGCTTACCATGCCCATGCTGTAAGCATATGGGTACAAAGCAAGATAAACATGCCACCAAGAATATCATGAATATAACACACCTATACTACCTTGGAAGCTGTGACTACTAAAGCAGGGTATTTTCCCCATTCACATGAGCAGCATAGAATGCTTCTGCACATCAGTCAGGCTTTTTTGTCGGGGGTTAGAGTAGAGAGGATTCTCTCCAACCCACAGACCCTGAAAACGTAGCTTCCTGCCTCTGATGTTGCTTATGAACTCACATTGAATCAGAGAGAATGGCGGGAACAAGAGATGGTGCCCTTAGCAAACCAGCAAACCACAAGGCTCCATTCTCATTCTCTCAATGTCCCTCTGAGAGATCAACACAAAAGCAGCACGTACTCTCTCTAGAAACAACCTAGACTCAGAAAAAAAAAAAAGCACATAAAGGAACAGGGACACAGGGACAGTTTCTTTTCAGGTAAGGGTTTAGGCAGCATTTCTTTGTTTTATTCCATTGTTATCTACAGTAACATCTACAGGCACACAAAAATCTCCTCTTTCTCCTGGAATTCGCTGCAGAGAGAAATGACATAGCAAGTGTATCTACCTGTACTTACAAGAATTCCACTGAATACTATCTATTTATTAATATCTCTTATTAAATACACAGGTGTGTGTGTGTGTGTGTGTGTGTGTGTGCGTGCACTCATGTATGTGAAACAGACACACAGAGAGAGATGTGGTGTATATGAACAGGTGCATGTGGAGCCTGATATCTTCTTCTATTGCACCCCACCTTGTTTGGTTTTTCTTTGTTTGTTTGTTTACATAGGGCCTCTCAGCAAAGCAGAAGCTCACTGATTGGCTTGGCTGGTCATCCAGCAGGAGCCTTGCATCTAACTGTCTCTACCTTTTAATGCTAGTCTTACAGACATGTAGTACTCAGATTCTTATATAAGTGCTGGGGATTTGAACCCATGGCCTCATGCTTGTACAGAAAGCCTACCACTCATTGAGCTACCTGCCTTCCCGCTGGATGTTCTTCCTTTTGGATTGAATATGATCTCCCTAATAATCACATGTATATCATATTGAACATTCACATTTATTCTTTCTGGCTCTACTTACTCCTTCCAATGAAAGGATTCATTTTATATTTTCTTTAGCACCTAAATAGGTTTTGCCAAAATGTATTCTAAATCTCTGAGAGTGTTCCCTGGGTCTGCTTAATCCAGTCCATGTCCATGTTAGGTCTCCACAAACTAATTGCAACTCATCCTTGCCCTATGTAGTACAACAAAGTCAGATTCTTATTTTTTTTCCCCGGTATTTTCAAGCATACAAAATTACATTATAGTCTTTCAAACTAATATATTGTGATGAACTCAAACATGCACAAACTCAGCAAAATTAAACTTCTTCCGTAATGGAGTGGGCGCTGTGTTGTCTCTATCCCACCCTCACTCTGCTGCTGTAAGCAAGATTCAGGCAACATTGCTTGTAGCTAAATCAATATTAACTGTATTAATAAAAGCAGAATGAACACATGTGCCTGAACCTTTCTCTCTCCATCATTCTAGGTCTTAACCCCCTCTCTTATTTTAGCGTTCATCCTGAGTGACTGCCACAGACATCGTGCTCTGGCCTCTGAGATAACCACCGTGGAGTCGTAACATGGGGGTGACCAGATTTGATGAAACTGGCCCCCCTAGATCCATAAGGCTTGTCAAGATCTGGAAATGCTGGAGGTCGAATGATTATATTTGCATTGCATAGTTGGTGGAGCCTGTCACAACATTGCTAGAGCCAGCAGCAGCTGCGCTCTGCAGAAAAGAGCTAATTCTACCTGATCTACTTAATATTGTAATGAATTTAATCTTCTCCACATTTACGAGAAGCCAAAGAGCATGGTTTATGGCTAACTCCTGTTTGCAGACAGAAGACAAGAGACCCCTCTGGTGGTAGGAATTAATTTAGAGCAGGTGCTGACAGCTCTGCTCAGTCTTCACTTTAGGGGATTCTCCATCTTCCAAGGAACAAGCCTCTGTGTGGCCTGACACTTTAACTCAAGAATTACAGGAACACAGTGCTGAAATTTGTGACAGACACTAAGATGTGACAGACTAAAATGACCCCCATTGACTCATCCCAGTTCTTTTGTTGAAACCCTAACAACGAGGTCTATGACTATGCTACCCTGAACATGAGCGATACAGTATGTATGAAACCTTCGGGACCAAAGAATGTGACTTCATTTGCAAACAGGTTCATTAAAGAGCTGACCATGTTAACAGAAGGATGTGAATCTTAATCCAGTCTGATTGGTGTCCATATAAGGACAAACAGGCCAAAGGACAGGCTCACACTCTGGAAAGTTTATGAGGACACAAGGTGAAGGCGGCCACCTGGAAAGCAGGGAGATTTCAAGAGAAATAGAAACTTCCTACACCTTGAGTTTAAACTTCTGGCTGCTAGAACCCAAAGAACTACATTTCAATCGAAGAAGCCACCTAGTTGTGACATTCTGTTATTGAAGTCTTAAGAAATTCACGCAAGTATTCCATACTGTGACAGCATGTGGAAGTCTGTCCTCTAGAGAATAGACAATGCTCAGGGAAAGAGGATGTCTCCAACAAAAGGCATTAAGAGCTTGTCTTGTGTTAAAGTTATTCATATTGGGACAAGATGTTCCCCTTTGATCATGTAACCACTCTCTTCCACATCTGTCCCTTTGTTCAAAACCAAGTCCAGTCCTGTTCAGAATTCGTCTATTAGGTGAAGGAAGCCATTGTATTCTGTGCATCTTTCTTCAGTCATTCTTTCAGTTATACTTATACTTCCAGAGCCCATACAGGCCACTGTTCTTTCTGATCACAATCAGGGTTTGCTCTGTTTTGAAGCAATTCCACTGCAACCTTGTCATCTTTAAAATGAGATCTGGTTAAAGTTGCTGTTAGTTGTGAACAGTAACTGGTGAGGACTCTCAGTGTTATTGCCTGCCATGTCTTCAGTGCCATATTTTAGAAACTTCTCCTTTAGAAAGATGAGACAAACCTATTCTAAAGGCTGATAGAGAATGGTCATATAATAGATTTCCAAAGGGAAGAGTGACTGGGAGCTACCAGCTGATTTCATTTCAGGTATATTCAGAAGACATATCTTTTGTTATCAAGATGTTTTTCAGAATATTTTATTTTTGTCACATACACATTCATATACATTTAGGTTTGGGTGGCTTAACTCATATGTGTTTGTGCAGTTGTACAACTATTAACAAAGTAAACATAACCCTTTCCAAATACTTTCAAATCCTAAAATAAAATAAATAAAAATATCCAGAAACCCACATGAAGTAATGGTTTCCTAGGAATAAATTTTTTATACCACACTAGACATGAAGGTTACTGTAAATATCCATTAGATTTAAATATGCCACTCAATTGAGTCTGCAATTTGCAGTTCAGGAAAAACATGGTCAGAAATCATGAAGCCTCGAGGCACTATTGCATGAACAGAGTTACAAAAGTCAAGGGAAACAGTGCATACTTTTTGTTTCTGTTTGCTGAAATCTCTGTTATAAGGCAGTACCTGATTTCAAAGACTCAAGCTTGCCCAAAGGTTGCTGAAAATAGGACTTGACTAGAATAATTTCCCCCAATTCCGTGCCTCTTTAAACACTGAATGTTAATGTCCATCTATAATGGAAATAGGATGCAGGTACAATGCAATGTCTCATTCTGGATTTAAATAGCTTCCCTATGGTATAAACATTAAAAATAATAGAGGTTGGGCTGGCGAGATACCTCGGCGGTTGATCTGCCTGAAGACAGAGGTTTGGAACCCTAGAGCGCTTGTAAATGACAGATGAGTATGGCATCCTTCCTGTAATTCTAGCTTTAGGAGCTAAAAAGGGCCTCAGAGCAAAATGGCTGATAAGACTCACGACATTAAACAGCTCTGAGATCCTGCCTCAGTGGTTAAGGTGGGGAAGAAAGCCAGGGTTATTCTAGGCAGGCATTGACCTAGCGCTACTTACATACACACACATGCATGTGTGTGAAAGCAGCTCCCTTGCCCTCCCATACGTACTTCATACACCATATACACCCCCCACACACACACAAATGGAGAAAAATAAAAACTACTGGAAGTGGAGACTAGGCTTTAGGAATATTTGTTTTTTCCTATATCCAATGTCTATCCCATTTGTCTTTCTAAGTGAGGACTGATCATCTTACCCCGGGTCTTCTTTCTTGTTTATCTTCTTTGGGTGTATAGATTTCATTATGTTTATCATATCTTATAGATCTATATCAGTGAGTATATACCATGTGTGTTTATCTCCTTCTGAGATACATCACTCAGAATAATCTTTTCTAGATCTCACCATTTGTCTGCAAATTTCATGATTTCCTCGTTTTTGATTGCTGAGTAGTATTCCATTGTGTAAAAATACAACAATTTCTGTATCCATTCCTCCGTTGATGGACATCTGGGATGTTTCCAGGTTCTGGCTATTACAAATAAAGCTTCTATAAACATGGTTGAGCAAGTATCCCTTTTGTGTACTTGAGCAAATTTTGGGTATATACCTAGCAGTGGTATAGCTGGGTCTTAAGGAAGCACTATTCCTAAATGTAGGAGAAAGTGCCAGATTGATTTCCAAAGTGGTTGTACCAGTTTAAATTCTCACCAGCAATAGAGGAGGGTTTCCCTTTCTCCACAACCTCTCCAGCATGCGTTGTCATTTGAGTTTTTTATTTTAGCCATTTTGATGGGTGTAAGGTGAAATCTCAGGGTCCTTTGGATTTGCATCTCTCTGATGGCTAAGGATGTTGAGCATCTCTTTCAGTGCTTCTATATTCCCCTACAGAGAATTCTCTGTTTAGCTCTGTACCCCATTTTTAGTAACAGGACAGGAGCCTACCATAGAGGGCCTCTGAAAGACTCTAGCTATCAGTGTATCAAAGTAGATACTAAGACTCATAACCAAACCTTCGACAGAGTGTGGGGGATCATATGAAATAAAGGGGAGTTAGTGTGACGTGGAGAGGATAGTAGCTCTACAAGGCCAAATATATCTGGGCACAGGGGTCTGATATGAGACTGTTTCTCCAACCAAGGACCATGTATGGATATAACCGTGAACCTCTGCTCAGATGTAGCCTGTGGTAGCTCAGTAACCAAGTGGGTGTCCTTAGTAAGGGGAATAGGGACTATTTCTGACATGAGCTCAATGGCAGGCTCTTTGACCTCCTCAATCCCCAAAGGAGGAGCAGCCCTGCTAGGCCACAAAGAAGGACTTTGCAGCCAGTCCTGAAGATACCAGATAAAACAGGGTCAGATGAAAGGGGGGGGGGGTTCCTCCCCTATCAATGGACTTGGAAAGGGGCAGGGAGAAGATGGGAGAAGGAGGGTGGGATTGGGAGGGAATGAGGGAGTGGGATACAGCTGGGATACAGAGTTAATAAAATGAAACTAATAATAAAAATAAAAAATACAAAAAAAAAAGAATGTTTGGTGAGGGCAGAAACCTGACAAATACCATTCATCAATACTTTAGACTGTTAGAAACAATATCTACTGTCTTTATCTTCCTAGCCACCACTTTTCCCACTCTAACAATAGTCTCTCTGGAAAAATTAGACTGGATATATTTGAGTGTTTCTTTAGAACTGTAAATAAAAACATGTAATGCTTTCAAAATTACATACTAAAAGAGAGATGTTTACTTTTGTTGTTTGATGGCTATGGAATGAAATGGTCTCCTCTTACCTCCAAATTATTTTTGCAGTCAGCATTTTATCTGCCAGAAGGTACTGTCAAAAAAAGACAGACCACTTAATGGAAAAGAAAAGTTAATGAACTAACGAGGGAACCATAATTATTCCACAAATGAAGGGGAAGATGGAGTGGTTTCCAAGGGGGATATAGATGCATCAAAATGTTTTTGCTAGAAACTCAAAGCAGTATGTTTCAGAGACTGAAGTTTTGGAAGCTGGGGAAATTTACAAGGTAATGTTTGGCTAGAACATTGTTAAGGATAGTCTCAGGACATTACATACACTGTTTTCTTCAGTAGAGGAGGAGCAGCAGGCCAAAGAAAGTAAACGGGCCAATCTTCTACAAGTCAGGTGGCTTCTCTACCATATGGCATTTGATAGTGATGGAAGGCCAATTGTGTGCGTCTTCTGGAAGAAGGCATATATGTCTGCCTGACACCTGTCCCATCGTTGAGCGAGAAGTTGGCACACTTACAAGTAAATTAGAATGATTTAACCTTCATTAACCACTACCTGCGTTGATGAAGGTAGAGAGAGTAATTTACAAAATTGGAGTGGGAGGAGGGACTTGATGCTAGACTTGGTGGGATGTTTGTGTGGCGAACAGGTCTTCTGTGTGATACACCCTGTAAGGCTCGGATTCTGCTCCTCTGGAGACTATGAATCTGAAGTCAACAATAACTCATGTTACAGTGTTTGGAGTAGAAAATCAAACCAACCATCAACTGGAAGATTTTTTTTAATATAAATTATAAGAATGAATAGCCTAGGATTTATCAGGCAAATAAATATTGTGTCCAAACAGCTGGCAAGCACAAGCAAGAGTAGAAAACCACTGGTATGTTATCTCCAACCACCTACACATACTCTGAGAGCTGCAGCTCAATAAATGGATGATTACAGAGGTTATGAGAAAAGTGGAAATGAATACAGTTTCGTTTAAAGAACACCTGACGTGAAAGGGAACTCAGTTTCTCACAGACTTCTGTATTTCACAGGAGGCCTCTTAGAGTGTTCATTAAGAGGGGGAGCAGCCTTACCAGGCCACAGAAGAAGACAATGCAGCCACTTCTGATGAGAACTGATAGACTAAGATAAGAAAGAAGGAGAGGAGGACCTCCCCTATCAGTTGCCTTGGGGAGGGGCATGCATGCAGAAAGGGTAGGATCGGGAGGGGGGAGGGAGGGGCTTCAGGTGGGGATACAAAATGAATAAAGTGTAATTAATAAAAGTTAAATAAAAAAAATTAAAAAAAAAAGAATGTGGACTCCAAAGACAGATGCCCAGCCTACATACAATTCCATATATGTCAGTCATGAGCTGTGGCTCTGAGGCAAACTAATAAGTTTTGTTGAGTTATCTCTTTCTCTCTCTCTCTCCCTTCTTTCTTTTATTCTCTTTTTTTTTAATTTCTTTCTTTCTTTATTTTTTTTTTTTCAGGACAGGGTTTCTCTGTGTAATATAGCTCTCCAGGAACTTACTCTGTAGACCAGGCTGGCCTCAAATTCACTGAGATCTGCCTGCCTCTGCCTCTGCCTCTGCCTCTGCCTCTGCCTCTGCCTCTGCCTCTGCCTCTGCCTCTGCCTCTGCCTCTGCCTCTGCCTCTGCCTCTGCCTCTGCCTCTGCCTCTGCCTCTGCCTCTGCCTCTGCCTCAAGTGCTGGGATTAAAGGCGTGATACCACCACCACTTGGCTAGTCTCTCTTTATCTATACCAAAGGAGAGCAGTGTTGATGATGTTCAAACATAGAGAGGAGAAGATCCCCCAACTTTTTCTGTAGCACTTGAAATGGTTCCTTAGCAAGCCTTCAATATTGATATAAATGTCAATTCCTTGGCAATTCTGAATCATGATACTACAGCTTTTTTTTTTTTTTTCAGCCAAAATATCACCATTTTACTCAAGATAGAGTAACAGAAATTACTTAAGGAGCAGGCTTTGAGCACTGGTTATAGAAAATCTAATTGAGAGACTTCAGCACTGAGAATAAAAGATTTCTTTCCAAATGCACAGTCGTGATTATGGAATAATTTCACGGTTGACTTATTTAGTAGATCATATGTACGATCTTAAGATTGTTCACACAAAAGAGATTCTAAAGCTGCTGTGATGGTTCGGTACTGTATCCGAGTATGTGGAATCCTGCTGAAGTGATGCATTAGCTCATGTGTGTGTGAAAACGGCATCTTAACTGACCCTTGGCAGAGGGGAAGAGACAAGGTTAAAAAAATGCACTTAAGTCGCTAACAATGCCTGTTATAAAAAAGTGAACATAGAATCACATGCATATTGATCAGTTTAACAAACATATTAAGAAAACCACATTTATTGATTGAGTTTTAATTAGTGGCCTATAGGTCCTGTATGCCCTTCACCCATAACTGTATTGTTTTTTTGGCAACGCCTACCACATGGACTAACAAATCAAAATTTTTAATAACTGTTAAGGAGGAATTTGTGTGTGTGTGTGTGTGTTTCATTTCCTTGGTTTCAGGATACACCTTGATTTTTCTACTACTGCTTTGATGAAACATATTATGCGACACTCTACAAATGTAGAGTACCTAATTCACTTTTAGAGATGAAGAAATTGAAGCTTAAAGTTTGTAACAGTTGTTTTGGGGGTGTTTGCTTGTTTTTTTTTTTTTCTTTATTTCAGGCTCCACATGTGAGCCTCTAACCAATTTCCCTTTCTAATGTACAGATCTTCACTGCTTTAACCCCTCTGTGCTCTGTTGCCTAGACAGGTGCTGTTATGTGGCACACATGAATATCTCTTCTACGTTTCTTTTAGTGAGAACTGTTACCTATTTCCTTCACATTCCTGTTAAATAAAGAGATATGTGAACATGTAGCATGAACAACATTCCCATTGCATAATGCTCTTGTTAGATTCTACAAGGCCCAAGAAATAAGTTTACTACTTAATTTTTACTTTTCTATTAGAGTAGGTTTCTTCAGCAATGTCAGCTTCAGCAAAAACAAACACATATTACTATTCACTAGCTCTGTTCCAGGATCTGCCCTGTAAGACAAGTTTTGAGGGATGAAAATTTACCTCACTAAAGAATATTTTCAGTAAATTACTATTTCTCTATGTCAGAATGCTTGTTTATTATTATTATTATTATTATTATTATTATTATTATTATTTGCATCTGCTCAGGTAAACATTCTCGGGCTTAAGATGTATGTCAGGATGGCCTTGCCCTCCCTTTTTAAAATTATCATTTATAACAATTTATCCAATTTGTACCCCTGTTGTGGCCCCCTCCCTCGTTTCCTCCCAATCCCACCCTCTTTCCCTTTTCTCCCCCTATGCTGATAAGGGAAAACGTGACATTCAGTGGTTCAGAAAACCCATTTGAAGTTTTGCCCATAGGGGATTCTTTTAGGTGATTGGGTTAAGCCAGGATCACTCAGCAAAATATATATATATATAATTTTCAGTTATAGAAAAGCAAAATTGAAATGTGTTTTGGTCACATAGCCAAAATTTTCATAGTAAAAATAGTGAAATGAAACAAAACCACAACTTTCCTGAAAGGCAGTGGGTCTCAACCCTCTTAGTGCTGTGGCCCTTCAATACAGCTCCACATGTTGTGGTGACCCTAACGCATAAAATTGTTTTGTTGCATCTTAACTATAAGTTCGCTATTGCTATGAATCAGTCTACAAATATCTCCTATATAAACCCCAAAGTCGTCACGACCCACAGGTTGAGAACCACTGCTGAAAGGCACAGTGGCTTTTTACCATCAATATTTGAAAGTACCATCAATTTCTCATTTTAGGAATTAATGATCCCCTGCAAGATAAACTAGACAACTGAATGATTAGTTGAGTTTAATTAATCAGCATTAGTAAAAAGTTAAGGCAGAAAGCACAGTGTGAGGTTAAAAATAGGGTAATTACATCTTGCCATTTTGACAGTTTCCTATATGCTGTGTCCTATGCTGAGTAAGTTACACCTTTAAGTTCATTTGTGATACCTTATCAGTGTTACACATATCTCTGGATTCGCTTTTCGGCTGTAAAGAAACACAGGAGGAGATCAGCAAAGAGAGAAACAGGCTGAGTGAGGCTTCAGAGGCTGCATATCACATTGACTCTGGAGCATGAGCTCTCCACTCAAGCTTATCAGATGGAATAAGCCAGTGGTTTGGGTCAGAGGTCAAGCAGTGAGTGCACCAGTCTCTACTGAAATGAGAAAACTTAAGTCAAAGAATAAAATATCTAAAGGACTAAATTTTCTTAGTTAGAAGAAATATCTTTTTATCTAAGTGTTTTCCCCTCAAAATGATGAATGTATCCTATGTTAAATTTAGTTTCATTTTGTTTTTTTAAATACATTTAAAAAAAACAACCACAAACAATGTGTTTTTTTTTTATTTATTTAAAAAGTGCTTATAGGCACTAAAATAAGCATATGATCTTCAAGTTATACCTCTATACTGGATAAGTCCGAGCTGATGTCCAAACCAATATATATATGTCCCTTATTTGATGCTCAGAGATGATTGTTGAAGAAAAGGAGAAGTAACAAAGGCATGAATATAGGAAATCTGAGGCGAAGAAATCATTATCCAGCCAAATCATTCAAACATTTCAGAGGAATAGCTAACTCTGGGTCAGGCAGCGTGACTGCATTTGGTATATGGTAGGCTCAGCAAGCTGGCTTATGAAGACATCCAGTGTGTGGTACAAGACTTATCTAAAAAATATCTGTCATATCACATGAGACAAAGCTTTACTGATTCAGTAACCGATAAATTCCTCAAGGTAAGCGATGTGGTCAGCCTCTAAGGCAGAGTAGGAGGAAAGAGTAGTTCACTTTCAGTCTTGACAGCATCCCTTTTGACTAGTATTCTTGAGGCTTTGTCTTCAGTGAGTATCGTCAGTAGCACAGTGGTGTGGGAAGGGCACAGCTCCCCCTTCCTATTTGAGCTCATATTAAAGACCATGTTTCTTCTCTTCATTCTCTAGCTTCAAGCTGATCCAAAGCTAGTGCAAGCCCTTTTCTGGCTTTGTTTCTCAAAGGAGAATCATCTGTTATTTTTATGTGTAAGGCTCATTTGCCCATGTGCACATCTATGTATTATATGTGTACTTTGTGCCTGGGGAGCCCAGAGACAGTGTCAGATCCCTCAAAAATGTAGTTAAGCATGGTTATGAGTTGCCATGTAGTGTCCTGAAAGTGAACCCCATCTTCTAAAAAACTCACTAAGTGCTATCAACCTCTGGGCCATCGCTCCAGGCTCTGGAAAACAATAGCTTTTAAAAAGTGATGAATAGAGTCAACTCAAGAAGTACTCACACAGAGAGCACTCACCATCAGGAAGGTGGAAGGCGGAAACCAGCTCCATCTTTAAGGCATAGCATTACGCAGCTCTCTACAGTTCCCCCTTTTTGTTTTAGACACATCAGGCAAGAGTAGAGGTCTGATCTCTGATATTATAAATAAATTGGGACTTTGTACCAATGTTCATTTAGGTGTCATCCACCCAAAGAGCATCAGACCCGTCTGATACTTTTTCCTCAGAGGCGGGACCTGGGGCATCAACCCGTATGCAATCAGACTTGCTCTTCTCTGGGTCGAAAGCGGCTGACCCTGAGTGCAGTGCTTAGCCTCACATCCTAAGCATAATGGCTAAGGCTGAGGATCTGGCTTGCTTTCCTGTATGTGGACCTATCTGCATTGCCCAGGAGGCACATTGGGGTTGGCTACCCAGAGGCTATTTTAAACTGTGGGCTGGCTTTCCCCAGGGTCAGAAGATTGCTCAAGGTTCCTGAATAAACTGCACTGAGAAGGACAAAAAAAAAAAAAAAAAAAAAAAAAAAAAAAAAGATCAGAAAGAAGGAGAGGAGAACCTCCCCTATCAGTGGACTTGGGGAGAGGCATGCATGCAGAAAAGGGGGGAGGGTGGGATCGGGAGGGGAGGAGGGAGGGGCTTATGGGGGCATACAAAAGGAATAAAGTGTAATTAATAAAAGTTAAATAAAAAATTAAAAAAAAAGAAGTACTCATACAGGTGAAAAGGGCTGGGTCTCAGTGCTGCTGAGGAATACCAAGCCCTTTCTACACCAGCTACCCTTCCCTTACAGTTTTATCCTGGTGTAGAATATGTCTGAGAGGCCTTTAAGACTTTCCTCTTTCTTTTTCATAGCACAGGACTGTTTGAAGTAACAACATGAAGAAAGTAAGAAGACAATAGTTCCGGTCTCACTGCTAGTTTTAGTAACTTTGATACTTACTCTTTTCTATAAGGAAAATATTCTATTATAACTTTATGAAATTTTAAGTACTATATTCCAAAAAGCAAAGAGAACAATTTTAAAGAGAGTTGTGTGAGACAGTTACTCTTGAAAATCCTTTATATACTCAGTATATCATTTTAATGAAGACATACTCCTGGTGACTTCCTACTAGTACCAGGATAGTTTGAGATGTTTTCTGCTATTGGGAAATTATAGATTTCAGTTCTGTCTAAACACTTCTCTGTATTTTGCCAGACAACTTACAAGAGTGAAAGTGGAGAAAAAACACCCAAACACATACAAACACACATGAATATAAACAATATTCATTCACACAAACATGATCATATATGCAGACAGGCATACACATGCGCACACTCTCATACACACACACACACACACACACACACATACTTAAACACTTTTCTTGTTACTAAGGAAAATAAAGTTGAGTAACTTAGTACTGATGAAGAAAACCCTTAGGCTGATCATTCGAATATCAGGCAGAAGAGAGTCAGAATCACCATCCTTTGCTCTTTTAGGGGTTCAACACTGGAACTATCATGATACAGAACACATTTTAAGCTTGCCTGAAATTTATGTGGAGTTCCTAAAGGTTAATTATCAAGTATCTAAAACCAGTAATATTTCTTCTCATACTTCTTTTTTAGCCTTCAGGCAATGATGATATAAAGATGCTGTTTTTATAGTTCTCAGCTCACATGGGTGTCACTATTGCGTATATCCACTAGGGTGGAGAGTAGATACGTGTCTCTGTAGAAATCAGCATGGCTGATAATCATGACAAATGGTGCAGTGATTTTAAAAAACAAGGTCAAAGGTGTCTTGGGATAATGTAAGAAAAGGTGAAATAAGGGAGTGCATTCTCCTTCTTCACTTGGTGGTACCTAACAGATCAGGGCTTTCCACTTCCATTAACAAGTCCTTTCCCCACACAGAAACATCACATACTTCATGACTTCATTTCTACCCTCATGTGATCTTCCATAATACCATTACTTAATTACTACAGTATCAGGCACATTTACTCTCTTGAGCCTATCTTCAGAAATACAAGGGAGGAATAGCCACAAAACAACTCCTTCCCTCAAGGCTCCAAGATCACAGTGGAAGAGAGGCCAGAAAAATTTGTAGAAGCTAGAGGAACAGAATATTTGTTGTGATATTGCATCTCCCAAAAACCCCTAAGACACTACATCCATGAAGGTTCATCATCATGGCTTCCTGAACAAGGATGACACCAATAGGCATGCTAATACAGAAGACAGATGGCTTGTGATGCCTCAACCCTAGATAAAGACAACCAAGGGATGACAAGAGCAGGAACACCAATGTCCTTCATGGAAAAGATCCAAAATAGGTTATCAAATATCAAATGGGCAGGGCTGAAGCCATATGTGTACAAGTAACATGTATGGACCTAGTAATTTGTATAAATACATTTAGAACTAAACACACACACATGCACACAAACACACTATAGAAAGAGAGAGATGTAACAATAATTAAAGGGACAAAGGCATAACTGTGGCAGAGCAAAGTACAGAGTACATGAGAAGAATTAAAGGTAGTAAAGGACAGGAGAAATAATGTGATTGTATTTTAATTTCAAAATATAAAAACTGAAACTGAAAAGTAAAATGTAAACGTATTGACTGATGAAACAAGGTTATTTATTGGGCCAATATATCCTGTAATTTAAAAACTACCAGTTCAACTAAAATGTTATAGATTTAATGATGTAATGAGTGGTGTCAATGGCATCCCTGCCCAAATTAAATATACTTTCCTTATAAGGAGAGTATATTTCCCAATCTATTTCTCAAAGGTGCATTCCCAATTGGAATAATCATAGCATTTAGGCTTTTTTTTCAGAATTCATTCATTTCTTCAAGCTAAACAAGACATAAATTATTTCCCAAAATAATCATACGGGCAATTGAAACAAAAATGGCTTATTTTGTTTTAACCTCAGCACTATGAGCAAAGCAAGACTGTGTTGTTGTTGTTTTTTATTATTATCTGTAAAAAATTTCAGCTATTCATTTAGCTTAAGAAACACTTAAGATCTAGAAACTTTGATTACATTTTGATTAAATGAAACATTGATTTGGAAGATTATGGTGCCTGGATCTCCTAGAGTGATACATTCTTGGTGGTGAATGTTTCTTCAAATCTTCCCCAGATTGTTTATATTAATATTATTCTATTTCTCCTGGTAGTCTTCCCACTTCTGTTTTAATTGTAATTGATAAATTCTTAATTACTCTTTACTTCTCTCCAGACCCACATTTATTTCAGTCTTTTCTGCATGTTCTTCTCTACCCCACCATTGGGCATGTCTTCTTAGCAACGTCAGGGAGCCTTTCTTCATTCCTCTTCATTCCTCTTATTGTACATATCCTTTTATGACTTGGGTTTTCAGTGATCTTTTGCAACCATGTCAATGTTTTTAATTACTAACTCATAATTGAAATCCAATCATAAACTCTCTATTCATTTGTGTTACAAATATCGACTGGCAAAGTATTAAGTGTCACACACTGGGGGAGGTGTCAGGAACCTGACTGTAAACCACAGGAACCTCACATAACTGTTCATCTCTTTGGCTTTATCCATCAGATAATGGAAAGAGTTGCAAAGACTCAAAGCCAAAGATAAGGCAGAACTCCAGGAGTCTTGTGGAAAAGTTAGGGGAAAGGAGTGAGGCAGCTGGGGTGAGAGGTGAAGGACACCACAAGAAAACCTACATAGCCAACTAACCTGGGCCCATGGGGCTCATAGAGACTGAACCACCAACCAAAGAACATACATGGACTGGTCCTACACGTCATACACATATGAAGCTGTTGGGCCTCTTGGTTCTCAAATGGGCCCACTAAAAATTGGAGACTGTGTCTGACTTGGGCTCTGTTCCCTCCCCCGGGATCCTGTTTTCCTAGCAGGGCTGCCCTGTCTTGCCACAGTGAAAGAGTAGGCACTCAGTCCTGATGTAACTTGATGTGCTGGGGTGGGTTGGTGCCTGGGGACAATGTACTGCGGATGTGGGTGGGATGATAAGACTAAGAGAAGAGGAGGGAGTGGGTTGTGATTGGAATGTAAAACAAACAAATAAATACATTAGTGAAAAAAAATTAAAATATTTCATACAAAAACTGTAGTAAGCACTTGAAGTGTGGCCAAATGACCAGAATTCATACAATTTCCTATTGCTATTAAGAAAAAGAGACTTTTAGGAATGAAAAAAAAAAGAAAGAAATATGAATGAATAAATATTTCCAAAGTACCCTTGTGACTTTTCTAGCATACATTTTTTTTTCTTATGCCATGTTGGAAAGTGATTCTATTTCTAAGACTTCTTTTGACCTGGATTCTCAGCAGTAGTTTATTTTGGACCAGTGGGGTACTCCAGGGAGTTCTAGAGAGTGGAAGTGACTAGGCATGGAAGTGTTTGACTGTTTCTCTGCAATGTTAGCAGAGTTTGCAACATCCGATCACTGGCTTTCCCCTCACTAAAAAGCCTGCAAGATATATTCTATCTGCAGGATGGTCATGCATTTCACTCTCTGTAGTTCTGGACAATTCAGCAGAAAAGGAAAAATCCAGAGCTTAGCAACTTTTGGAGACATAGGCTTCTTTATCATAGGAGAGATAGTGTGCTTCTCTTGGTGTGGTAACTCTGGTACTAACCTATTGTCTTGAATTTTAAGAATGTAATTTTATTTGAGACCTTTGTATATGAGCACTAAATATATGTGTGTGTGTAAACAGAGATATTTTTAAGTGGGGTCATGCTACATGGGGTGAGGATGCTAGCTCCCAGGAACCAAACATCCAGCATTGAAAGTTTTTGTGCTCATTTGGTTTAGCTTATCTTGTTTAAGCAATGTTTATTATTTTTTATTATCAACAAAATTAATTTATACAAACACAAATGAAAAGAAAATAGTACATTCACACTAAAATGACTTATCCATGCCTGACAACTCTTCCTCCTGTTTCTAGTATCTGTTCTTTGGTGAGGGGTGTTCCTTTCAATTGTGAAATTGATGGGCTTAATTGGAGAATCAATTCAGAGCAGTGTCCTGGGACAAGGTGAAGAAATATCCTGCCGAAACTGGTAATACGATCATTTCATCAACCTACAAAGTTTGCAAGGAATGTTGGATCCATTTTCCCCTCGATTTTAATTTTAATCTATCTTTTGGAGAGTATATTTTAAGGTCAAAGCACATGAAAATTAAAGACATGTGTGAAAGATGCAGAATACTAAATGAGCTGGGACTAATCTTGAAATACCGTTCTTTACAAATAGGTTATGAAATCCCAGGCAAAGGAGACTTTATTTTTTACTTAAAACACTTATAAATTTATCAAAAGACTATGGGATATATCAATATATCAGCAATAGAACTAATCATTAACTAGTGGGTTCAATGGGGGGATTAATGGGACACTTTTGCTCTAAGAAGAATAATTTAGCCTTCTCACACAAAAATGCTGCTAAGGAAAGTGCTTTTATCACTGCAAGCTGTAGTCGGTGTAGCATTTATAGCTGTATTTAATCTGTTTCACATTCAATATGAAATGATTTGAAGGAAAATTTCTGAGCCATTGTTACCAAAGCAATTTTTAATGATATTAGCATGAAAGACACAAGACTTTTTTTTTAAGTCCATTTTTAGTTCAGACTAAACAGGAGGAATGAGACTACCAAGGGTGGGAAAGATCTTTCTTAAAGGAAGAATGATGGCATTACAGAGTAAAAAGCTCAGCTACAGTCTTCTACAGGCCCCTTTAAACACTCTAGTTCTTTTGAATTCATTTTGTGAAAGTAAACAAATGATTTGCACGTTGTTATGGAGTTCAGAGAGAAAATGAAACATCATTAAACAGATATGGAACTTCATCTGAAATGTATACACAAAAGGGTCCTGGATCAAACTTATTTCTCATAAATGTTGGTGATTAATCCATAGATAGATAGATAGATAGATAGATAGATAGATAGATAGATAACTGGACAATGGCATAATCTTAGGTTCGTCTAGGTGCTGTACATACACTTTTAGGGTAAATTATATTTCACATTCTAAATTATTCTTAACAAAATTATTTAGATGTGTCCACTGGTCCCCAAATAAGAATCTTTCTTTGTTTTTTTTTTAAAGCATAAAAATAGCTAGAATGATTACTGCTTTTGGATTGTAGTAAAATTCCAGCATTCAAATGAAGCAAAATTAAACAAGGGACTCACTCCAAATGCTGTTACTAGAAGGGTTATTTTTGTCTGTATGTGCTATGCATTGCAAATGCATTAATTCAAGTACATTATGCTTCTTGGTACTCTGAGATCAATTAAAGTTTATTTTGAGACAATTGGCCAAGGGAAGCCAGAGTTACACCACCAATGCTAATTAAAACCAAAGGGATTAAATTTTGGAGTCTTATTCTCTTTTTAACGAGGCTAATCAGGTATCTATCTATCTATCTATCTATCTATCTATATCTATCTATATATCTATCTCTAACTATTTATTGTTTAGAGAAACTCTCTCTCTCTCTCTGGTCTGGAACTTACCTATGTGGCCCATGATAGTTTTAAACTGGGAATCTCCCTGGCTCTGAGATTGCTGGCATGGGCTCTCATACCTGAATTCATTTGTTATATAAAGTATAAGTAGACGTAAAATAAAAAAATATATATAAAATAATGATACATATAGGAAGAGAAAGAAGAAATAACATATTTCAAGCATGTTTTGCTTTGGGAATTAGTGAGTCTGGTAGAGGACATGGATGGATGGGGGGGGCTGTGCCTTCGTGTGGATGCTGGTGTGAGGTTACATGAGATTAAAAAGCTTGGACACCTGCATCATTGAAAGACTGTGAGGACATCTCTTCCTGACCTGTTTTGCTTAAAACTCCATTTAAACTCTCCAATGTTGCAGAGCCCCAGTGGATACAAGAAAAGAAGTAAGAGTTGGCTGTTTTAGAGGAGGAATTGTTTTTCTGGATGGTTAGCACAGGCATGGTAAGAAGAGACTCAAGACACGTTCTTACAAAGATAGGGACAATAACTGAAGTTCCCTGAAAGTATATCTGACAAATATTAGAACAGGGTGGAAGAGGCCTGGCATTTTGACAAGCTGCCAATAGGGCCTCTCAAATGTCAGTCATGGACCATAAGCGAGTTTATAAAGTAATTAGTTCCTTATGTCCACTACCATATTTTCAAATAACACCTGGAATCTTCTAATGTGACCTCATGTGTGTTCCATATCTTACCATGGCCCAGAGAACATTTACTTTTGTTGTTTCAACTGAGGTTGACTAGGCCAGTGGCAGGAACAATGGGTAAACTGTCTGTTTGCAAGACCAGTGTTGTGGTTTGAATGGGAACTGTCTCACATATATTCATGTGTGATACTCAGTCTATGGTGCTGTTCAGGAAGGTTGGAGAGCCTTTAGGAGACAGAGCTTCACTGGAGGCAGATGTGCCTGGGGTGGGCCTTGAAGTTTAATAGGCCACCTCCCCAACCCTGTGCCCTACTTTTAGCTCATCCTCTGTATTCTGGTTGGGGATGCCATGTGACTAGCAGCTTCCTGTCCCTGCTGCCACACTTCCCCCACCACTATGTCGCATCACTCTGAACTTGTATAAAGACCTCCTTCCTTTCATTGCTTTTTGGCAGGTATTTTGTCATAAGAAAAACAGACCTACTCAATGAAGCTAGGTTTTAAAATATAGCAATATACATCTTTAGAGAGTTAAGTAATACTCATTTCAGTGGCTGAAGTTAATAAAAATCACTCATTCACTGAAAACATAGCTAGAAAACAGGAATGATTATATTCTTAAACCTTAAGATTAAAACTGTAAATATTAGATAACATCTGGAGTATTAATAATAATAATGCCGACAATGTGAAAAACCAGCAGAATAGGATTAAATGAATCCTGTTGGATCCATTCTTCTGCACCCATACCATGGCAGTGTCTAAGTGTTGGGATTTCTGAAATGCCTCAGAACAACTAACAGTGTAAGTAATGAGTAAGCATTTACCATTTTCAGATCCTCTCTTTAGGTAACCCTTCCAAAAGTCTATGTAACTTTCTTTGCTATTGCTTGATATTTAATTGGTACACTGAAAGAAAATTTAGCGTTGTTTTTAAACTATAGAAATTCTTAAAACAAAGAAAAATTGTTTGACATGAATGTCCTAATAGTCATCCCACTATCATTTTAGTCCCTGATGATATTTATAGACTATCTACATCTTAAAATTCTGTTCAATGCTCCATTTCTTATTGGAGCTGTTCATACATTCCTGCCCTCATGGAGTGGCCCCACCTAACTTCACACCATTCCCTCTGCTAAATCCCCTTTCTAGCTTTCATAGGTATGTCTCAGTTACTCCCTCAACTATACTTCTGTATTCTCTTTGTCTTTTCATAGTGCTCACTACTTTGGACAGAAACTTCTCTTGTTTTAAATATGAGAACTCCCATTTCTTTTTTTAATGTCATTTGAGTTATCCTCTTGTGTCTTCCCTGCTTCTTTCGAAGTCATGCAGGCTTTTCTACTCCCATCTCCCCTTTCTATTCAGCATCAACATCTGCCTTTGCCAGCTTCTCTTACTCTTGGCAGAAGAGAACCCCTTTGACTTTCCAAGGAAAACTTTCATAAAAATGCCTGTGTCTCTGTTCTGAGTTCTATGATGCCTCAGAAGAAGGTTCATCCAGGTCCAGTTTTGAGGATGGGACTCAAACAGATAGCTGAGACCGATGTGGGCAGAACAGTGAGGGAAGGGGAAAATGAATGATTTACAAAGATAGTCATAGAGAGGGAAAGCTGCACTAGACAAGTTGGAGCATTGGACTGAGAGCTCATGCAACACCTTTCCTGCAGAGGAGAGGAGAGGAGAGGAGAGGAGAGGAGAGGAGAGGAGAGGAGAGGAGAGGAGAGGAGAGGAGAGGAGAGGAGAGGAGAGGAGAGGAGAGGAGAGGAGAGGAGAGGAGAGGGAAGGTGAGGGGAGGGGAAAGAGGGAAAAGGAGAGCAGAGGAAAGAGACAGAGAGAGACACAGAAAGGAGAGCATGCCTAGATGGATGATGCAAGCGTTTGATAGAGATGCAGACTGAAGAAATTGATGCAGTAGAAGGACAGGACAGGCTGCAATTTGTCACAGTGGTGCTCACCTACCAGCCACTGTGGTTAGCACTTCACAAATGCCATCTCATTTCAATCCCAAGGCTTTCTCAGAGGGAGATGCTACTCCTAAGCCTATGAAACTGAGGGGAACCTGGATTTCAGAGGATAACGATTATCATTAGCAGCTTGTGCTCGGTGCAGAATGAAGCACAGAACCTGACTCCCTACCCCAGGTCTCAGACACTCTTGCACCATATCTCATCACAGGATGAGATGAAGCCAGAGATGGCCCACCCCTGGGGTGAGAGGAACAGTCTGCACCCAGTGGGAAGTGGTGATGGTGCTGTTTTCTGTCTCTCATGCTTTTGTGTTATTTTGGGTCAGCACAAGGCCATTCTCAAATGACAGAAAAGTACATCAAGAGAAACAACGTTCCTGTAATAAGTGAAAGAAGAGCCATTCCCAGACCAATAACATAATGACATTTTTATTGTTCCATTTTGCTACACTTCTCAGGGATTTTAAGATTGATTATGATTTTATTACTTCCTTAATGAGAGATCACATTTGTGCAGATTTTAATTACTTCATTGGAATAGTTTTGAAAGTGCTGCAGGATGACTTTTAGCCACAGGTTGTAATGACAAAACAGAGGGCTGGCAACTGGTTGACAAAGGAAAGGGCTGCCAGGATGGAGACAACGTGGCCCCTCTGTGGCCCACTAGCTGGCTGACTGGGCAGGAGGGCGTTTTATCTTCTCCAGCAATAACTGAGAAATCCTCGCAGTATTTCTAAGAATGTCCCTCACTCTCAACTACCTCCTTCTATCACAACTTGTCTCATTTCCAAAGGACACAATGTAGTACGTTGTTGCAGAGAAAGGTAACCCGTTGCTACACCAAAATGGCAAACACTATAAACAACAGTGACGGTTTATTTTACTTTATTTTTAATTCTGTAAATCTGAATTTTTTTGATCCTTCAAATTTGCTCTGTTGCTTCACTAGAGAACTGCTTTTTGCAAAATTTCCCAAGTGGAATAAGATTAAGAAGTGATATTGATGATTCTCCTTTAAATATCCCTGGAGGATGGGGAAAATAAGGACACACAGTGTGTGGTGATTTCTTTCTAATTAGTAACCAGCATCCCTTAACACCTTAGCTTGCTAGCTGAAGGACATTCATGTGGTCAGTCAGCAATCACAAAGAGGTGGGGAGGAGAATGCCCATATATTTACTAGTTCCCATTAATTTTAAAGGAGGGTCGTAATAAAGACAATGCTGTGGTAGTGAAAAGTGAAGGGCAAGGAGTGAAGGAAGATGATAGCAAGTGTGTCAGGGCAGGGTGCGGAGAAGGAATTCAACTTGTGTACTGGATCTCACGAGTGTGTTGACTGGCCATGTGTGGCTGTGGTCTCCCTGACTGGTATTTGCTATACTCAGGAGCAACAATCTATTTAGGCCCTAGAATACTGTTTATAAGAAAGGATAAGGGCATATAGGGTCTGGGAGTTCTAACACAGAGAGATCAGAGCATTCCTTCAATCTGGAAGATTATCCTTATGGGCTGAGGTACCCAACCCCAAAGCAGCCTGTGATAACCTCAAAACACACAACTCCCTGCATGGTTCAACAGAAAGATTAGTGTATTAATGGGGACAAGACTAGTGTATGGATGGGAACAAAATTCTAAAAGTCATGGAAGATATAAGTTGCCAGATGGCAAACACCGATCACCTCAGAGAGCTCATGTCACTGGAGTTTGAAGATGAAAAGCTAGATCTGAATACACAGTGCTGAGATCTAAGACACAGAGTGCTGTTATGTGAAGTAGATCGTGGGTAGAGAATGAGGAGGGGGGTTGGTTTGTGTGGATCTACAAGTTGTCCATTCTAGAACTTCATCATTTTCTTTGCTTCATATCCTTCAGAGGTTGACTAGCATGAGGAGAGGGCTGGAGTATCGCTTCCTATTTAAGAAAGGGCCGGGCGAGAATCAAGTGGTTACTTCCAAAAGGCCATATGGACAAGCACATTATTGAATATGATTCTAACATTTTATGATCTTTATTGCTGTGTTTTATGTTTTTTCTGATATAGGTTCAATAAAAACTATTGATGAATAAGAATGAGGAAATTAGTTACTAAAATTTAATAAGTAACTTTTAACAAATTCCATGGAAACGGATAGTAAAAAACAAAAGAGGTCACTGCAGTGAAAGTAAATGAGAATTGCATTTAACTCAATTCAGATTATGTGCGGCAGAGATAGAGACACTTACCAAGGACCACTCAGCTGTTAATGATTTCAGTGGGACCTGGACCCAGACTATAGGAATGAATCTGCTTTTTTCCCCATTATCACCCCACTAATTGTACCATCTAAGTTGGCTCAAAAGAGGATAACAAGAGAGATTCAGGTCAGGGACACTAGGTTTAAACATAAGATGTGTTGTGCAGAATCTCACTCATGAAAAATGTATGACAGTAAAAGATCAAATGCTGAAATAATATATTAGATTTATTGTTACTTTCAAATAAAGTCTCTGAAGGGGCTTGGTGTATCTGTAGCAGCTGGCTTATGTACTCCGGCGTCTCTGCTAATGTACTATTTATTGTCCCCTCATACGACTGAAACTCATATTGGAAGCAATTTTAACTATTTCATAAATACTAGCACTGAATCCCTATAGATAAAAACATTTTTTTTCTTTTCTTTCCTTTTTAAACTCTGTTAGCACAGAGGCTGACACTGAAGCATAGGATTCCCAAACTTTATTCTTAACCTATATTCTAGTTTCTGGAAAAAAATGGCACTTAACAGATTGACTGCAAGCTGCTTCTGGGAACAGCAAGGAGTTTAAAGAAAAAGAAGGAAGCTCTGAAAAACACACAAAGCTAAGCAGGGATTTTACTTTATTTTACCTTGAGATTATCTTCCTATGAAGTTGAAAAAATTTGAGAACAGTCTTTTGATAGACTCATTAATTACTACAGAATTTGTGATCAGTTCATTAGCAGCGAAGGTGCAGAGAACCGTAATGCACCATATCAATCCTGATGAATATTAACAGAGAAGCTAATGACTATCCCAGTTAGTACAGATTCCATGGGAGCTGACAGTGGAGGCCTGCACCTTTACTCTTATTGTGATTCTGATCCAAATGTCATTAAAGAGAGTCTAGTTCAGGTCAATAGGTGGCCATGAATTCTAACTCCTGTCAATTCCAATAATGGCTTTAGATAGGCACCATGCTACTTATCTCTACTGGAATGAAAATATAGATTTTTACTTTCATCTTTTTGAGCTCTTTAAGGCTTTTCCTTAATCTTCCTGTGTCTTCACTTATACCCAGTTGCACAATACTAGGCATCCCTGTTAGGGGAGGCTCAGGAATAGTTTAGACCTACATTTTCACAGTGGCTTTTATAATTATGTTCAGAGTTATTCATCATCATATTTGCGCTCATACAAATTTCACTGATCTGCTTTGTAATTGTTTCAATACTGCTTAGGAATCTATGGAATTGGTTAAAACTGGGAATGAATAGATAATAGAAGGAAAAATATTATTTTGTCAGTAGTTTCAAAATTAGCTATTTGAAAACAAAACATTCAATGGTGCAAGCATATATTCTTATATTGTAATATGATTGGGATATGGAACTGTTTAATGAATTATATATATACTTTTTCATAGAACACCAAAGTACAATAGTAGGTAAACATATAAGCTGTTAATCTTTAAAATATATTTGCAAAGACATAAAGCCTTTAGTTTGACATCATTAAAGGTAAGATGATCACAAAACCAAACCAAAAATTCTTATCTGGGAAGTGGACTGGCAGGTTTAGTTTTAGTTTAGAATATAGTTTAGTTGGGGTGAGAGAGAAATAAGTGAGGCTAGGAGAAGAGGGTATTGTGATTATATTACACACATATATAAAATTGTCAAAGAACAAAATTAGTCAATAAAAAAGTGTGTGGGAAATTATTCAACTGTAAACACATCAGGAAGGAAAACAACCTAAAAGTCAACATATTTTTTTTCAGAATGTGGCTGCTAAAATATTAATTGATTATATGTATCTAAGTAATTCAATATAGGTATGAGTAGACCAAAACACTCTATAGTCCTATTATGTTCTAAAAACATAGTGTCTAAACAAGTAGATTTCTTTTAAAGATTAAAGTTTTAATTATGTGTATATGTACGAGTATGTGTGGGTACAGTGTCTTTGGAAACCAAAAGAAGGTGTTGGATCTGTTAGAACTGGGGAGCTGTAGGCAGTAGTTAGCTACCCTGTTGGGTGAACCGAGGCCCTTGGAAAGAGCAGTATGGGCTGCTAATCCCTGTGTCTGTTCTTCAACTCCCAATAAGCACGTTTGTTTTTGAGACTGGGGTTTCTCTGTGTAGCCTTAGCTGTCCTGGACTCGCTTTATAGACCACGCTGGTCTCAAACTCACAGAGATCTGCCTGCCCCTTCCCCTGCCCCTGCCCCTGCCTCCTTGAATGCTGGGATTACAGGCATGCACCACCGCGCCCTGCTCCACATTTTTAACACAAAAACTCCCTAACTGTAACTGTGGTGTATATTCATCAATTAGAAATTTATAAGTATGAATAATTACCTGTGAATTGTCTATGATTCATTTATTAGGTCTAACAGTTAAAATAAGTTACTTTGAAAAATAGTTATCTATTAATAAGAACTGGCTTTTTAATGAGAACAAGATGTTATTTAACATAAGCCTCCTGATAAAAGCTGCTTTCCTTGCTCCTAGGCACATTTCTTAGACAATAAGAAATTTCATTTTTCATTTAAGACTCATCAGGCTGCCCCTAAGCAAGTTAAAGGCACAGGTATTATTTAATTTAATTCCATTCTGATATCAATCATGTTTAACTGTTGTCTTTTCAAAGAAAAGTTAAGCTTTATTAGACTAATGTGATATTTTTTAATGGGATTTCTCTTCCTACCCAAAGCAACACAAGACCCAAAGCAGTTAAATTAATACACCTATACTGGCAAGCAACATAGCTTTACTAATTAATATATATTCTCCAATATCACAAAGTGTAAACACTAGTTTAAAAAACATTTCCTTTTTTGATACTTGATATCCTGTTAAACATTTCTAGCTATCTATCTATGTAAATTGAGTACATATATATATATATGCATATTGACAATAGTATAGAGTTTAAGAGACCTTGTGCTGAAATTAGATGCCCTGTGTTTACCCACACCTCTTATTTATAAGCTATGTAACATCAAAAGTTATATTGTTTTGCTAATCTCTTCATTACTCATCCATTTTTCAATAAGAGTAACATTTTGTTCATAGGTAAGGGGCTATCCATCCAGGTTTAAAATGTAGGATTACTGAGATATTCCAATCACTTGATAAGATCTTCTAGGATTTAAGTTGATACATGCAAAGCTGTATCACACTTGACAAACATTCACTTAACATACACATACAACCTACCATAAATTCCAAACCTAAAAACATCAGATTATACTGACTATGGTTCCATTATTCTGGAAATCTCTGGACCACTTCTTTTGAATACCCTCTCTTTCTTTGTGCCAAAAACTGATATAGTTTCTCTGGATACAAATCTACTAAGACCAAATGCCTGGGCAATGCTGGATATGGCTCAGTATCCAAACAGGTGTCTTTCCAACAGATGATCCTAATGTGGTCCCCACAGTGAAGAGTTGATACTAAATATCTGGAGCGTGTCCCATGAAAACATAAGAACTGATGCCCAGAAAGTCATTGAATTCATCCTAAATATGTTGCCTTTGGCTATAATTACCACCACTTGGAAACGCACTAAAATGTTTTATGGGTAGTTATCTAAAATATTCCATAGCATTCTGATGGGGAGTGGGAGTAATTTGGCTTAGAAAAAAAACAATAAATTAAGGAAAGTCTTGAGACGTATGCATATTCCTAAAAACAGATAAAAAAAAAAAACTGAGATGGGGAGGGGGAGAAAGGAAAACAGCCTGTTGAATACAAGTTCTACATTGATAATAGTAGTTTTATTTGGAGAGTAATTTGCTGGAATGAAAGAAGCAATTGATAGCTAGTACTCAAATAAACATTTGCAAAACAGATTTCTGTTTCCCTTAATGTAGCAAAGTATGCTGGTTATGAGAACATGCAATTATAAGAAACCATCAGCAACTATGCCATCTTTCTTTGGGGAGTGTGCAGGTATGAGCAACTTCTGAAATGCATAGTATTCATCCTTTGTAAACATAATTCATGCTCTAGAAGAAAATCAAATACCTCTCATCCTGCTGTAAAGTAAATACTGACGTAAGACCAAAAGACAGTGTCTGGAGACTCTAAATGCCTCATACTTTGATTAAAAATGCTTTTGTCAATTACAGATTGATTTTGTAGCTCAT
Source organism: Meriones unguiculatus (assembly GCF_030254825.1). Lineage (NCBI taxonomy): Eukaryota > Metazoa > Chordata > Mammalia > Rodentia > Muridae > Meriones > Meriones unguiculatus. The sequence goes on along the minus strand of NC_083364.1, from coordinate 43,473,236 downwards.
TACATTGATGGATGTTGAGGCTGGCGGAGGTGGTATTTTACCACTTGGCCTGAGGGTATGCTCCGTTAGAAGAAGACATGAAATTACAATTATTTTCCAGCACTCATCTATGTGCCTAAACTGCCCCCGTGAATGCCTCTGGGATAATGTGAAATAATGGCATCAGACGGAATGGGCAAAAGAGAAGCTCCTTCAGAAGGCAAACACTTTGAATAAATATTTCCTAACAACCTGCTGTGATTCTTGCCACATGGTAAGTCACACTGAACTCTATCAACTATGTTTGGAAGTAAGTTAGAGTGTTTAGCTGAGATTGCAGTTAAGGATATGCAATGTCTCTGGATGCTCATGAATATTAAAACGTGTGCCTATATAATGTGCACAGGCATATTCATCCATTCATTCGAATGCACCCATACATGAATTTCCACCTTAAGTGTAAGAGGGTTTTAGTAGCTGTGGGGACATTAGAAGATATAGATAGGAGCTGCAGGAGGAAGAAAGCAATAGCTAGCATGTCTAAAAACTACAAAGACAATCCATCTTTCTTTTTGATACACTTATAGTATGCTCTGGGGAAGCTTATATTTCTGAAGTCATGTGGTTTTTCGCCCTAAAATACGTGGTTTGTTCCCAAGGCATTTTCTAATGGTAGCCGACATCTCTACAACAGCCATGTAGCCAAAGCTACAATAAGAATCAGACACACAATACACAAATCTCCCATGTGACAGACCTATCACCTGTAACAAAATGATGGCAATGACACCATCAATTAAACCCACACACAAAAGAGAATCAGTATTCGATGTTAAGAAAGAACTCACTATGGGACTGATACCAGTAGATGTTAGAACAGCAAACAGTCATTTCAAATAAATGATAAGGTGGCCTTCATACACACTGTCTAGAGCGCAAAATTAGCCATATGTCTACGTAATTGCATTTTATAATGGTGTGGCATGAACATAGCCCTATTTATGGGCTACTTCCATGGTGATATATCTCTTCTGTGCTGGTTGTTAGAATCCCAGTTCTGCCAAGTAGAACTGTGGTGACAAAAACATAATACTTCATAGAATGAAATGTCAAAAAAAGGTAAGTTAAAGTAAGGTAGCAACACATAGATGTGAGACATAGAATCTGATCTACGCTTATAATCCAGGTGGAAATGAGTGTTAGAGCATCAGGATATCATGGGGATCATTTGAGAAACTGATTGCACTTGGCATCAAGGACTATGCTGAAGTCTCATTGTTCTTACATTTTTTATTACAGCACTACTGAAGAAATAGAGAGAAAAGGTGCCCATAAAGTCTGGAAAAGATATTCAGCTGTTATAGATGCCTTACAAAACAGGCAATGGTCAATAAACCACCAACTTTGGGACATCCAAGTTAATAAAAATCCTGTATTTAGATATTTAAAATTACTATGACTCAAATCCCTAAAATGTTATGGCTTCCGATGGCTTATTTTTCTACCAGAAATTGGAGTAGAAATGTGCTATACAGTAGTCTTTGCCATAAACATCCCAGGACAAGTTCTGCTGATGGGGTAAAATTTGAAAGGAGAAATAACACTGTCAGCAATAAAAAGTGCTTAGAACAGCAACAATGACAGCCATCTTAATGGTCCCAAGGCCCTGGCTCCCATAATATGTAGTGTCTTCCCTACAGGTATGCATGATTCTAACTACCATCCACCGGCAAGAAACAAATATCATTAGGAAAATGAAACAAGCAACTACCCATTTTAGTGTTATGCGTGGAAGAGAAAAGCTCTCTCAGTTCCTCGCCTCACGGGTTTCTGAAGTTAGAAGTCCCATCCTTTAGATGAAAAGGAGTAAGGAAACATGACCATAGTGATGCTGAGTAGTAGCTGTTTTTCCACCCACCATGACGTGGTCAGATTACCGTGGCATTCTGGCGAACTTCCTCCTCTACTAATATTTGACTGACAGTCTCCTCAGACTTTCATGTCCCGCCTCTCAGGACAGCTTTTGTGCTTCTGAAGGCAGGTGTTTTTGACTATAGGGCAGCATTCTCAGAGGAACTCTGTTGTTGTCCTTACCACTCCTATAGATAATAAAAGCTACATAATGCATGAATTGATTTTTTTAGTAGAAATCCCTAATATTATGGATAAGTAATATTTTATTCTATTTATTTTTCTCTCATACAATACATCCCAACCTTAGCCTCTCCTCCCTCCTCTCTTCTCAGAATCTGCCTCCCCTCTCCTCCTATGCCCTGGAGGCCCTGTTACTCTCATTCCTTTCAGAGCAGAGCAGACCTCCCAATGATACTAACCAATGCCAGCATAACAGAATGTAATAAAATTAGATATATTAACTAAGAATGTAAATAACAATTAAAGCCTTGGTCATAATTCCCTTATTTAAAATATAGATAATATTTTAGTTTTATATTGTAAGATGTTCTTAAAGCAACACATCATATAAAGAAAACAAACAGAAAGAGGAACTTAAAGCATATGGAAAGGAAACAGCGTCATTGATAGGTATGGTCACTACATAACTGAAATGATGTATCCTTGTATAGTGGAGCACACAAACAGTTTGGCTGGACCCAAGTGCATAATGGAAAACAAAATCTTTAAAACTCCTGCCATTCTTTTACTGCCCATGAATCTAAGATAATTGTTCTAGTACCAGATTTATGCCTAAGATTTATGTCATCACAATCCTTCCTCAGAAATAGTGTCTGCCATTGAGGCAATGGTTATGCAAGTAATGGAAAGACTCAGATTATACTAAAACACACCTCTGTATTATTGCATACCAGAAGTTCACACAGACCATTTTTCTTGTCTGATGTGTACTCTAAAGCTTGAATCAGCAGAAAAATTGCTGATTTTCTGCTCGGCGACATACCTATTTGTTGGTTGGTACTAATGAATCGATATCAACCAGCAAGAGCAATAGGTTATACTACTTTAATATAATATCTGACAATATAATATAATATAATATAATATAATATAATATAATATAATATCTGACTACTCATATTACTAATGGATTAGTGATAGAAGAAAAAAATACCTATTGAAAATTAAGGGATGCGGTCTACACCACAGCAAACAAATCCTGAAATATAAATGGAGATAGGAAGCTAAATCAAAATGTATAAATTAATATCAATGCATCACAATTTCAAATTTCCTTTGAAAAACCTGGTTTTAATGTGAAGTCATATAAATGAAAAAGGAACATGCAAAAAATAATAATAATAAGATCAGCACTAGCTGAACCCCTGGCAGTCATCTATACCCTGGGTGTGTTTAGTAACTACTTGTATGGACACTAGACTATAGCATTTGGGAGTGCTTTTTGAAATCAGTCAAATTGCTTACTTTTATCACTTACACGTGAAACTATAGGAAAAGAAAGTTCCTACCTCAGTATTTTCATTGTCCAACTTATGGACAATGTCACATTTCTCGTGGCCATTATTAGTGTCACACAAAATGTCAACAGTGGGACAAAGGGTAACAAAATGGGAGCTGTCTTCAGTGACAATAATATAAATAATATTTGAGAAACATTTTAAAGGGGTAATACAACCACTTAAGCATTGCTTTATTTTTATTACAACTGATACTTCTTTTTTCAATTGCTGTGTTTCTTCTTTTTACTTTTTTTATTCTTTATTAATTACACTTTATTCACTTTGTATCTCTCTTATGGTTCCTTCCCTACTCCTGTCCCAATCCCTCCCTTCTTCTCTCCTCTGCACGCATGCCCCTCCCCAAGTCCACTGATAAGCGAGGTCTTCTTTTCCTTCCTTCTGATCATAGTCAATTAGGTCTCTTCAGGGGTGACTGCATTGCCTTCTTCTGTGGCCTGGTAATGCTGCTCCCCCTCAGACCTACAAAAGCCGGAGCGCCATTACAGCAGCCCTCAGATACAAATGATACTTCTGAACAAGTATGGTTATAAATGCTTTCCTAGTCTTAGATACAGAAAATCTTAATCCTTCTATCTTCCCATTCTCACCCAGGCTTTATGCTATTATTTCTCCTAGAATAATGAATTAAAAAGAAAAATACAAATACTTCCAACTTAGTATATTACCATATTGTGGAATGAAACCTTAAGCATTTGCCAAACAGTAAAATAAACCTTTTAGGTTCACTATTCTTTTAGTTTAGGGAAAGAATAATGCCTTCATATTAATTATCTCCTAGCCACTAACGGAATTTTATATTTAGTCATTGATAACTCTTTTTTCTATGCTAATCTAGTTGCAAATATTTGCCTTCTAAGTGATAAAGAGTACAGATATAATAATACTGTATTTTAAAATTATTTCCAACTGCTGAGATAAAATGTAGTCTGTACGGAGAGATCATTAGCAACTACAAATAAAGGATAAATAAAGATTTCACTTGCTCACTAGAACATTCCATAGAAATAATGGTGGCACCATTTATTCTGTGCAATTCTATCCTCTCTCATCATTGGCCTGTTAATTATTCTCAAGATCACTTACTTTTACTTGCTATTTTTTAAGTTGATGACATCATTAAATTTATCAGCTATCCAAATACATTTGAAGTTTATTAAGACTATATGCTGTCTTTGAACTGGAAATAGAAGAGGAATAGAACTCAATTTTAAAGAAATTAAAGTAATAAAGCAAAATGGGTACCACTTTACTTTAAGTACCCATTAACCAGAGCATGGGAGAGAAGTCAAAATGGAAATCTCACAGAAATAAAAGCGTGAAACACGCTCTGTTCACATGCAAGCAATGGTCCAGCAGTTAGCCAAGCTGGCATACACATCAAAGAAATTTCAAAGGGGGTTACTTAAAGTCTATTTTATACATTTAAAGAGGGATCTCATTGAAATTCCAATTTGTGTGGAGGGCTCATTGACATGATTGAGATACTTTCATTTATTGATAAATCTTAATTCATTTTCTCCATTTAGCAACTGCAAGTCTTTGGGTTTGGTGTGACATAAAATTACTGTGTAAAACGATCTGATTCATGACATTTTTATTCCCTCTAAATTGGGTTGACACAAATTTTCTTAAACTGAGGATATTATTCTTGGTGTCTTGAAGAACTGCTAGTTGCTCCCTAAATCTTTAAAATTTGCTTCATTTAAATGTGTTGGCCAATTGCTGGAGTTAATGATGATGAATGGAATAAGATTTAAATTTTTAATAAACTGGTTGTGCCTTAGCCATAGGCACAAATTCACTACAGGGATGCTAGGGTCTGAGGTGTCTGAGGGGGAGTCCTCTCATTGAAAATAGTCTCCTATTGGATACAAGGCACTTAGGCTTTGTTTAAAGTTGATTCCTTCATCCAGTGTTATCATAAGCCAAATTAAAATATCTACTGGAAATATTAAGAAAACGTTATTACCCACCCTCTTTCCTTATTAGCTGCTCATATCAAACAGTGGTGTTTTAAATCAAAAGACATTGGAGATGTGGGCTGCTGCCTGTATCATAAGTTAGAGTCCCAGATAGGCGAGAGCAAGGATAATGACTGTGTAATGACAGGACAATCATATCTGAAAGTTAGACCTACTTTGAAACCCTTTATGAGAGTAGCCTGTAAAATTGAGTAACAAGGACAAAATAAACTCACTTCAAAACAAGTTTCCGTTCCTCCCTTGAAATTTCCACTTTTCTTTTGTTTCAGAATTTACAATGCTACTGAGCCAAAGAAGATAATAATTCATTTATACAACAGAAAATTCTTCAGGTCTGTTTGAACCTTGCATGGGGCTTATATATAGACTGTTGTAAATGTGAGAAAACGGAACCATTGAAAGAGATAAAATTTTACCTTAATTTCTGCAGTTGGATAGCTAAGCTAGTTCATATATGTTAATCACATTTATAATAATTTCCTTTGTCCATCAACTCTCAGTGTATGCCTGGAACTGTGGATAGAGCCAAACTCTATATATGATCATTCCATACATACATAGTTTAATTCAAAAATTATGCACAAAAAGTGATATGATAGTCATAGGATGGACTTATTTTTAGTATTCTTGAGTAGTCTCCATACTGTTTTCCAGAGTGGCTGCATGAATTTTTATTTCCACCAACAGTGAATGAACAAAAATAATCACCAGCATGGCAACATATCCATAAAAGTTAAGGAAGTGGTATTCACATAGGAGTGACAACTAACAGTGGTCTAATTGGACCTATGGGCCACTCATTAAGAAAGAGATTATTCCTGGAAGCCTAGCCAACTCCCTGGGGCTGTCTCTGACATGAACTCAGTGGTCAGCTCTTTGATCACCACTCTCTTAAGGGGGTGAAGCCTATCCAGGACATAAAGGAAGATGATGCAGACAGTCTTGATGAGACATGATAGGCTAAGGTCAGATAGAAGGGGAGGAGGACCTCCTCCATCAGTGGATTAGGGGAGGGGCATAAGGGGCGAAGACGGAGGGAGGGAGGGAATGAGAGGAGAGGAGAGAGGTATAGCCAGGATACAGAGTGAATAAATTATAGTAAATTATAATAAATAAATAAATTTTAAGATAGAAAACAACTGTAAACAAATGTGGCTACAAATGCAAGGAAAGAGAACCCTTATTCATTGATGATGGATTACAAACTAGGTCAACAACTATGGAAATCAGTGTTGAGAATTCTAAAAATTCAAACACACCTATACAATGTCAACAAGTTAGACTAACTCCATGATAAGTACCCAAAGAACTATATATCCTGCTCTACAGATACTTACTCCGTCATGTCTATTTTAATATACTTACAAAATAGCTGGAAAATGGCCGCCATAAATAAATGTTCTTCAACTAATTAATTGATAATGAAAATATGGTACATATATCAAATGATTCTATTCATTCTTGAAGAAAAATGAAACCATAACATTTTTCAGGTAAATGGGAAGAGCTAAAAAATAGGCTATGAGTGAGGTAACCCACACACCAGAATCACAAACTGTCCATGTTTTCTCTTATTTGTGGATCCCTTCTTTGAATGTTTAGACTTCAGTATGTAACCCGAAGTAACTGCAGAAGAAGTAATAAAGGGCCATGGAGGAATCTGGGTGTAAATAGCTTTAGAGGTGAATAGTAGAGCATGGGTGCTATGAAGGCAAAAAGGGTAAATGGGAAGGACTTTGAATTAGGAGGGGTTTTTGCTCTTTATTGCCTCATAGAACTTAAGGTAAATCACTATTGCTGAAGATACAGCCCAGATTGGACAACAGACATGGGCATGTTAAAAATGACCTAGAAGCCTCTTCCCTTAGGACTAACTCTCTTAGTATCCAAAGGTGTCATACAAGGTAGTAGGGACAAATTCAATAAATAAAAATATTCAATAAATAGCCTTATCCAGCTACAAAACTGACCACACAACAAGATAACAGAAAGGTTCTAAGAGTGTCACTTTTTCCTGTGGAGTAACCACCAGCTGTCTAATTGGACATAACAGACCTCCCAATAGAATAAAAATCAACTTGGTAAAGTAAAGAAAGCCAAGTAACCATGACTGAAGAGGCCATAGACCCTACAGAAGATTCTACCGTTGCCATTTCCCTAAATCGATATAATTTCTAACTGTATTCTAAATACTCTTATACCCACAGATGATCCCTGATGATGAAGTTTCTTTTATTACTAATGAAAGAAGTTTCTAATACAGAGAACAATGGCTGTGGGTGTCAAACCCTCATTGGTGCATCTGCACTACAACTCTTACACCAAAGACTCAAGAAACATCTTACAAGATGAGGAAGAAAGACTGAGAGAAATATGATGAGAGACACTGTGTTCTAGTCACGACAGGGAAGCTATACCCAAGATATTACAATATAGCTGCCTAACCAACACCTGTATAAAGAAGACATTAGTCTTCTTCCCAGCACAGATGGGGCTAATTTCACAGCACTCCACTCCCAGAAGAACAGATGGTCAGTTACTGCTGAATGAAGGAGGATCAGATTTCTTTAGGGAACTAAAAGTTATTCAATCCCAAATAATCAGCCCTCAATGCAAGCATGTACAAACAGCACTGGATGTACTCAGCACAGAGTTCTGTATCTGTCTATTTCTTACCTGCCATCCTTGGATACTGAGGAAAACATGTAGAAACTTGGCTCAAAACCCTACAGCTCAAGTGTGGAAAAGATCTGTTTGGAAACAGCCTGTTTAACTGAGAGTTGATGACCAAGAATCTGTAGAAAATACTCTTCTTGATATTACAAATGTTCAGGATTCAAAGTGAATTTGGAGTTTAGCCACAGCAGCAATGATCCTTTCTTACCTCTTTGAAAGAACATATTTAACAATTCTACAAGATGTAGCCCATGGCAGCTCATTCCCAAGTGGGTCACCTAGTAAGGAGAACAGGGGTTGTCCCTGACTTGAACTCAATGGCTGGCTCTCTGATCACCTTCCCCTGACTTGAGTGGGAGGTGGGGGGTGGGGCAGCCTTACCAGGCCACAGAGGAAGACAGTGCAACCAGTTCTAACGGGACCAGATAGACAATGGTCAGAGGGAAGAGGAGGAGGACCTTCCTTATCAGTGGACTTAGGGAGGGGCATGATAGGAGAAAAGGAAGGGAGGGTAGGAAGGATTAGGAGGGGACTAGGGCTGGGGCTACAGCCAGGATACAAAGTGAATAAAATGTAATAAATAAATAAAGAGGTGAAAAAAAAAAAAAAAAACTGTCTCAGAGATTCAAAACAAGGCATCATGGATAACCAGAAGTATATTCTGTGGCTACTATTTCCTCCTTCATCCTTGCTTCAGTTCTAAATAAAGACTTTGGTCTTGAACTGCCCAACCCAGTCTTTTCCCCTAAGTAAAGAGCACTCAATAAATGCGGTCATGTAAAAGAATAATTAATGATGGTTGGAACTGGAAACAAATACTGAACCCAGGCTGGAATTAGGTCAAAAACAAGTTTAAACATATAACATGCTTCAGTGTATGAGATATACAATATAGCCTTTTACCTTTTACACACACATAAACAAACACACATGCACACAAACACAAATTGTATTTCTTCAGGGATTTGCTTTCAAATGAATATCTCAATTTTACATTCTGTTTCAATTCATTTAAACTAATGAAAATATTAATTATGTTATAATTATATTTTAATGAATAGATTTGAATGGAAAAGATGCATAATTGAAGGGATATAATCATATTTTAGATAATAGGTCAGAAATCATCAAAGTTTAATGGCAAGAGACAATTTGAATATATTGCTACTTTTGCTGCACAGGATCTATTATACATTGAATTTTTTTTCTCTGAAACTCCAGGCATATGACAAAAGGGAATGTTTTAAATTTGTAATTTACTTAAAACTTTGTAAGTCTTATTGGAGTTATATAAATTTGCGTGGTGGCTGATTTTATGCAAGAGGTTATTGTTGTACATGCACAAAATTATATTTTAAATATTAATATTTCACAGTATTTGAAAAGTATGTATATAAGGTTTTATATATAAATATTTATGCATTTATATATTTTAATATATAAAGTTTTATATAATGTTATCTAATTTATAAGTATAATAACGATAATTTTAAGGACTGATTAACTTAGACACTTATCACACCAATGCAAATAGCCCAGATTTGGAAATAAAGGTTAAGATTTCTAAAAAATCACTCATGGTTTATGCCAGCTATTACTCCTGTTTACTTTTATCAGAATAAGTTTTGATTTTTATGCACTTAATAAATGCCAATTTGTTCTCTTTATTAATATTGTTTCACAATTAATTTATACTATTGCAAAGGCTTAATTTTTTCTTGAAGCATAAAACATACAATTTAAGTAAATTTACAATTAATTGGATTTAACTCAATCCAGTTATTTACATATTTTAAGTATGTAAACTTACAAATGGCAAAATGAGCCATAGGATATATGTAAATACAGGGGTATATGTAAGTTTGCTAATATTTTGCTTTCCTCTTCTTGTCTTTATATATGGGAATAGGGATGTTGAGTAATTGAATATAACTCAAATGTATAACATTAATATTCTATTTTAAAATAAATGTAACTTTTAATCCAAACCACATTGAAAAAAAAAACATTTTATACTCAATGACAACCCTGAGAATTCACCTCACACCCATCAGAATGGATAAGTTCAAAAACTAAAGGGATGATGCATGTTGGAGAGGATGTGGAGAAAGAGGAACCCTCCTCCATTGCTGATGGGAATGTAACCTCATACAACCACTTCGGAATTCACTCTGGCACTTCCTCAGAATATTATGAATAGTGCTTCCTCAAGATTCATCTATACCACTCCTACGCATATACCCAAAAGATACTCCACAATTCAGTAAGGACAGTTGCTCAACCATATTCATAGCAGCTACATTCGTAATAGCCAGAATCTGGAAACAACCTAAATGTCCCTCAGTGAAGAAATGGATACAGAAAGTGTGGTACATTTACACCATGGAATACTACTCAGCAATTAAAACCAAGGAAATCACAAAATTTGCAGGCAAATGGTGTGAACTAGAAAAGATCATCCTGAGCGAGGTAATTATGAAACAGAAAGACACAAATGATATATACTCATTCTTAAGTAGATACTATCCATATAATAGAGAATAAGCATACTAAAATTTATAGCTAAACCACAAGGAGGACCCTAAGGAAGGTGCTTAATCCTCATTGCAAAAGGCAAATAGGATAGACATTGAATGTAGGAGAAGATGAGAAATAGGACAGGAGCCTTCTACAGAGGACCTCTGAAAGACTCTACCTACAAGGGTATTGAAGCAGCTACTGAGACTCAGAGCCAACCCTATATCTAAGCCTAAGCTTAAGCCAAAGCCAAAGCCTAAGCCTAACCCTAAACCTAAACCTAAGCCTAAACCTAAGCCTCAACCTAAGCCTCAACCTAAGCCTAAGCCTAAGCCTCAACCTAAGCCTAAGCCTAATCCTAAACCTAAGCCTAACCCAGAATTATGCAGAATGCCAGAATTCTTATGGAAGAAGAGGAAGAGAGAAAGACCTGGCGGGAACAGGAAGTCCACAAGGAGAACAGAGCTAATATACCAAGGTCCAGGGGGCCAACAGAGACAGATACTCCAGCTAAGGACCATGAATCTAGAGGACCTAGACACCC